>NC_140488.1:7921492-8473992 GCF_964271855.1 Acomys minous
CAGGTTGCCCAAGCATATAGATAGTAACCTGGGATGAGCAAGGCTCAGGATCCAGGGCTCCTCAGGTCCTCACGGTTGAGGCATCCCTTCCTAGCAGCAGCAGCAGCTGGAGAAGGAGCCCACGGAATATTTTTGAGAAGGAATGCTGGAAGATCTTCTTTGCCAGCTCTGCTCTGGAGAAGACTGGAAAACCATGGTAACTTACAAAGCTTTTCTTTGTCTCCCATTTTTGTGAAGAGAACCTCTTCCTATCTACATACCCCATTAACAATGTGCTTCAAGCTCCTCATTCAGCAGACACTGTTGTTTACTAAAGGGTACAAGACTTTGACAATGCACTCCTGTTTCTCCCTTTAGATGTCTGAAGACAGGCAGTCAGGTAGGGAGAGGAGAAGCCAGTTTATGTCACATACATGTGTCACCACCTTACACATGAGTCATTTCTCTCTACTGGGGTCCTGCCACAGCACAGCACACCTTTCGCCAGCCACTTCTGCCATTTTCTGCATCACAAAAAAAGACCAGTAGAATGTGGTGTGGTCAGTATAGTTGTATTTCAGATTGGCTAGCCTAATCCATTTTGTTTTAGATCTATGGCTACTTCAACTTCCAGAGGGACAAGCCAGAGCTCCTGGGGAATACTGTCAGGAGCAAATCGACTGATGTGGCTGTGGTAAGTGATGGCACAATCTCCATTTAAAAGTGCGGGGCCACATCCAAAAATGGATGAGGCTTTTACCTACCAGATGTTCCTCTTGGTTGCATAAGGCCAAGAAAGATGGCATGAAGTCCCATCAGGGAGTTCCCAACACACAGACACCTGCAGGCAGCCTTTCCCCAGGGCCTTCTAGTACACTGAAAAAGAGCAACATCCCTGTAAGTGCCCCTGACAACTGCCCACTTCAGGAGACAATGGCTTGAGCAGAGAGGGCACATCTGATCATGGGACAGTTTCTCCATTGGCTACTGGTAAGATGGAAGGGGCAGTGCCTGCAGCAGGTAGCTCCTCAGCACACGTCAGGTACATGATGTCTATGTACAACACTTGCCATTCCATCATGAACGCTGACCTCTCAACCATCTCCCTAAGAGAGTTAGCTGAGGAGGAAGAGAAGGAGGAAGAGGAGGAAGGGGGAAGAGGAGCAAGGGGAGGAAGAGATGGATAAGGAGAAGAAATGTGCAGTTAACACAAGTATAATCTGCACACTGTTCAAAAACAAAACAAGATCATGAAATCCTGGTCACTATTTTTTGAAAATAGGCCATTTTCAGTTCTTACTACATGAAAACAAATCTTGTGCTAAATAAATATCTTAAAGTTGAGCCCAGAGTCTGCTTGCTATTCTAGCTAATCCTTGGGACTATCCCAGAGCCCAGGCTTCCACACCCTTGGGTCAGCTTTGCCCTTCCATGGACAGCAGCCACAGTTTTGTGCCCTCAGCAAACTGGGTGCAGAAGGCTATAGCTACTGACCTGGTGGTGTCTCCTCACTGCTCAGGTATCTGAAAGCACAAGATTCCATTCTCCTGGGTCCCTGCCCTCCGCAGATGTTGCCAGGAACTTTCTGAGCAGCAGCCAAGGGTCACAGGCAAGCTTCCCTTAGCCCTATATAAGCACACCTCAAACTACTGCCTGTGTGCTAAGAGATGGAGACTACTGTATCCTGGCCTGGGAGATGCAGGTCTTTCCTCTCAGGAGCTCATGGTAGGAAATTGCCTGACACATGAGGAAGACAGACACTACCTCCTCTCTGGAAAACTCTGAGGTAGACTCCATGGATTGATATCCACCAGGAAGGACTAGAGAGAGGGGAAGGGGATCGTTCCCACAAGAAGACCCCCAGTATATGTTTATTCCAGTGTCTTCATCCATGGTTGGGGTGGGGGTGCTAGAGTTATTTTCTGAGTTCCCTGGAGATTGGAGCATGCCTCCCTGCTAAGGCCAGTCTGTAGGCCCTCCCCCACCCTTCACAACGTACATTCTGGTTATTGGGAAAATAAGCACCATTTTGTGATGTTCCTGGAAGGGAGATGGGCTCCCCATGCTCACTGAGGGAGGTGAGTACTTTAGGAGAGGTGGTCCCCTATTGAGGAAGCTGATACCCCTGGTCAGCCAAGAACCAAGTGGGGCCCACAATGATAAACAGGAACCACATGACCAACCAGGCCCCATATGCTCCTTGACTAGGGCCTTTGCAAAGGCGCCACATTGAGGCATTCCCCCAAGGGAAAGAGGACTGCTTAAATGGCAGGATAAAACTAGGTCCCGAGAGGGGGCTGTGGAAGGTTGACTGTGCTTAGGGTGACCCCTGGAGTATAATTCAGTGGCTATGGTGTGTGCTGCTCCAAAGCGAGAGTTCTTGTGAGAACGAGCCCCTTCCCCTCCCTTTAGTTCTTCCTGGTAGAAATCAGCCCATTGGGTCTACTTCAGAGTTTTCTAGAGAGGATAGGTCATAAGAGTTTCTTGGTCAATATGCAAGTCCCATCCTCAGAGCCCAAGTGCACAGGCCTAAAGGGTCAAGCAAGTGTGCATCTTGTTCTGGGTCCTAAAGCAAAGTTCACAGTAAGTGTGTTCATAAGCCCCCTCAAACCTCTGCTTCCCCATCTACATCCATGGAGATATCTGGATACAGGACCTGGCGTCCAGAGCAATATTTCAATATGCCTAGAGAATTATCAACAGCATGTTTCAGAGTCCTAAGAGCCTAGGGTATCAGAGCCAATTTCTGACATGTCAGGAATGGTGAAGGGCACACTGTGGGTTTTGGATTCAGGGTTTAGAGGGAACGAGGCACAGTGAGTTGTGTGAGTTTCCAGGAATGGGAAGTACCCTACTTCCCTTATATGGTTCAGAATCAGTTTCTTGGTTCAGGACATTATTTCAGGTTCTTGGACCTTTCCTTTTTTTTTTTTTTTTTTTTTTTTTTTTTTTTTTTTTTTTTTGAGACAGAGTTTCTCTGTGCAGCCTTGGCTGTCCTGGACTCACTTTATAGACCAGGCAGGCCTCGAACACACAGCAAGCCTCTGTCTCCTGAGTGCTGGGATTAAAGGTGTGTGACACCATGCCCTTCAGGTTCCTGGACCTTTAGGTAAGGGACACTACATCTGGGGACTGAGGGCCTCCAGGTCCCTAGGGCTCGAGGCTATTTTGTGAAGTGGCTGTACCTTTAGGCAAGGGACACTCTGTCTGGGGACAGAGCTTCTTTTGGTTCCCAGTGGTTGAAGCCATTTTGTCAGGTTTCTGGACTGGAGAGTGTAGATCAGGTGTTTCTGATTTCAGGCCCTTCAGGTGAAGTGTGTTGGTAAAGCTGGGTTTCAAGTAGTCATGAACTGGGTGTAAAGGGCCACTCAGAGCCATTTTCTGAGGTGCCTTAAGAATTGTTGCCATACTATGCTGTTTGCATACACGGCCTTGTAGCTTTCAAAACAGTTGTTAAACCCCTGGAAGAGTGACAGATAGACATTGCATTCTAAATTCCTGCAATGGTTTTGGGGGTGAGCTCCTGGGAGTGGATAGTCTAGTCTTCAGAATCTGCAATAAAATGCAGGGGCCTGCAGTTTTGACTTTTTTATTTTCTCATTTTTCAAGACACAGTCTATCTGTATAGCCTTGGCTGTCCTTGACTCACTTTGTGGACCAGATTGACCTCGAACTCCCAGCAATCCACCAGCCTTTTTCTTGTGAATGCTGGGTCTACATGCATGTGCCACCAAGGCAGTTACCCTTTGGATCTTGAGTCGCTCTTGCTAGGCATTTCGAGAGCTGATTCATCTTGATTTCTGTCTCCTCTCTCAGGAAGGTGAGCCTTTGGGGCATGGGGTACCACTTGAGGCAAGAGGGAGCCAGGCGTATTTGACAGAGGAGGTAGGTATTGGCAACCAGGTAAGCTGTCATGGTCATTAATGAACATGTGAGAAGGCCCCGTCCCCCAGAGAGAGGACTGCGTAAAGCATGCATGGTTCTGTGCTGATGCCTAGGGAACCCTGAGTGGGACCTGCTACTCCTTCCGTGGAAAACTGGGTTTCCAGGAAGGAAAGCTAAGATGCACTTCGGGTGGACTTTGGAAACTCATAAGAGAGCAGAGAGGAGGTCAGGACAGGTGGCCATCACTGGAGATTCCACCATAGGCAGTTCCCCAAGCTTCTGCGTCCCCATCTGCATGAGGGACCTTGGGGCTTGATGTGTCTCAGAGGCATTTTGTGAGATTCTTAGAAGGAGAAACCTTGATGCACCTTTGAAGCATATGGGCCAGAGCTTAGGGTGGGCTGAAAGGGCCTCTCTCAGGATAGGTGGGCCACAAATCGTGCTGCTTCATGGCATGGTTAGCATGCCACCCAGGAGGGCTGTGCCCAGGGGCTCCTCCTTGGGGTTTAGCACAGGAGCCTGAGAGCAGACTGTGATGGCTCTGGTCCAGAAACAAGCACTTCAGATCATCTGGGTCACATGGTCTGGTTTCCCTGAAAGAGGATCCCATCATCCCCAGGGTGAGAGTCAGACTTGAGAGTGGATGGCAGAAGACACAGTGCAGAGAGAGGGCCCCACAGCTGTCCCCTTGTGGTGAGGGAGCACTGTGCCAAACAGGTTCCCAGTTGCTGGAGTCAGCCCTTTGCCCTGTAGGGCACTGTAGACAAGCACACAGGAGCTATTTTTAGAGTTCTAGTTATCCCTGACAGTGGCTTTGCATTCGGCATGTATGTAGGACCTGGGAGAGGACTGCAGAAGCCCCACCCCATCTAGAAGGCACCCAAATGGTATTTCCGCCAATGTATACTTGGAAGTGCAGGCCGATCCCACTCCCTCTTCAAATACTCAGTGCATGATGCCCTTTGGGGACTTCAGAAAGAGGAGGGGACCAAGTATCTGTCAGTCAAGTTGTGAGCTCTGAGTGCTTCCCTAAAAGTGTACCACAGACAGACAGGGAGACAGGGAGAAAGACTGGGATAATTAAGCTACAGTGTATATGTTTAACAGTGGTGAAGGAAACTAAGGCTGACTTGTATGAGTGATCCCCTCACCAAGCTTCCTCATCTGCCTTTTGGGACTTCACGGTGAGGGCAAGCAGGGAGGGTTATAAGTGATGTTCTGTGGTTCTGAGTCCTTAGAAGATGCCTCAGCACTGACATACAGCAATGAGATCCTCGCCCACCCTTACGGGTTCACCAGGGCAGGGGTGGTGGAATGGCCAAGCTATCAGGGCCAACTGACAGCACAGGTTGGACCTGAGAATCACTTTCTAGATAGAGGCTCTAGATAGCCATAGTGCAGCCTGCCACTGAGCGGGGCCCATGTTCTTGGTCTACACAGCACAGGAGGGCTTCCACACTCCCTCAGTCCCGGGCGGTCCTTGGTGTTGTTACCTTGGGCATCTTTGCTTCTGCTTGCAGTACTTGAAAAGCCAGACTTGTCCCAGGGAGAAAGGCCTAAGACATGTAGAAGTAAGGGAGCAGGGCCAGAAGGAGGAGCAAGGAGACCTCTGAGTCAGCGCATAAATAAGCTCTCCCTACTGTCAGCTGGGCCTGGTGGTGGGGAAGACTGTGGACCAGAGATGCCACCTCTGACTTCCTGCTTGGGGCACTGCTACAGGCGGGATCATCGCTGACCTTGACCTGAAGCATGGATGTCACTGATGGAGGTCAGCAGGGGACTTGTGAAGAGTCAATAGGACATCCTTCAGAATCCCCAAGACAAGAGTGGACCCCTGCTCCTCTTGCCAGTCATGAGAAACACACTAGGGGTGCTCAGATGGGCTCTGTCTTCACTCCAGTCTCCTCCCCAGGAAGATGAACCTGCCTGGTGAGGGAAGGGTATATGTACCAAGGCAGTAGAGGGAGCCATGTGAGGTTAGCAGAGAAGGTGTCCATGATTGGCCATCCATCCAGGTGAGCAAGCACAGTAAGACTCTGGTGCCCCATATTTGAGCACCTCCCCTTGGTGGGGTGGCCTGATGGCACTCAAAGAAAGAATAAGCAGGCTACCAAGATGAGACTTGATAGCCTATGTCCAGCTTAGTCTCAGACCTAGGGGAGGTGAATAGAATGAAAGCAGGAGGGTGGAATGGGAGGATACCAGTGACAGGATGGCAATTGCGTTGTAATCTGAATAAAATAATAAAATTAAAATTAAAAAAAGGAAATTCACCTTTGATGGGACTTAACCATCTCCACAAGCAGGGACCACATAGAGTCTGTTATGTTGGGGGATGGTCTGAAGTATTTTCATGCTAATTATTGCTTGCTGTCTCTGTGACCCACCTTTTCGTTAATAAAAAGCCATCCCACCTGGGCAGGGCAGAGGAGATAGGTGGGGCTAGGAGAGAGAGGAACCCTGGGAAGAAAAAGTCAGGACTGCCAAGAGGAGGAAGGAAAGAGACCTGAGGAGAAGAGAGGAAGTCAGCCATGGGTTAGATGGAGGAGAAGCACATGGCCTGAGTGGATGGAGAATTCAGCCCAGATGAAGAACATTAGCAAGAATATGGCATTATGGGTACTAGGTAGCTTGATAGCAGTTATCTCAAGCAGATGGCATGGGATTGAGGCAGGGATCCCATGCCTGCCCCACCATGGGAGGTAGTTTAGAGGATTGATATCTGCCCTGCTCCAGATTAACTAAGGCAATTTTAAAATATAACACTTGTCTGTGTCTTGTTTGTTTTCTAGCAAGGAATATAGGCAATACAGATATGTTAAAAATACAATACTGTTATACCCATATACTGTTTCCTGTGGAGCTCTAAGGGGAAGCTGCTGTGGATGGCTTCTCTTAGGCATCTTGAGTTAGGGTGAGTGAGGTATCTCTGGGTGGTGATGACTAGTACCTAGGATTTGAATCATATCAGCAGTTGGGGCCATCTTTGTAGGGTAAAAGGGATTCAAAGTTTGGACCTTCCTCAAAGGACTGTGGCTATCTGAAGCTAAGAAAAATGAGGTAGCACAGTTCACCTATGTCCCTGTGTCCATCTTGCAAGGCAGGAAGTGTCTTTTTTACTTAAAGTACCTCAGGATGAAAGTTGGGGCGGGGGAGTCTTTGGCCAGATTCATTCTGGTGGAAAGGGAAGATGTCAAGAGGAACAGGTAAGATGAATACACTTCAGGAAACCCTATTTTAGATAGGCATAGCTGGGTCATGTGGACACCACGCAAGATCGGTCCCACACAGTGGTCGAGGAGTTACAGCCCCAGCTCACTTCTCCTGAGAGGGTTAAGGATCTCTTGGAGGGGAGGAACTTGACCTGAGAAGAACACATCTGTGAGGCTTGTGAGTTCCCAGGCTGGACCCATCCAGGTGAGAAGTCCAGGGACTATTTAAGGAAACTCCAGGCCAGAACACAAGCAGGGACTCACAAAGCCTTCCCAGGACTGCTATTATACAAACAGCCTTGGGCAGGGCTCTCAGTATGAGCCCCAGGCCTTCTTTCCTGGATGAAGTTGAGCAACTTGACCCAGCTCATCTCAGGAAAGGTCAGGTGTGTCAAGTTTCAAACTGAGAACTGACAGTTTCACCTTCCAAACACAGGATTCCAGGGCCCTCCCTGCCCTCCTGCAGCCAGACTGGTTCTTTCTACCTCAGCTGGTCAGATATGCATTATCATGCCTGGTCTCCCCTTTAGGCCTATTTCTTAACCTTTGTCCTGGTGACCCTAAAATCCAATTTCAGTTCTTCTGGTCTCTCATTCCCCCCCTCTGACAGGTCCCCTTAAGGCCCAATCACAGGTCCTCCTGAAACTTATTCGCTTAGTTGGCCTGCTGTAGGGACAGGTATTCCTCTGACTTGGCCTGTTGTAGGGCCAGGTACTGTGCTCTCATGACCATTATCCGGATGGCACCCTCCTTTTGCTTCATATGAGGTGGGCACAAAGCACGACTGCTTTAAACGGAACTAACAGCTTTTTTTCCTTGTGGCCATTTGTCCCTCCTGCCAGAGAGTTGCCTGTGACTTAGCATTTCAGCCTACAAAGTGGGAAAATGGGCAAAGTCATTCTCTCCTGTCACTTTTTTTCCTGGTGACATTAGGGGCACTGTTATTGGGGCCTAGAAAGGCTGAAAAGCTAGTCAAAGGCTAGGTAATGGGGCACTTACCAAAAGCATCTGTTTAGCTGATCCAGCTGAAGAGACAGGGAGTAGTCACATCAAGAAGACTGGTTTACATCAACTTCCAGCAGGTCCAGCTCTCAGAAGCTCTGGATGGAGTCTGTTAGCCAGGTAAAAACCTGCTGAGACACATACAGACTAGGGACAAAAGTTAAAGTTGTGTCTATAAGACAGCTGGGGCAGGCTCATGCCTTTGAGACCCAGTAAAAGCGTGGACATTCTTTTCTCAGTCCAGAAAAATTGGTATACAGATTGGACAGACTTGTTTTTAGCATGATGAGAGGCACCCTCAAGTCTATATTCAGAATACCACCAAAGGGAAATTAAAATCTTGGGCTTGGGACTGATTAGTAAGTAGTCAGTGCTCCAGCTTATCAGAACTTTTATCCCTGATCTCCTCAAGGCCTTTATCATGAAGTGGTGTTGGATTTTGTCACATGGTTTTTAGCATCAAATGAGATGACCATGTTTTGTTTTTCTTTCTGTTTGTTTATATGATTGCTTACATTGATGGATTTTTATATGTTGAACCACGTCTACATTCCTGGGATGGAGCTCACTTGGTCATGGCAAATGATATCTTTGTTGTGTTCTTGGATTCGTTTTGTGAATATATTTTTCATCAATGTTCATGTGGGAAGTTGGCCTGAAATTGTTTTTCTTTGATGAGTCTTTGTGTGTTTTAGGTAACAGAATGACTGTGGCCCCATAGAGTGAGTTTGGCAATGTTCCTTCTGTTTCTATTTTGTGCAATAGTTTGAAGAGTATTGGTATTAGCTCTTCTTTGAAAGTCTGGTAGAATTCTGAGCTAAAATCATCTGGCCCTGAGGCTTTCCAGTCCTCCCCCCCTGGTTGGGAGACATTCATTGACTGCTTCTTTTCCTTAGGGGTTATGGAGATGTTTAACTTGTTTCCCTCATCTTGATTTAGACTTCATAAATGGAATCTACCAAGTTAATTGTCCATTTCAATTAGATTTTCCAATTTTGTAGACTATGGTTTTTTGATGTAAGACCTAATGTTTCTTTGGCTCCGCCCCCCCCCCCCCCAGTGTCTGTTGTTATGTTCTGTTTTTCCTTTATGATTTTGTTGATTTGGATATTTTCTCTCTGCCTTTTAGTTAGTTTGGCTAAGTGTGTGTCTTCTGTCTATCTTCTTAACTTTCTTAAAGAACCACCCCTTGATTCCATTCATTCTTCCTCTTGTTCTCTGTTTCTAAATTGTTGACTTCAGCTTGAGGTTGATTATTTGCAGCCATCTACTCCTCTTGGGTGTGTCAGCCTCTTTTGTTGTGGAAGCTTCCAGAGGAGCTGTTAAGTGGCTAGTATGGAATCTCCCCAATTTCTCTATGAAGGCACTTAGTGCTCCGAACTTTCTTCTTAGTACTGCTTTCATGTATCCCATAAACTTGGGTATGTTGTGCCTTTATTTTCATTGAATTTTAGACAGTCTTTAATTTCTTTTTCCCTTCCTGGGCCCAGTTGTCACTAAGTAGGGATTTGCTCATTTTTCATGATTGTGTAGGGTTTTTGTTATTTCTGTTGTTGAGATCCATCTTAATCCATGGCGATCTGAAAAAGCACAATAGGTAATTTCAATTTTTTTGTATAAGTTACGGTTCGCTTTGTGACCGAGTATATACTGCCAATTTTCGAGAAGGTTCCATGTGGCGCAAAGAAGAGAGAATATTCTTTTGTGCTTGGGTGAAAAGTTCTGTAGATAACCATTGGTTCCATTGGATTCATTCCATCTGTAGGTTTCATTATTTCTCTATTTTGTTTCTGCCTCAGTGATCTGTCCATTGGTTAGAGTGGGGCACTGAATTCTCCCCCAAGTGAGGGGTCTGCACCGTTCAATGCTTTTAGACTTAGTAGCAACTTTCTTCTGGTTTGGTTTTCATTTTTTTAAAAAATAAATCTGGGTACTCTTGTATATTGTTCAAAGATGTTCTGAATTAGATTGCCCTCTTGCTAGGCTTTTCCTTTGGTGAGAATGGTGTATTCTTCCCCATCTGGTTGCACTAATATTAGTTGAAATTCTATTGCTTCATGCTGTACTACTCTATTAAAGAGCTGCCTCTGGAGTTGGATTAGACACCCTGTCTCCCAACCCAAGCATGTTTGTTTTAAAATTTCCTCCATCATACCTGTCCTGGTTCAGGAGACTATCTGAAACTAGGACAAAGATAGAAAACAAAGCTAAACAGCCCAAGAAAAGACACTATGTGACTTCAAAGGGCTAAAACATAAGCTGTACCTTAGGTTCTTAAAGAAAAAAAAATTTCTTTAAAATTCTATTTCTTATTTAGACAGCATGTGTGCCTGCATGCCAGAAGAGGGCAGCAAATCTCACTACAGATGGTTGTGAACCACATGGTTAGTTGCTGGAATTTGAACTCAGGGTCTCTGAGCCAAGACTTGTGGTGTTATTGAATATCATTAAAAATCCATAAAGAAAACTGAAACAATCTGATGTTAGCTTTCTCTGAGTTCCTATAGATGTTGGGTTTTTATAGTTTCCTGTTTAATGCCATCTAGGATACGGATAACTATATTATTCTACAACTGAGTGGCTTACCTGACAAATACTGAATGAGCTTTTCAGGGTATCTGCCTGCATCTGCAGACACACACAAACGGGGTAAAATATAAAATGAAGCCCTCAGTATAAACTATCTTGTTTGTAAGGACGAAACAAACTCCCTTTTGAAAAAGAAATTCCATTTTGCAAAAGAAACTCCATTTTGTGTTAAACCTACACAAAGGCTGAACTCAGATTACAGACTAAGCACAAACTAGCCTAAACAGAAAAAATATTCCCTGGCAAATATACTCTCTGCTGGTCAAGTTGAGCAGCAGGTGGTCTGGCACATAGCAACAACCAAATAGGAGAGGCCAGCCCAAAGTTCCTAATGCCCCCATGACTGCTTCAGCCAATCTGTTCTATAGGCCAACTAGCCCCTACACCTAATACCCAACCATGAAACTCTAAGTCTTGTAACTCTCTGCTTGCAGCTTTTCTGCCCAGATGTCACCCAATCATATACTTTGTCTGATATTGATATTTCTTTGTCTGATATTGATTTATTAAAAAAAAAAGTCCTCTCAACTGAGACTCCACTCCACTTTTCTGCACCTGCTGTGTCAGCGCATTGGAGGTGTGTCCTGGGTTTGACCCTGCAATATAAAGAGATCCTTGCCACTGCATTTGGATTCAGCTCTTTGGTGGTCTATTCAGAGAGTCTCTCAAAATTTGGGCATAGCATTCATTGTTAATAACTCCAAATATGCCTACTTAAGAAAACCAGAGCTGAACACTTAAAATTCCTTCCAAAAAGGAGATAGGTAAGAGGATTGGCCCTTCCTGGTAATATCCAGTCCAAATCCAGCCCACCAAGGAAAGCACTCACAGCCCCACCCACAAAAGTTGCTGCAGCACACACAAACAGGCTGCCTCTTCTCCACTGCATTCAGTAGTTTTGCCAACACTTTACACTTCACCCAGCCCTTAACGTGTCCATCAGCTGGCAAGACAGGAGGCAGACCTGTCACTGCTCAAGTCTCCTACCTTGGCTTGCAAGCTTTGCCCACTATGACTACACCATCAGCCTCAGCTGCACCTAAGAACCAAGCCCCGCCTTCCTCTACTACCTAAGTTATCACAGCCCCACTCACAACACCTCCAGCACAAGCGAACCCAGCAGAGACAGCTTCTGTTCTCCCACCTGCAACTACAGCTCTTTAACTCAGCACTCACAGCTTCTCCATGAGAATGAACAATGCTTCTCAACCCTTGGGTCGCGACCCCCACACCAGCTATGTATGTAGTAGTTCAGTTTGATTCATAACCGTGGCAAGATTCCAGTTGTGAAATAGCAATGAAACCCATGAGGGACTGTGTTAAAGAGTCTCAACATTAGCAAGGTTGAAACCCACTGCCCTTCCCTGACCTTTGCAACCACAGCCCCCACCAACTACTCTATCTGGGCTGAGCCTTGTGGTCACCAGGCAGCAAAGGCCTCCAGTTCACAGTGTCATGGCCATGCATTGAGGTTCAGGCCGAAAGACCCCCACACCAGGTGAGGGGATGCACAGCACCACAGAGTACCATTGGTCAGGCCTGAGCCAGCTGCTCCTGTAAAACTGTTGAGGGAAGTTTTCAACCATCCACTCAGGTGCCTTTGTCCAGCCCCTGACACATCTATTCTTTTCTTTTTCATTTTGCTTTCCAACGTTACTTTTTTTTTTCTTTTTTTTTTCCCAGAGACAGGGTCTCTCTGTGTATCCTTGGGTATTCTGGACTCACTTTTTAGACCAGGCTGGTCTTGAACTCAGTTCTCAGTCTGCCTCTTCCGCCTGAGCGCTGAGATTTGAGGTTTGATCTTCTGCAGACATACAGTCTGTGAGATCACTGGAGCAGGCTGCTCTAACCATTAGGGACACTATTGAATCAGGCACATCCTGAGGACCTCTAAAGAGGGCAGGGGCAAGTGTCCATTACAGCAGGCCCAGAAAGAAGTAAAAAATGAGTGTCAGGGGATGGGCCAGGGCTGAATGGAGAAGGAGTCCATGAGAAGACTTGGAAGTAAGGATAGTGTGCCCTGCAGCAGGAGGACTGGTGCTGGTCTTGTGGGTGGGGCTGTGACTGCTGAGGTCAATAGTGGTGGGCGGGGCTTATATGCTAGGGTGGAAGGCTGGGTGGATCTGGACCTAGTAAGTGTTAGAGAAGGACACTTTGTGCACTGTGGAATCCCTTGGGAACAGGTGCTGGCAGGGAGGGGGAGGGGCGGTGTTCTGGAGCACTTAGAGCTGAGCCTGGGAGGTAGACAGACTGAGGCAGAGGTGTGAGGGCCAACCTGGATGTGTTGGGCACACTAAATTACTAGGGAAGCAGGAAGTGGTGAGGTGTTGGGGGCGTGGCTATGGATCCTGCAGGGTGGAGGTAAGGGGCAGCCAGGGTGGGAGGCTAGGTGATCTCTTACAAAATTGGGCTGGGCTCTGGATGTTGACCTGAGAGGAGGCAGGGTCACTCTAAGAGCAGGATGGGGTTGTGTGGGTGTACACTAGTGTGGGGTTGTGAGAGCTGACTGAGGAGTGGTGGACTGAGCTCTCTTGCTGATGCAGGGCTTGATTGAGGTCCTCTGGCCTTTAGCTCAGTGCTGGATTGTGTCAGTATAACTTTTGATACCTACTGAGTGTTGTCTGGACCCGCTGAAGGAGAAGAGTGTCCAAGGGCTGTTTCTGCTGTGGCAGTTGTTGTGGGCTGGGCTGTGTGAGTGGTGAGATAAGTGAGCAGGGAATGCAGAGCACCAGGCCAAGGCTATGATGTGAGTGGTCACTTTCTGAGGAGGGGGTAGAAGGCTGAATCCTCACTTGACCTTCATTTGGCAGAGAACACCTGTAGCAGTGGGGCACTGTGACCTGCTGAGATAGAGTAGTGGGTGGGGGCTGTGGTTGCAAAGGTCAGGGAAGGGCAGTGGGTTTCAACCTTCCTAATGCTGTGACTCTTTAATACAGTCCCTCATGTGTTTCGTTGCTATTTCATTACTGGAATTTTGCCACTGTTATGAATAGAACCTCAACATATATAGCTGGTGTGGGGGTCGCGACCCACGGGATGAGAACCCTGTATGTGGGGGGGGGTGAAGCATTGTACATTCACAGGGAGAAGCTGTGAGTGCTGAGTTAAAGAGCTGTAGTTGCAGGTGGGAGAACAGAAGCTGTCTCTGCTGGGGTCGCTTGTGCTGGAGGTGTTGTGAGTGGGGCTGTGATGACTTAGGTAGTAGTGGAAGGCGGGGCTTGATGCTTAGGTGCAGCTGAGGCTGATGATGTAGGCATAGTGGGCAGAGCTTGCAAGCCAAGGTAGGAGCTTTGAGCAGTGACAGGTCTGCCTCCTGTCTTATAAGCTGATGGACAAGTTGAGGACTGGGTGAAGTGTAAAGTGTTGGCAAAACTACTGAATGCAGTGGAGAAAAGGGAGCCTGTTTGTGTGGGCTGCAGCACCTTTTGTGGGTGGGCTGTGAGGGCTTTCCTTGGTGGGCTGCATTTGGACTGGATATTCCCAGGAAGGGTCAATCGTTTTACCTATCTCCTTTTTGGAATAAATATTAAGTGTTCAGCTCTGGTTATGTTAAGTCAGCATATTTGGAGTTAATAACAATGAATCTTAGGCCCAAATTTTGAGAGACTCTGACAGACCACCCAAGAGCTGAGTCCATATGCAGTGGCAAGGATCACTTTATATTGCAGGGTCAAACCCAGGACACACCTCCAATGCGCTGACGCAGCAGGTGCAGGGAAGTGGCCTGGAGTCTCAATTGAGAGGGTTTTTAAAAAATAGGTTTTAGACAAAGAGATGGGTTCTACAGTATATGATTGGATGACATCTGGGCAGAAAATCTGCAAGCAGAGAGTTACAAGACTTAGAGGTTCATGGTTGGGTAATAGGTGTAGGGCAAATTTGCCTATAGAAAAGATTTGCTAAAGCAGTCATGGGGGTATTAGGAAGTTTGGAAGAGCCTCTGTTAATTGGTTGTTGCTATGTTCCAGACCCCCTGCTGCCAAGCTTGACCAGTAGAGAGTGTATTTGGACTTTCCCAAGGTGAGTTGATTGTGTTGCCTTGGAATATATTTTCTGTTTAGGCTAGTTTGTACTTAGTCTGTATTCTGGGTTCAGCCCTTGCCTAGGTTTAACACAAAACCGAGTTTCCTTTGCAAAATGGAGTCTCTTTTTCCAAAGGGAGTTTGTTT
The DNA here is from genome assembly GCF_964271855.1 of Acomys minous. NCBI lineage: Eukaryota > Metazoa > Chordata > Mammalia > Rodentia > Muridae > Acomys > Acomys minous. The sequence continues at coordinate 7,936,329 of NC_140488.1, forward strand.
GGTCCTTACAAACAAGATAGTTTAGACTGACCGTTTTATTTTACATTTTAAACCGTTTGTGTGTGTCTGCAGATGTAGGCAGATACTCTGAAAAGCATATTCACTATTTGTCATGGAAGCCATTCAATTGTAGAATAATATAATTACCTGAATCCTAGATGGTATTAAACAGAAAAGTATAAAAACCCAATATCTACAGGAACTCAGAAAATGAGAACACCAGGTTGTTTCAGTTTTCTTTAGGTATTTTTAATGATATTCAATAATGCTACATGTGGTTCACAACCATCTATAGTGAGATCTGCTGCCCTCTTCTGGCTTGCAGGCTCATATGCTGTGTGAATAATAATTATATCTTTATATAGATTTTTTTTTTCTTTAAGATCCTAAGGTACAGCTTATGTTTTAGGACTTTGAATTCACATAGTGTCTTTTCTTGGGCTGATTAGCTTTGTTTTGTATCTTTGTCCTAGTGTCAGGTAGTCTCCTGACCCAGGACAGGTATGTTGGAGGAAATTTTAAAACAAGCATGCTCGGGTTGGGAGATGGGGTGTCTAATCCAACTCCAGAGCCAGCTCTTTAAGAGAGAAGTACAGCATGAAGCAATAGAATTTCTCCTAATATTAGTGAAAAGCCTACCAAGAGGGCAATTCCAATTCAGAACATCTTTGACCAACATACAAGGACAACTAGATGTATTTAAAAAAAAAAAAAAACAACCAAAAACGAAAAGAGAAAACAAAAGCAAAACCAGAACACTGTTGTTTTTAAAGGTAAAAGCACAGAACGATGCTTACACCTCAATTGTGGGAGAATTCAGTGCCCCACTCTAACCAATGGACAGATCACTGAGGCAGAAACAAAATAGAGAAATAACGAAACCAACAGATGGAACGAATCCAATGGAACCAATTTTTATCTATAGAACTTTTCACCCAAGCACAAAAGAATATTCTCTCTTCTTTGCGCCACATGGAATCTTCTCGAAAATTGGCAGTATATACTCGGTCACAAAGCGAACCGTAACTTATACAAAAAAATTGAAATTACCTATTGTGCTTTTCCAGATCGCCATGGATTAAGATGGATCTCAACAACAGAAATAACAAAAACCCTACACAATCATGGGAAATGAGCAACTCCCTACTCAGTAACAACTGAGCCAGGGAAGAAATGAAAAAGAAATTAAAGACTTTTCAAAATCAATGAAAATGAAGGCACAATATATCCAAGCTTATGGGACACAATGAAAGCAGGACTAAGGGTAAAGTTCGTAGCTCTACGTGCCTTCATACAGAAATTGGGGAGATTCCATACTAGCCACTTAACAGCTCCTCTGGAAGCTTTCATAACAAAAGAGGCTGACAAACTCAAGAGGAGTAGATGGCTGCAAATATTCAAACTCAAGCTGAAGTCAACAAACTAGAAACAGAGGACAAGAGGAAGAATGAACGGAATGAAGGGGCCTTCCTTTAAGAAAGTCAACAAGATAGACAAAAGACACACACTTAGCCAAACTAACTACAAGGCAGAGAGAAAATATCCCAATCAACAAAATCAGAAAGGAAAATCAGAACATAACAACACACATTGTGAGAAAACTCCAAAGAAACTTTAGGTCCTACTTCAAAAAACCATAGTCCACAAAATTGGAAAATCTAAATAAAATGGACAATTTTCTTGGTAGTTCCCATTTACCAAATCTAAATCAAGATCAGGAAAACAAGTTAAATATCTCCATAACCCCTAAGGAAAAGAAACAGTCCTTGAATGTCTCCCAAAAATGGGGGGAAAAAAGCCTCAGGACCAGATGATTTTATCTCAGAATTCTACCAGACTTTTAAAGAAGAGCTAATACCAATACGCTTCAAATTTTGAACAAAATAGAAACAGAAGGAACATTGCTTTTGGTAAGTGCCCCATTACCTAGCCTTTGACTAGCTTTTCAGCCTTTCTAGGCCACATTAACAGCGCCCCTAGTGTCATCAAGAAAAAAAGTTACAAAAGAGAATGACTTTGCCCATTGTCCCACTTTATAGGCTGAAATGTTAAGTCAAGGACAACTCTCACGCAGGAGGGACAAATGGCCACAAGGAAAAAAGCTCTTATTCTGTTTAACCCAGTTGTGCTTTGTGCCCACCTCATATCAGCAAAAAGTGGGTGCCATCCGGTTAATGGTCATGAGAGCACAGTACCTGGCCCTACAACAGGCCAATTGTGCTACCTATTGGACAGGTGTAGGACCCTCAGAGTGCAGTCCGTCTGTCAGGTCCTTGGTGCTCTGTGCGAAGGATCCAGGTTTCCTGTCAACCTGGAGACAGTCCTGACCATGGATCCCAGCAGGTGAATCCCAGTGGCCCTGTTCTCACACAAGCAGCGGGCTTGGTGTAAGGCATGGATGGAATGAAATACAAACCTTTGTGGGTCTCTGTCGTTGGGTGCACAGCTTGTCATCATCAGGTTGTTTGCTGTGCCCAGAACTCTCAGCAGCCTATGAGGTTGTGTGGAGCTGGAATCTCACTCGGTACTCACTAGGCTGCAGCTGAGGCACCAGAACCAAGTTTCAGACACCAAAGCCCATACTAGAAGCCCATACCTAGGAGAGAGGAGGAGGATATATTCCAAAATGGACTTCTCCTCACTTGGGGAGGACGGTGTGACCACTGTGGGCTCAGAGGAGCCAGGATGGAATGGTGCTGAGAAGGCAGCTAAGTAAAGGCCCTGTCAGCTCACTCTCACAGTGCAGACTCTAAAGGCAAGGCAACACTTAACCACCATTGCCTTGCAGAACATGGCCCACTCCAAGCTGTTCCCAGACCCATCCAGACTGTCATGCCGTCATATAGGGGATGGCAAACAGGCCCTCCCTCCTGCTGTGGCCCCCTGACCTTGCTGACATGGCCCCAAACACCTTGGTGTTTAGAAAAAGGGAGAACTGCAAGGAAATGCCCTCTGTGCTAACAATCTCTTGCTGCAGTGTGGATTGCACAATAAACAGCACTTAGTGTCTGTACCCTCCCTCCCCTGCATCATATGTGCTTCCTCATGTCGTTTTTTCAGCCCAGACCCATGTAGTGTATGAACAGTATCCAGGAGGCCAGGTGCCAAGTCTAGCGCCAGGCACTGAGTTGACACCGATGCCCTGGCAAATGTGTGATGAACAGGGAAAGCCCCTGGTCCTTCTGCAGTGCAAGAGCTCGGTGGAGAGGTTTCTCCAGCAAGGAAGGCTGGCTCCCACCCAGCTACTTTTTTCTTTCTTTCCTTCCTTCTTTCTTTCTTTCTTTCTTTCTTTCTTTCTTTTTTGTTTTTTGTTTGATAAAACCTCAAGAAGTCATATAGTTTTAATAACCTGAAATTATAAAAACCTTATAAATATACACAGTACAGGTTGAGGGATGGAGGAAAGAGGAGGAGGGATGGGGCATTTGGGTTGACAATGAAAAATTATGCCATTCAGGTTGACAGTGCTTCCCACAAGAGCCATATATAGCTCTGATTCCTTGGGGTTGATGAACAAGTATTAGGTAGCCAGGTGAGGTGGCTCACGGCTGCAAGCCCAGCACCTGGGAGACAAAGGCAGGCAGATCTTTGTGAGTTCCAGGCTAGCCTGGTCTACAAAGGGAGTTCCAATCAGCCAAGGTTACACAGAGAAATCCCATCTCAAAGAGCCTAAAAAAAAAAAAGTGTTAAGTGGAGGACATTTTGTAACAAGTGTTTGAAGGTTCCTTTTCAAAGTTTCTAGTGTCTGTCTTCATCATGGGTCAGGCAATTTCCTACCCGGAGGCACTGAGAAAAAAGGCCTGTGTCTCTCAGGCCAGGGTACAGTAGTGTCCATCTCTTAGCAGACAGGCAGCAGTTTGAGGTGTGCTTATACAGGGCTAAGGGATGCTTGGCAGTGACCCTTGGCTGCTGCTCAGAAACTTCCTGTCATCATCTGTGGAGGGCAGGGACCCAGGAGAATGGAATCTCCTGCTTCTAGATACCTGACTAGTTGAGGAGACACCACCGGGTCAGTAGCTATAGCCTTCCACACCCAGTTTGCTGAGGACATAAAACTGTGGCTGCTGTCCATGGAAGGGCAAGGCTGACCCAAGGGTTGGCTAGCATAGTACGCAGACTCTGGGCTCAACTTTAAGATGTTTACTGAGCACCACGAGATTTGTTTTAATGTAGTAAGAACTGAAACTGACCCATTTTCAGAAAAAATGGTGACTTTTTCCCAGTCTTTAGTTGACCGGGACTTCATGAGCTTGTTTTGTTTGTGAATGATGCACAGATTATACTTGTTTTATCTGCGTATTGCTCCTCAATCACTTCCTCCTCTTCCTCCCCTTCCTCCCCTTTCTTTCACTCCTTCTCTTCCTCCTCATCTGTCTCTCTTAGGGATATGGTTGAGAGGTCAGCTTTCATGATGGAATGGCAAGTGTTGTACATAGACATCATGTGCTGAGGAGCTACCTGCTGCAGGCACTGCCCCTTCCATCTTACCAGTAGCCGATGGAGAAACTGTCTCATTATCAGATGTGCCCTCTCAGCTCAGGCCACTTTTCTCCTGAGGTGGACAGGTGTCATGGGCACTTACAGGGATGTTGCTCTTTTTCAGTGTACTAGAAGGATCTGGAAGAAAAGTTGCCTGCAAGTATCTGTTTGTTGGGAACCCCTTGGTGGGACTTCTTGCCATCTTTCTTGGCCTTATGCAACCAAGAGGAACATCTGGTAGGTAAAAGCCTCATCCATTTTTGGATGTGGCCCCACACTTGTAAATGGAAATTGTGCCTTGCTCACCACAACCACATTAGTCGATTTGCTCCTGACTGTATTCCCCAGGAGCTCTGGCTTGTCCCTCTGGAAGTTGAAGTAGCTATAGATCTAAAACAAAATGGATTAGGCTAGCCAATCTGAAACACAGCTATATTGACCACACCACATTTTCCTGGTCTTTTATTGTGATGCAGAAAATGGCAGAAGTGGCTGGCGAAAGGTGTGCTGTGCTGTGGCAGGACCCCAGTAAAGAGAAAGGACTCATGTGTAAGGTGGTGACACATGTATGTGACATAAACTGGCTTCTCCTCTGCCTACCTGACTGCCTGTCTTCAGACATCTAAAGGGACAAACTGGAGTGCATTGTCAAAGTCTTGTACCCTTTAGTAAACAACACTGTCTGCTGAATGAGGAGCTTGAAGCACATTGTTAATGGGGTGTGTAGATAGGAAGAGGTTCTCTTCACAAAAAGTGGGAGACAAAGAAAAGCTTTGTAAGTTGCCATGATTTTCCAGTCTTCTCCAGAGCACAGCTGGCAAAGAAAGGTCTTCCAGCTTTCCTTCTCAAAAATCTTCCGTGGGCTCCTTCTCCAGCTGTTGCTGCTGCTAGGAAGGGATGTTTCAACCTCTGAGGACCTGAGGAGCCCTGGATCCTGAGCCTTGCTTGTCTTCCTCCTCCTTCATCTTCTTCTTATTATTTTGTTTGTTCTGTTGGTTTTTCAAGACAGGATTTCTCCATGTAGCCTTGGCTGCCCTGGACTCCCTCAAATTCACAGAGATCTGCTTGTCTCTTCCTCCCTGAATGCTGGGATTACAGGCCTGCACCACAGCACCTGGCTTCCAAAATCTACTTATCACCTCTTTTCTCATGACCACGTGACAAACCAGCAACAGTAGCAGCAGGAGCAGGAAGCAGCAGGAGAAAGAGCCAGGCTTGCTCTCTTGGGGCTCTGGTCTTTTTATCCCCTCTCTAGAGTCCCCAGAATTAAACTATCTTCAGCTGGCAGAACTGTGCCGCTGCCAAAGCACACAGGAGGCAAATAGTCTGCTGCTGTGGACAATCTGAAGCAGCCACATAGCCCACACCTGGGATTAAAACCAAAAGATGTTTACCTAGCATAACTGGGTTCTTTAAGACACCAAACATCTCGCCACAGCTTTGTCTTAGGCCAAGCAGGTTTGTAAGAAGTACTACATCTTACACACCTTTTCCAGTGGAGAGATGGGACAAAATCAGCAGATGTTATCATACAGTGGGACACAGTCAGCAGGAAGCTGTTCAAAGTTACACAGGGGAATCACAGGGCACCCTGAGAGCTTTATAGACTGAGCACATAGTGGCCTTGGTTCTGGTATTCACAGCCCCATGTGATTGGAAGACTTGAGGTCACAGGTTGTGGAGCCATAGCTCCTCCAAGGCCCTGGTCCCAGGCCATTACCAGCTCTACTAAGCATAATTCTGGTTTTAGAGAATGAGCTACATTCCTTCCTTCCCCATACATCAGTGCTTCTGGGTGGAAAGCTCCCAATGCCTGGCCCCAGGCTATTACTGGCTCTGCCATACAGGATTCTAATTTTGAGGAGAAGAATATAGTGCCTTGCCCATAGATCAGGGCCTTAGGGAAAGCCTTGGTTGATCAGGCCAGGCCTCAGAAGTTCCCTCATTTTTAATTATTATTTATTTTTAAAGTCCAGATGAGTTTACCGGTGTCTGATTATCCAAGAGACTCTTATGTCCTTCAACCTACAAATGCCTTCTACCATTGTGAAAAGAATTATCAGTACCCGTATTATAATCATAATATTGAACGGAGGTGGAGGATTGTAAAGCGGTTATATGCTGTAACTTGTACAGTGTGTCTTTGGCTAGTTTGGATGGGAAATCTATACAATTGGAGAGAAACAGCTGATACAAATAATTTGGAAACATTCCCTACTTTTTGGAGCAGAGGGACTTTCCAAGTAAATAATATATGTGGAGGGCTAATATAAGCACAGATTCCAAACATGTTACAGTTGTTTTTCCTCTCTAAAAGTCCCATAGATGATCATGAGTTCCAGAGCTGTGGCCAAAAGCCAAAGGTCTAATTGAGTCTTTTTTTATTTGTAGACATTATAATAGGATGGGGGTCAATGAGGGGATCTCAGGATATCAATCCTGACCAGGTGGGCACGCCCAGGACAATTCAACCAGCCTCTCAGGTTGTCCATCCAGAGGCACAGAGCCCTTTAAAACCACGTACCATGTTAGAGCCATGGAACACAGCACCCAAAGGGGGATTGTGCTTTGAGAGCAGAGCATTGGCTCTTTATTGGAACCTGGGGACTATCTATCTGCTTGGGCAACCTGTGCATTGTTAGAAACCGGAAAATTCAAGTGATGAATGAAGTGCTATTTTAAACACTCTATATCCGTCTCCATCGACCTCAAAGCCATTAGCCTTATAGGTAATTAAGATGCAAGGGACACATAGGGACCTTCCAGTAACAAACATGTAGGGATAGTTGATGATATGCCAGAATCATTCAAGAAAGCAGTGCAAGGCAGCTCTTGAAATTAACCCAGAAGATCAGTTACATCAGTCTGATACTTTCAGTTATTATGTAATGAGAGTCAGATATTTTTAAACCTTTATTTGATATACTTTACAGGATGTTTTTAATTGCTTAACATGAACCTTATAAACTTTAACAACATAATATTGCCTTTAATTTTTGTTCTTCATATACCTTATATAGCTTATGCATCTTCTGTGTACTTTAAATAACTTACTTGGGATTTTATAGGTTATGAGAAAGCTTCTTGGTTTTTTTTGCAAATATATATGTATCTATCTCAATCTTTATATACAAACCCTTATTTATCAAAATATTTTTATTTTAGCCACATCAAATTTTTATTTATTAATACCATGAGATTTAATAGTACTATAGAGAAAACCCCATCCCACCTTTATAAAAAATTTCCTGAGAAGGCCAGCTTGGAACAACTAAGTACTCCTTAGGGAACTGAGACCCAACAAAGGCTACCTACCTTTAGCAGCTCTTTATTCCTAACAACTATAGCTTTCTGTTGTTGTTGTTTTTGAAATTTGTCAGCCATAAACTGTTAGTTTTTGGAAGTACTGCATTACTGTTATGTATCCTGTCAAATTGTATCAAAATTAAAGTACACAAAACATCAAAGTCACAACATAAACATCTCTTTGGGTCAAAGAAGCTGATCTCATAGGTAGTTGATAGGGTGCGTGGAGAAGAGAGGAAGGATGGATACATTGTAACTCTCTCCAAGGAAATGTTACCAGCTCAGTTTTAGCCTTGGTTTTTTGTATTTATCTCTTATGCTGCTCTGTTCTCCTTGTTCCTGTCACAGAGCCAGAAGGCTATTCTGTCGGACTGACCCAGGAGAGGGGGTTAAAGGACATATGGAGAAAGAAAAACCACCTATGAACCTGAAATGGGAGGGTCAAATCCCACTTTCTAGATTCAGCCCTTTGGCTTAAATGCCACAGGTCATTTTGAGAGCAACAGGTGCTCTGCTTGGATTGATGGGAGCTCATTAGACCTCCTTGCATCCAACAGAGTGTTTCCAATTCGAGGTCTGAGCTGGTAAAACCTAACGTGTGGAAATTAATCAGAGCAGAGGAGAAAATAGAAAAAGGACTTGGAGGTCAGAAATATTTTAGCATTGTCACTATGAAGCTGTGTTTGTCAGCTCCTGCCTGTGGCCTCTCAGGCACATTTGTCCTGCCTGATCTGTGACACATGCCAGGCCATGGCTTTGGCTCACCTGCACTAGCAAGTGGCTCTCCTGAGAGGCTTGGGGTGGAGGAGGGTCTGGGGCCTAAGGCCAGTCTGCCAGGCTGCCAGTCACCCCACCCTTCGTGCCCCCAGCCACCAGCATCTAGGCCAGCTTTAAAAAAACCCTTGATGTGCTGAGGTGAGTTGATGGCTGGGGGCTCTCATTTTCTGAGAAGGGGAGGGGGCTGAGAGAGAAAAGAGGGTAGGAGGGTGGGACCCAGAGGAGGGGAGGGAGTGGGCTGCTGTAGGGATGTAAAGCAAATGAGTGAGTGAGTGAGTGAGTGAGTGAGTGAATAACCAAAAAAAAAAAAAAAGCCCCCACACAGGTGAGCTTCCTCCCTGCTGTAGGTTCTGGTCACCTCCTGGAGCTAGTGCAGGGGCCTTCAACACCACCTGGATGGAGGGAAGAATTGGAGGATACAAGGGATGGGATAACCATTGAGATGTAACAAGAATAAATTAATAAAGGAAAACAATTTAAAAAAACCATCTGGTAGCTGCAGCTGTTCTTCCTAATTTTTATCGTTTTCACATATCTCTTCTTGTCTTTGGCCCATTGGTCTGTAAAACCCCTGCTGTGGTAGGAGCATTAGCTTAGAGGAACTAGTAGGAGCATTTTTGGAGGTTTTATAACTGTTTCACCAAAAAACAAAAATATAACACCGAAATAAAAAACCATTTTCCTTTTTCCTTCTGGCATCATGAAGTAATTTAAGCACTGATGTCATTTTTTGTTTTCAGGACCTTTTATTCCTACGCTTTTTTTGGTGCATTTTTTTTTAATGTTTTCTCCTCCATTCTGCTTTGGATTATGAAGTAACCAGAAATTTGGGGGTGTTGTACTACAGTTAAAATAACTTCATCCTGTGGATCTAAGCAATTTTACAGCAAATTTCCTAGTACAAATTATCCCTCCATTGCTTGCTCCCTTGCACTAAGCTCTGCCCCTGCTGGGAGTAGGTGGTGTAGAAGCTTAGTTGGCCCTCATAGGTGGTGTTCTGTCTGTGAGTTTTACCTGCATGTTCTCATGCCTTTAAATTCACAGAAACTTTGTCAGGGAAGCAAGGGCAGGCTTTTAGAATGAAAATAAAGAAGCTTTTGAAGTGCTTTAATAATTCATTATAAGAACTAGAGTGCAGAAGCAAAGCATCTAAGGCGGCCAACATTCTCTTCAGAATTTGGCTGTCCCACGTTTACTGCTGATTCTTCTCTGCCGGGCACGACTTCTCATGTATATATATGTAATCAGTACACAGATATGGATAGAGGTATCACAGGAATGCCTAGTCTCTCTCCTGTACTCAGGCACACCCTTCAGGTGGCAGTTTGACTGAACCTGCAGGTCACTCTTCAGTAACAAGGTCCTGAGAGGGAGGTGCCAGGAGATGAGAAGGATAGAAAAAATGGAAATGGGGAAGATAAACCTGGTGGCAGGAGGTCTTGTAAAAGCGATCTCTTATGCCAAACAAGCTTCTTAACAAGCACAGCATCGCTGGACATGGAGATTAATCCCATAGCTCAGTAGGCAGATGCAGGCAGATCTATGTGCCTTTGAGGTCAGCCTGGTTTACAGATTGAGTTCTAGGACAGACAAGGCTACACAGAGAAATCTTGTCTCAAAGAAACAAAAACAAACCCCACAAGACTGAAAGAAAGAAAGAAAGAAAGAAAGAAAGAAAGAAAGAAAGAAAAGAAAAGAATGTCTCTGAATGAACAAAGGGATTGGGAGTGTAAACCCTGAGAGAAACTTAGAGCTGACTTCAGTCTACTCCAGGAGGGTCACCATGGGAAGCTAGCCTCCCTCAGCCTGCTGGGGCTGTTTGCCCAAGGTTGGACATGATGTTTAACTAGTACATCTTTAAGCACCTGCACAAGTCCTTGCGGAGATTGGGCCTACTGAGGTTTCCTCAAAAGGGGAAAGGGGAGCTTTGAGGCCTCAAAGAACCCATGGACATGGCAGGCATCATGGGATCCTCATGGGGCCCTTGGTCAGTAAACTCCTCCTCTTTTCACCTAATGGAACAGTTGCCTAGAGATTTTAGGGCCAGGTGTCATGGTGCAAGCCTTTGATCTCAGTACTAAGGGAGGCAGAGGCAGGCAAATCTATGTGAGTTTAAGGCCAGCCAGGTCTAAAACGTGAGTCTAGGACAGACAAGACTACACAGAGGAACCTTATCTTGGGAAAAAAGAAAGGAAGAAAGAAAGAATGAAAGAGGGAAAGAAAAGAAAAAGAGAGAGCAAGAGAAGAGAAGAGAAGAGAAGAGAAGAGAAAGAAACTCTATAAAGGAAAATAAAAATTGCTTTACTGAGGTAAAATTTGATAATCACAAAATAAGTCATTCAATGAGATCACAGCAACCATGCTTAGTAATCTTTCCTTTATGTTTTTTGTAACTCAGTGATTTTTAAGAAAATATTTATTTAATTAATATGTTTATAGTGTTTTGACTGCATGTACCCCTACATACCAGAAGAGGACACCAGATCACATTACAGATGGTTGTGAGTCACCATGTGTTTGCTGGGACTTGAACTCAGGACCTTTGGAAAAACAAACAGTGCTTGCTCTTAACCACTTAGCCATCTCTCCAGCCCCATCTCAATGATTTTCAAACAGACATTTGCTATACTGAAGTAGCCAGGATGCCAACATGAGTCTTGTTGTGCTCATAGGCATCAGACACAGCTATCTGCCCAGAAGCTTCCCTTCCCAGCACAGAAGGGAAATGGTTCCTTTTGCTGAAGGGGAACTAGGTGCCTTTGGACCTAATAGCCCAGAATTTGCTGACCAAAAGGGGCAGCATGGTCTCTTCTGTAAGTGCTTCTCAGCTGAAGTTAGGTTTGGTACTGGAGGCAATGTCCTCAGAGTGAGTCAGCAGGCAGGACAACCAGAGGACTGACTGCCTCTATGCTGATATCCACTAACACAGTTTGACACCTGAATAGGGCAAGGGGACACTCCCTCCTCTGTGTTCCCTCAGGCATGGCCACTTCTGTTGGCAGGACCTTGTGGGGCCTTTCTCTAGAAGCCTCCATCCTATCCAGTGAGTGCCACTTCCCCTCCCTGACCCCAGACTCTCAAACTGCACAGACAGGCACAAGAGCACCAAACCCCAGGTTTGCATGGCCTGTCCTTAAGCAAAACCCCACTGTAGGGCATGTTGTTGAGAAGCAGCAGAGCATCAATGTCAGTGGAGTTTCAGGGCACACAGGCCATGTGACCTGGGCCTCCTCACTGAGCTCACAGCCTAATGGCAAGAAGGGGAGGGCCCAGGAGGAACAGCACAGAGCTTGCCACCTGCCTGCCTCCACACTCAGGAGGAAGGTGGAAGAGTGGGTGGCAGGAGGTGGGGCTGGCCCAGCACTGCTTGAGACCCTCCAGGAGGGAGACCACAGCCACAGGAGGGCAAAGGGCACAAACTCTGCTCCAGAGTTTCCTTGTTTCATTCCCTTGGAGTGGATTCCAAGACTTTCAGTCTTAGGGACCCCTGGTGGGCTCAGCCTTGTGGTCACCAGGCAGCACAGGCCTCCAGCTCACAGTGTCCTGGCCATGCATTGAGGTTCAAGCCGAAACACCCCCACCCCAGGTGAGGGGGTGCTCAGCACCACAAAGTATGATTGGTCAGGCATGAGCCAGTTGCTCCTGTAAAACTGTTGAGGGAAGTTTACAACCATCCACTCAGGTGCCTTTGTCCATCCCCTGACTAATCTATTCTTTTCTTTTTCTTTTTCTTTCATTCTTTTCCTTGTTTCTTTCCTTTTTTTCCGAGACAGGGTTTCTCTGTGTAGCCTTGGCTGTCCTGGACTTGCTTTGTTGAACAGGCTGCCCTGGAACTCACAGTTCTCAGCCTGCCTCTGCCTCCCAAGTGGTGGGATTAAAGGCTTGGTCTTCTGCAAACAGGCAGTTTGTGAGATCAGCACAGCAGGCTGCTCTAACCATTAGGGACACCATTGGATCAGGCTCATCCTGAGGACCTCTAAGGAGGGCAGGGGCAAGGGTCCATAACAGCTGGCCCAGAAAGAAGTCAAAAAGGAGTGTCAGGGTTGGGCCAGGGCTGAATGGAGAAGGAGTCTATGGGAAAACTTGGAAATAAGGATAGGGTGCCCTGCAGCAGGAGGACTAGTGCTGGTCTTGTGGGTGGGGCTGTGACTGCTGAGGTCAATAGTGGTGGGCGGGGCTTGTATGTTAGGGTGGAAGGGTGGGTGGATCTGGACCTAGTAAGAGCTAGAGAAGGAAACTTTGTGCCCATGGGAACAGGCACTAGAAGGGGGACCATGGGTGGGGGAGGGGCGGAGTCCTGGAGTGCTAACAGCTGAGGGGGGAAGGTAGGCTGACTCAGGCAGGGGTGTGAGGGACAATCTGCATCTGCATGGGGTCAAGCCCACCTGATTACTAGGGAAGCAGGAAGTGGTGAGGTGTTGGGGGCGTGGCTATGGATCCTGCAGCTTGGAGGTAAGGGCCTGCCAGGCTGGGAGGCTAGGTGATCACTTACAAAATTGGGCTGGGCTCAGGATGTTGACCTGAGTGGAGGGAGGGTCACCCTAAGAGCAGGATGGGGCTGTGTAGGTGTATACTAGTGTGGGGTTGTGAGAGCTGACTGAAGAGTGGTGGGCTGAGCTCTCTTGCTGATGCAGGGCTTGATTGAGGTCATGCCTTTCACTAAGTGCTGGATTGTGTCAGTGTAACTTTTGGTCCCTACTTAATGTTGCCCAGAACCGCTGAAGGAGAAGGGGGCCCAGGGCTGTTTCTGCTGTGGCAGTTGTTGTGGGCTGGGCTGTGTGAGTGGTGAGATAAGTGAGCAGGAATGCAGAGCACCAGGCCAAGGCTATGATGTGAGTGGTCACTTTCTGAGGAGGGGGCAGAAGGCTGAATCCTCACTTGACCTTCATTTGGCAGAGAACACCTGTAGCAGTGGGGCACTGTGACCTGCTGAGATAGAGTAGTGGGTGGGGGCTGTGGTTGCAAAGGTCAGGGAAGGGCAGTGGGTTTCAACCTTCCTAATGCTGTGACTCTTTAACACAGTCCCTCATGTATTTTCTTGCCATTTTACAACTGGAATTTTGCCACTGTTACAAATAGAACCACAACATACATAGCTGGTGTGTGGGTTGTGACCCACGGGTTGAGAACCCTGTCTGTGGCGGGAAGTATTGTACATTCTCAGGAAGAAGCTGTGAGTGCTGAGCTAAGGGGCTGTAGATGTGTGCCTGGGGGGCCGGGACTGAAGCTGTCTCTGCTGGGGTAGCTTGTGCTGGAGGTGTTGTGAGTGGGGCTGGGATGACTTAGGTAGTAGTGGTAGGCGGGGCTTGATGCTTATGTGCAGCTGAGGCTGATGATGTAGGCATAGTGGGCAGAGCTCGCAAGCCAAGGTAGGGGTTTCAGCAGTGACAGGTCTGCCTCCTGTCTTGCCAGCTGATGGACACATTGAGGGCTGGGTGAAGTGTAAAGCGTTAGCAAAACTACTGAATGCAGTGGAGAAGAGGGAGCCTGTTTATGTGTGCTGCAGCAACTCTTGTGGGTGGGGCTGTGAGTGCTTTCCTAGGTGGGCTGCATTTGAATTGGATATTCCCAGGAAGGGCCAATCATCTTACCTATCACCTGTTTGGAATGCATATTAAGTGTTCAGAAATCCAGCTCTGGTTATCTTAAGTAGGCATGTTTGGAGTTACTAACAATGTTATGTCCAAATTTTGAGAAACTCTCTGAACAAACCACCCAAGAGCCAAGTCCAAATGCAGTGGCAAGGTTATATTTATATTGCAGGTTGGAACCCAGGACACACCTCCAATGCGCTGATGCAGCAGGTGCAGGGAAGTGGCCTGGAGTCTTATTTGAGAGGGGTTTGTTATAGGTTTTAGACAAATAAATGGGTTCTACAGTATATGATTGGATGACATCTGGGCAGAAAAGCTGTAAGCAAAGAGTTACAAGACTTAGAGTTTCATCGTTGGGTAATAGATGTAGGGGCAAGTTGGCCTATAGAAAATGTTGGCTGAGGCAGTCCTGGGGGCATTAGGAACCTTGACCTGGCCTCTCCTAATTGGTTGTTGCTATGTGCCAGACACCCTGCTGCTCAGCTTGACCAGCAGAGAGTGTATTTGGACTTTCCCAAGGTGAGCTGATTGAGTGGCCAGTGAACATTGTTTCTGTTTAGGCTAGTGTGTGCTTAGTCTGGAATCTGGGTTCAGCCTTCGGATAGGTTGAACACAGAATGCAGTTTCCTTTGCAAAATGGAGTCTCTTTTTCAAAAGGGAGTTTGTTTGGTCCTTACAAACAAGATAGTTTACACTGAGGGTTTTATTTTATATTTTAACCCGTTGGTGTATGTCTGCAGATGCAGGCAGATACCCTGAAAAGCTTATTCAGTATTTGTCAGGTAAGCCATTCAGTTGTAGAAAAATATAGTTATCTGTATCCTAGATGGCATTAAACAGGAAACTATAAAAACCCAACATCTATAGGAACTCAGAAAATGCTGACACCAGGTTGTTTCAGTTTTCTTTAGGGATTTTTTATTATTAATTTATTCGTGTTACATCTCAAAGGTTATTCCATCCCTTGTATCTTCCCATTCTTGCCTCCCTCCCATTTTCCCCTTATTCCCCTACACTATGACTGTTCCTGAGGGGGATTTCCTCCCCCTGTATATGCTCATAGGGTATCACGTCTCTTCTTGGTAACCTGCTGTCCTTTCTCTGAGTGCCACCAGGTCTTTTCCTCTAGGGGACATGGTCAAATATGAGGCACCAGAGTACGTGAGAAAGTCATATCTCACTCTCCACTCTACTGTGGAGAATGTACTGACCATTGGCTAGATCTGGGTAGTGGTTTAAAGTTTACTGCCTGTATTGTCCTTGGCTGGTTCCTTAGTTTGAGCGGGACCCCTGGGCCCAAATCTGCCTATGATAATGTTCTACTTGTTGGTTTATAGGACCCTCTGGATCCTTCTACTTTGCCATTCTCCCATGCTTCTCTCATCTAGATTCCCAATAGGATGTCCTCTCCTCTCTCCCAGTTTCCTAGTAAGTGAAGGCTTTTGTGGGACATGCCCCTTGGGCTAATATGCAGATATAAGTGAGTATATACCATTTGAGTCTTTCTGCTTCTGGGATAACTCACTCATTATGATCATTTCTAGCTCTACTGTCAAGAGAACAAAGCAATAGCCTACAGACTGGGAAAAGATCTTCACCAACCCTACATCTGACAAAGGTTTAATATCCAAAATATATAAAGAAATCAAGAAATTAAATACCACCAAACCAAATAACCCAATTGAGAAATGGGGATTGGAACTAAACAGAGAATTCTCAACAGAGGAATATCAAATGGCTGAGAAACACGTAAAGAAATGCTCAACCTTCTTAATCATCAGGGAAATGCAAATCAAAAGAACTCTGAGATTCCCTCTTATACCCATTAGAATGGCTAAGATCAAAAATTCAAATGACACCACATGCTAGCGAGGATGTGGGGAGAGAGGAACACTCCTTTATTGCTGGTGGGAATGCAAACTAGTACAGCCACTTTGGAAATCTATCTGGTGCTATCTCAGAAAAATGGGAGTAGGGCTTCCTCAAGACCCAGCTATTCCACTCCTTGGAATATACCCAGAAGATGCTCCAGCACACAACAAGAAAATTTGCTCAACCATGTTCATAGCAGCCTTACTCATAATAGCCAGAACTTGGAAACAGCCTAAGTGTCCATCAATAGAAGAATGGATAAAGAAACTGTGGTACATATACACTATGGAATACTATTCAGCTATTAAAAACAAGGAATTGCGGAAATTTGTGGATGAATGGATTGAGCTAGAAATGATCATAATGAGTGAGTTATCCCAGAAGCAGAAAGACTCCAATGGTATATACCCTCTTTAGGGATTTTTAACAATATTCAATAAGACTACAAATCCTGTCTCAGAGACCCTGAGTTCAATTTCCAGCAACTAACCATGTGGTTCACAACCATCTGTAGTGAGATCTGGTGCCCTCTTCTGGCGTGCAGGCACACATGCTATCTAAGTAATAAATACATCTTTAAATTTTTTTTTTCTTTAAGATCCTAAACTACAGCTTATATTTTAGCTCTTTGAAGTCACATAGTGTCTTTCCATGGGCTGTTTAGCTTTGTTTTCTCTCTTTGTCCTAGTGTCAGATGGTTTCCTGACCCAGAACAGGAATGTTCAAGGGAATTTTAAAGCAAGCATGCTTGGGTTGTGAGACTGGGTGTCTAATCCAACTATAGAGCCAGCTCTTTAATAGACTAGTACAGCATGAAACAGTAGAATTTCAACCAAAATTCATGAAAAGAGATGGGGAAGAATATGCCATTCTCACTAAAGGAAAAGCCTACCACAGGGCATTCCAATTCAGAACATCTTTGAACAATATACAAGGGCACACACCTTTATTAAAAAAAATTAAAAAACAAAACAAACAAAAAGCAACAAACCCCAAACAAATCTGTTATTAAAGCACAAGACGATGCAGACACCACAATTGTGGGAGAATTCAGTGCCCCACTCTAACCAATGGACAGATCACTGAGGCAAAAACAAAACAGAGAAATAATGAAACCAACAGATGGAATGAATCCAGTGAACCCAATGGTTATCTACAGAACTTTTCACCCAAAGCACAAAAGAATATTCTCTCTTCTTTGTGCCACATGGAACCTTCTCTAAAACTGGCAGTATGTAGTCAGTCACAAAGCAAACCCTAACTTATACAAAAAAAATGAAATTACCCATTGTGCTTTCTCAGATCACCATAGATTAAGATGGATCTCAACAACAGATATAACAAAAACCCTACACAATCATGGAAAATGAGCAACTCCCTACTCAGTGACAACTAGGCCAAGGAAGAAATGAAAAAGAAATTAATGACTGTCTAAAATTCAATGAAAATGAAGGCACAACATACCCAAGCTTATGGGACACAATGAAAGCAATACTAAGAAGAAAGTTTGTAGCACTAAGCGCCTTCATACAGAAATTGGGGAGAATCCATAGTAGCTACTTAACAGCACCTCTGGAAGCTTCCACAACAAAAGAGGCTAACACATACAAGAGGAGTAGATGGCTTCAAATAATCAAACTCAAGCTGAAGTCAACACACTAGAAACAGAGGATAATACCAAGAGTGAACAGAAGCAAGGATCAGTTCTTTAAGAAAGTCACCAAGATAGACAAAAGACACACATTTAGCCAAACTAACTAAAAGGCAGAGAGAAAATATCCAAATCAACAAAATCAGAAAGGAAATACAGAACATAACAACAGACACTGGTGAAAAAAAAAACCAAAGACATGTAAGGTCTTACTTCAAAAAATCATAGTCTACAAAATTGGAAAATCTAAATAAAATGGACATTTTTTTGGTAGATTGGTAGATTCCATTTACCAAATCTAAATCAAGATCAGGAAAACAAGTTAAATACCTCTATAACCCCTAAGGAAAAGAAGCAGTCATTGAATGTCTCCCAACCAAGCTGGAGGAGGGGAAAGCCTCAGGGCCGGATGATTTTAACTCAGAATTCACTGGGACGAAGATTAAGAAATAGGCCTAAAGGGGAGACCAGGCATGATAAGGCATATCTGACCAGCTGAGGTGGAAAGAACCAGTCTGGCTGCAGGAGGGTAGGGAGGGTCCTGGAATCCTGGGTTTAGACAATGAAAATCTGTCAGTTCTCAGTTTGAATCTTGACACATTGACTTTTGCTCAGATGAGCTGGGTTAAGTTGCTCAATTTAAGCCAGGAAAGAGGCCAGAGGGCTCAGACTGAGAGCCCTGCCCAAGGCTGTTTGTGTAATAGCAGTCCTGGGAAGGCTTTGTGAGTCCCTGCCTGTGTGCTGGCCTGGAGTTTCCTTAAATAGTCCCTGGACTTCTCACCTGGATGTGTCCAGCCTGGGAACTCACAAGCCTCATAGATGTCTCGAGCTCAGGTCAAGTTCCTCCCCTCCAGGAGATCCTAAACCCTCTCAGGCAAAAGTGACCTGCTGCTGTTATCCATTGACCTAGGGGCCCTGGAGGCAGGGCGGGGGACTGATCTTGTGTAACATGCACATGACGCAGTTATGCCTATGTAAAAAAGGGTTTCCTGAAGTACACCTAATGTGCATCCATCTTACCTGATCCTCCTGACATCTTCCCTTTCCACCAGAATGAATCTGGCCAAAGACTCCACCGCCCCACCTTTCATCCTGAGGTACTTTAAGTAAGAAAGACACTTCCTGCCTTGTGGGGTGGACACTGGGACAGAAACAATTGTGCAACCTATTTTTCTTAGCTTCAAATAGCCACAGTCCTTGGGGGAAGGTCCAAACTTTGAATCCCTTTTACCCTCAAAGATGGCCCCAACCGCTGATATGATTCAATCCTAGGTACTAGTCATCAAAACCAGAGATACCTCACTCACCTTAACTCAAGATGCCTAAGAGAAGCCATCCACAGCAGCTTCCCCTTAGAGCTCCACAGGAAACAGAATATGGGTATAACATTTTTTTCTGTTATATGCATTGCCTGTAGGCCCTGCTAGCAATCAATGAAGACACGCACACGTGTTATATTTTAAAATAGCCTTAGTAAATGTGGGGCAGGGCAGATATCAATCCTCTAAACTACCCCCCATGGTGGTGCAGGCATGGGATCCCTGCCTCAATCCCATGCCATCTGCTTCCTATAACTTCTATCAAGCTACCTCGCATCCATAACATCAAATTCCTCCTAATGTTCTTCATCTGTGCTGATTTCTCTATCCACTCAGGCCATGTGCTTCTCCTCCATTTAGCCCATGGCTGCCTTCTTCTCCTTTCCTTAGGTCTCTTTCCTTCCCCCTCTTGGCATTCCTGCCTTTTTCTTCCCAGGATTCCTCTCTCTCCTAGCCCCACCTGTGTCCTCTACCCTGCCCAGGTAGGATGGCTTTTTATTAAGAAAAAAGGTGCATCACAGAGACAGCAAGCAGTGATTAGCATCAAAATACTTAGACCATCCCCCAACATAACAGGCTCTATGTGGTCCCTGACTTGTGGAGTTGGCTCAGTCCCATCAAGGTTTATTGCTTATTTTAAATTTTAAATGTATTAATTTATTCAGACTACAACTCAGTTGCTATCCTGTCACTTGTATCCTCCCATTCCACCCTCCTGCTTTCACTCTATTCCCCTCCCCTAGGTCTGAGACTAAGCTGGACATAGGCTATCAAGCCTCATCTTGGTAACCTGCTTATTCTTTCTTTGAGTGTCCTCAGGCCTCCCCACCAAGGGGAGATGGCAAAAAATGGGGCACCAAAGTCTTACTGTGCTTGCTCACTAGGATGGATGGCCGATCATGGACACCTTCTCTGGTAACCTCACATGGCTCCCTCTACTGCCTTGGTATATATACCCTTCCCTCACCAGGCAGGTTCATCCTCCTGGGGAGGAGACTAGAGTGAAGACAGAGCCCATCTGAGCACCCCTAGTGTGTTTCTCATGACTGGCAAGAGGAGCAGGGGTCCACTCTTGTCTTGGTGATTCTGAAGGATGTCCTATTGACTCCTCACAAGTCCCCTGCTGACCTCCATCAGTGACATCTATGCTTCAAGTCAAGGACAGCGATGATCCCCGCCTCAGAGGTCCCCAGAGCAGGAAGTCAGAGGTGGCATCTCTGGTCCACAGTCTTACCCACCACCAGGCCCAGCTGACAGTAGAGAGAGCTTATTTATGCGCTGACTCAGAGGTCTCCTTGCTCCTCCTTCTGGCCCTGCTACCTTACTTCTACGTATCTTAGGCCTTTCTCCCTGGGACAAGTCCAGCTCTTCTGTCACCTCAAGTACTGCAAGCAGAAGCAAAGATGCCTGTGGAGAGCTGCGAGGTGCCGTGCCTTAATATGGCATAGGCTTCTGCCATCCTGATGGCTAGCGCTATCTAAGATAAACAAGTCCTTATATGGCAAAAGGCTGTGCAAGTGTAACTGGTGATCTGATGACCAGCAGTCCTGCTCTGACGCGTACCTATGAGGAGGTGGCGCATGGCATGAGCTGATTAGCCCTTGAGTTGTACTTAAGCTTGGCCCTTCCCTTCTTCGGGGCCATTCCCACTGAGCTTAATCCTGAGTAAAGATATCCAGAAGTAGTCTGGTTGTTGGTGTCTTATTTCCGCTGGACGGTGCAGCGCTGACAGATGCCCACAGGAACAACACCTAGGACCCCCGGGGCTGAGGGAGTGTGGAAGCCCTCCTGTGCTGTGTAGACCAAGAACATGGGCCCCGCTCAGTGGCAGGGTGCACTACCACTATCTAGAGCCTCTATCTAGGAAGTGATTCTCAGGTCCAACCTGTACTGTCAGTTGGCCCTGATAGCCTGGCCATCCCACCACCCCTGCCCTGGGTAACCTGAAAGGGTAGATGAGGATCTCATTCCTGTATGTCAGTGCTGAGGCATCTTCTGAGCACTCAGAACTACAGTCATTGCTTATAACCCTTCCCACATGTGCTGACCCTGAGGTCACAGAAGGCAGATGAGGAAACTTGGTGAGGGGATCACTCATATAAGTCAGCCTTAGTTTCCTTCACCACTGTTAAACCTATACAGACTAGCTTAATTATCCCAGTCTGTCTGCCTGTCTGCCTGTCTGCCTGTCTGCCTACATTGCCTGTCTGCCTGTCTGCCTGTCTGTCTGTCTGCCTGTCTGCCTGCATTGCCTGTCTGCCTGTCTGCCTGCAATGCATGTCAATCTGTGGGTCAGTTTCCCAGAAGCACTCAGAGCACACAACTTGACTGACAGACACTTGGTCCCCTTCTCTTTCTGAAGTCCCCAAATGGCATCATGCACTGAATGCCTGGAGAGGAGTGGGATCGACCTGCTCTTCCAAGTACACATAGGTGGAAATACCATTTGGGTGCCTTCTAGATGGGGTGGGGCTTCTGCTGTCGTGTCTCAGGTCCTACATACATGCCGAATGCAAAGCCACTGTCAGGGATAACTGGACCTCTAAAAATAGCTCCTGTGTTTTTGTCTTCAGTGCCCTACTGGGCAAAGGGCTGACTCCAGCAACTGGGAACTTGTTTGGCACAGTGCTCCCTCACCACAAGGGGACAGCTGTGGGGCCCTCTCTCTGCACTGTGTCTTCTGCCATCCACTCTCAGGTCTGACTCTCTCCCTGGGGATGATGGGATCCTCTTTCAGGGAAACCAGATCATGTGACCCAGATGATCTGAAGTGCTTGTTTCTGGACCAGAGCCATCACAGTCCGCTCTCAGGCTCCTGTGCTAAATCTCCAAGGAGGAGCTCCTGGACACAGCCCTCCTGGCTGGCCTGCTATCCACGCCATGAAGCAGCACTATTTGTGGCCCACCTATCCTGAGAGAGGCCCCTTAGGCCCACCCTAAGCTCTGGCCTATATGCTTCAAAAGAGAATTGAGGCTTTCTCCTTCCAGGAATTTCACAAAATAGCTCTGAGACACCCCAACCCCCAAAGTCCCTGATGCAGATGGGGATGCAGAAGCTTGGGGAGCTGCCCTTTCTTCCTCTAAGTCACATGAGATTTGTTTCCAGACCCACAGCAGGACACACTGCACTTGACTGTCAGTGGCCATGGACATGTGTTGCAGCTTCTGAAACTAAGTCTAATCTTCAGTCTTGACTAAGTCCTGGGGCCTCTTTCTAAGTCCTGGGGCCTCTTTCTTTCTGGGAACCTCTCTAATGCCTTCTATCCACAGAGGCCCCTGATCAGGAAAGGAGGGGGCTCACTGCCCCATGTTGGTAGCTGCTGGGTGCAGCTCACCAGACCATCTGTCCTAGATTAATTGAAGTTGTTGTAACCAGACCAGAGCTTCCACAGTGCACTCTCAGGACCTGTGTGTACCCTTAAAGCTACTCACTCATCTTTTCCTCTGGGAGTACTTGAAAATGATGTCTCTGCTGGGTTCCCCAGAATGGAAGGAAAGGGGGTTCATCTATACAGTGTGAGGCATTTGGAGCTAGGCTGACCACAGGGACGAAGCTGTGTGACTTCTAGACCACTGGTGCTCAAAGAGATACCTTTAGGGTCCTTGCAAAGTGCCTACCTGAATTCAGAAAGATCAGAGTGGCTTTCTCCATTTGAGAAACCTCACAAAACCGTGTGAAGAGGGGACATTCCCAATGCTAGGATGCCTGACAGTTCCTCCTCTGGGAAGTGGGGACCTGACTGAGAACCTGCAGGTGCAGTTCCTTGAGGGGAGAGAACCACAGAGAAAGGAGGGGCAGGGGACAGCCAAGCAGCCAGAATGAAATTTCCTGAATAAACTTTACTAAATCCTCCTGCTTGTTGGACACATGTTAAGATCTCGGTCACCACTGCACTAGAGAACTGAGCTAGAATGCTATCTTCTGGTTGGGGGAACAGATCACAGGATAAGAGTGGTAGCTGCTCATGCCTGAGGATCTGTCTGATTACCTCCCTGGAACCTGCATAAATAGTGGGATGCAGCAGCTAGCACCTGATGCAGGAATCCTAGCACTCCTTTGGCAAGATGGCAGGAGAGGCAGGAGAATGGGCCAGAATCTCCCAGGCAGCCAGCTTGGACTGCATACTGCAGCAGCAGCAGAAGCCAGGCTCATCTTCCTGAGAGAGCAGCAGCAGAAGCCAATGAGGTACCAACACCACAAGGTGGAAGGAAGAGCCAACTTGAGATATATCCTCTGGCTCCCCACCAGCACTGAGGCATGCATGAGTCCTCCCTCACACTCTCCTATACGGGGATTGAAATGTTTTTTTGTCTGTTTGTTTGTTTTTTAAAAAACAAATTGGCCTGGTACTAGAGCTTTGCTGAGCACTTCCTGATTTTGCAGGAGGAAGGTTCAATTTCTAGCACTGACATGCAAACTCACAAGCATGTGGAACACTGCCTCCATGAAATGTGGCATCCTCTTCTGTCCTCTGGGGATACCAGGGACACGTGCAGAACACTTCACATGTAGACAACACACTAATACACCCTTAGGAGTCATCTCTGTCTCTCCTGACTAGAGAGGTGGAAGAGGCCCTGCCTAGGAGCTCTAGGCCTCACCTTCCCATGATTCTACCTGTGTGTGAGGAGGAACACGTGCAGAGGGCAGAGGTGAACCATGCCCTACACGTGCTGTGTCCTCTGTAACTCTAACACCAGGATAGGCTTCCTGTCTGCACACTTTTCCTTTCTGTTTTGGGGTGATGGGGATACACCCTTTCTGACTGTATGTGTTATCCTAGTGTTCAGTCACCGAGGAAACCCCAGCCCGTGTCCTCCATGCCAAGTCCAGCAGCACAGCAGCTTGGAGCAGTTTTCCCTTCTCCCAGCCCTAAGTCATTCACACCGCCCCAGGCCCTGTTCCTGGTTACTAATTCTGAGACCCATAAGGGCCTTGGTTTACTCCACCTACTTGGGGCTATTAGCTGAACGTGAGCCCTCTGCAACATTGCTGTACTTGTGCTGTGAAGGGAGTTCTCACCTGTCCTCCTGACAGTTTTGGGGCACTTGAGCGACACCATTTCCTAGAAGAGGGTGGACCAGCCTTAAGGCTGCCTGCTAACCCAGGACCTCTCACAGAGCAGCTGGTGCCCGGCGAGAGCATGCAGAAGAAATTTCTTTCACCTTCCTTTTGCCTTCACTGCAGTTGCCCAGAACAGGAGATGAAAACTGAGGAAGCAATTGAGATCATTTTATTCTGTTTGTCAGGGAAAGGCCAAGGCCTTCCCCATTGCCTGGGAACGTACACTTAGAATGCCATCGTAGCTTGAGAAATAGCACAACTTAGATAGAAGTCAATCTCGTTGGTTTACACAATAATACCCTTCTCCTGAATTGGATGAACAACAGCAAGGGCATTGCTAAATCCATTTGCAAACTTAAGACATCCCAGGTTCATGAGCCTTGTAGTAAAGGTAGCAGCAACATTCTATAACAACTAGACAACCTCAAGCCACCCAGACAGGACAGAGTAGAGGGAAGAACAGAAGAGAGTGGTTCACACAGCTCCTCCCACCCTGTGTGACATGATGGTGTGGTACTTAGATGACTGACTCTGCCTGTACTGGGGTTGGTTGGGAACTGCCCATGTGGGAAGTAGAACATGTGCAGGGCAGAGCCAGAAGGGCCATCTGCCCGGCCCTCCTGGCCTAGACCTTGTCTATCTCCTCTCTCAAAGCCTCTTCATATCTAAAGGGGTAGGCTCTGGGATCCTGCTTAAAGATGCTGGCAAAAAACTTGAGTAATTTCATCTTGGTGGTTTCAGCGCACGCCCTTGGGCCCCACAAGAACTCATAGGAAAGAGAATTGCTGTCAGGCACCTGCCTGTATTCTTGGTACCCTTCCTGCACAAAATGCTCCATGATGAGACGTCTGGGCTCCCCGTACATGAAATGCTCACTGCCAGCATACAGCCCCATGTTGTTCAGTACGTGCCACAAGGCCTGCTCACTAGCACAGTTGTCCTCTATAAAGATGATGCACAGCACGATTAGTAGCAGGCCTGTCTTGGGTACGCCTGGAAAACCATGCTGAGTCCCATAGTAGGTGATCCCAAGGGCAAGGCCAACAGAGTGGATGTGGTCCAGGGCGTTTCTTTCCACTATCTCCAGGCCAAAGAGCAGCCTCAAACAATCAGAGGCCTTAGAAAAGATGACAGGGTAGTATTCCTCATAACTGCGGAGGACTATGTACAGAATCTGAGCCTTAGATGTCAGCTGCTTCCTAGTGTACTTGAGGAGAAGCAAGTGAACCACATTAATCCTCTTTCTGTTGAGGACACCTTGTGAGAGAGAGTGTGGATCAGCCAGTTCTGTAGCTTGGCTGACAGAAGACTCAACAGATGATGCCCTACTGACAGGGCCCCTAGCATAGTCAGGAGAGGAGGCTCTCTGAGGCCACGAGGGAATGTCCTGTGTATCCTGAACAGACAGATACCCTTAGTGGGTAGCGGTGGCCGCCACCTCACCTGCCTCAGCACCTAGGACGTGGGCACGCTCCAGGGCCCTTGCCCTGCTTTGGGACTGAGAGCTGTCTGGGAGGTTGCTTGTGTATCTGCTGTCAGTTGGATCCATGCTGATATCCTTGGGAACACAGGAATGGACTTGTTGCAGCTCAGAGGGATGAAGACTCACAGGCCTGTGGGGGGGGGTGAAGAGAAAGGGTGAGTTGAATCTGACACCTGAAGCTTGGGCAGCTCTCAAAACCTGTTGCAGGGTTTTGCCTGGGGGGTGCCCTATGCACAAAGGACTCTGGTCCTGCGTGTGCCTTTGAGTGCAAGGATTCTCACTGTGGCACACTCCCACACCTGGCAATACTGTACCCTGACATGATGGCTGAGCCTGGAGCACGTGCCATCATGCCCTGTGGTGGAATCTGCAGTGATGGCCACCTGGCCTGGCCTCCTCTCTGCTCTGTTCGGAGCTTCCAAAGTCCATCCAAAGTGCATCTTAGCTCCCCTTCCTGGAAAATCAGTTTTCCACGGCAAGAGTGGCAGCTCCCACTCAGGGTTCCCTAGGCATCAGCACAGGGCCATGCATGCTTTATGCAGTCCTCTCTCTGGGGGACGGGGCCTTCTCACATGTTCATTAATGACCATGACAGCTTACCTGGTTGCCAATACCTACCTCCTCTGTCAAAGACGCCTGGCTCCCTCTTGCCTCCAATGGCACCCCATGCTCCAAAGGCTCATCTTCCTGAGAGAGGAGAGAGAAGTCAAGATGAATCAGCTCTGGAAATGCCTAGCAGGGGCGACTCAAGAGCCAAAAGTGTTTCTGCCTTGGCGGTGCTTGCCTTTAGTCCCAGCATTCAGGAGGAAAAGGCTGGACTCGGGAATACTAAATATTCCTTCCAAAAAGGAGATAGGTAAGATGCATGGCCCTTCCTGGGAATGTCCAGTCCAAATCCAGCCCACCTAGGAAAGCACTCACAGCCGGACCCACAAGAGTTGCTGCAGCACACACAAACAGGCTCCCTCTTCTCCACTGCATTCAGTAGTTGCCAACACTTTACACTTCACTCAGCCCTCAACGTGTCCATCAACTGGCAAGACAGGAGTCAGACATGTAACTGCTCAAAGCTCCTACCTCGGCTTGCCAGCTCTGCCCACTATGCCTACATCATCAGCCTCAGCTGCACCTTAGCATCAAGTCCAACCTACCACTACTATGTAAGTGTGCCCCACTCACAACACCTCCAGCACAAGCTACCCCAGCAGAGACAGCTTCTGTCCAGGACCCCAGATACACATCTACAGCTCCTTAGGTCAGCACTCACAGCTTTTCCCTGGGAATGTACAATATTTCCCTGCACAGACATGGTCTCAACCCATGGGTCGTGAACCCCACACCACCTATGTATCTGTGGTTCCATTCCTAACAGTGGCAAAATTCCAGTTGTGAAATACCAACGAAACACATGAGGGACTGCGTTAAAGAGCCCCAGCATTAGGAAGGTTGAAACCCACTGCCCTTCCCTGACCTTTGCATCCACAGCCCCCACCCACTACTCTATCTCAGCAGGTCACAGTGCCCCACTGCTACAGGTGTTCTCTGCCAAATGAAGGTCAAGTGAGGATTCAGCCTTCTGCCCCCTCCTCAGAAAGTGACCACTCACATCATAGCCTTGGCCTGGTGCTCTGCATTCCCTGCTCACTTATCTCACCACTCACACAGCCCAGCCCATGTCAACTGCCACAGCAGAAACAGCCCTGGGCCCCCTTCTCCTTCAGCGGTTCTGGGCAACATTAAGTAGGGACCAAAAGTTAGACTGACACAATCCAGCACTCAGAGAAAGGCCAGACCTCAATCAAGCCCTGCATCAGCAAGAGAGCTCAGTCCACCACTCTTCAGTCAGCTCTCACAACCCCACACTAGTATACACCTACACAGCCCCATCCTGCTCTTAGGGTGACCCTGCCTCCTCTCAGGTCAACATCCAGAGCCCAGCCCAATTTTGTAAGTGATCACCTAGCCTCCCAGACTGGCAGCCCCTTACCTCCATACTGCAGGATCCATAGCCAGGCACCCAGCACCTCAATACTTCCTGCTTCCCTAGTAATCAGGGGGGCCTCTCACACCCAGTTTGGCCCTTACAACCCTTCCTGGGTCTGTCTACCTCTCTGCCTCAGCTCTAAGCACTCCCAAACACGGCCCTCCCACACCCTTGCCAGGATTTGTTCCCAAGGGATTCCACAGTGCACAAAGTTTCCTTCTCTAACTCTTACTAGGTCCAGATCCACCCACCCTTCCACCCTAGCATACAAGCCCCGCCCACCACTATTGACCTCAGCAGTCACAGCCCCACCCACAAACCAGCACCAGTCCTCCTGCTGCAGGGCACTCTATCCTTACTTCCAAGTTTTCTCATAGACTCCTTCTCCATTCAGCCCTGACCCATCTCCTGACACTCCTTTATGACTTCTTTCTGTGTCAGCTGTTATGGACACTTTCCCCGGCCCCCTTAGAAGTCCTCAGGATGAGCCTGATCCAATGGTGCCCCTAATGGTTAGCGCATCCTGCTGCACTGCTCTCACCAACTGTATGTCTGCAGAAGACCAAGCCTTTAATCCCACCACTTGGGAGGGAGAGGCAGGCTGAGAACTGTGAGTTCGAGGCCAGCCTGGTCTACAAAGCAAGTCCAGGACAGCCACGGCTATACAGAGAAACTCTGTCTCAGAAAAAACGGAAAGAAACAAAGAAAAGAAAGAAAGAAAAAAGAAATAGAAAAGAAAGTATGTGTCAGGGGTTGGGCAAAGGCACCTGAGTGGATGGTTGTAAACTTCCCTCAACAGTTTTACAGGAGCAGCTGGCTCAGGCCTGACCAATAGTACTCTGTGGTGCTGTGCATACCCTCACCTGGGGTGGGGGTCTTTGGTCCTGAACCTGGATTCATGGCCAGGACACTGTGAGCTAGGGGCCTGTGCTGCCCGGTAAGCACAAAGCTAAGACCACCCAGGGACCCTAACACTGAAAGCCCTGGAATCCACTTGAAGAGAAGAAAGCAAGGAAACTCTGGAGCAGAGTTTGTGCCCTTTGCCCTCCTGTGGCTGTGGTCTCCCTCCTGGAGGGTCTCAAGCAGTGTTGGGCCAGCCCCACCTCCTGCCACCCACTCTTCCTCCTTCCTCCTGAGTGTGGAGGCAGGCAGGTGGCAAGCTCTGTGCTGCTCCTCCTGGGCCCTCCCCTTCTTGCCATTAAGCTATGAGCTCAGTGAGGAGGCCCAGGTCACATGGCCTGTGTGCCCTGAAACTCCACTGACATTGATGCTCTGCTGCTTCTTAACAACATGCCCGGCAGTGGGGTTTTGCTTAAGGACAGGCCATGCAAGCCTGGGGTTTGGTGCTCTTGTGCCTGTCTGTGCAGTTTCAGAGTCTGGGGTTGGGGAGGGGAAGTGGCACTCACTGGATAGGATGGAGGCTTCTAGAGAAAGGCCCCACAAGGTCCTGCCAACAGAAGTGGCCTTTCCTGAGGGAACACAGAGGAGGGAGTGTCCCCTTGCCCTATTCAGGTGTCACAACTGTGTGAGTTGACATCAGCATAGAGGCAGTCAGTCCTCTGATTGTCCTGCCTGCTGACTCACTCTGAGGTCACTGCCTCCAGTACCAACCCTAACTTCAGCTGAGAAGACACCATGCTGCCCCTTTGGGTCAATAAAATCTGGACTGTTAGGTCCAAAGACATCTAGTTCCCCTCCACCAAAAGGAACCGCTTCCCTTCTGTCAGGCAAAATGGGCAGATAGCTGTGTCTGATGCCTATGAGCACAACAAAACTCCTGCAGGCTTCCTGGCTACTTCAGTAGAACAAATGTCTGTTTAAAAGTGAGTTACAAAAAACACACAGGAAGGTTTACTCAGCATGGTTTCTGGGATCTTATTGAATGACTTACTACTCTGTGATTATCAGATTTTATCTGGGTGAAGCAATCTATATTTTCTTTTATAGATAGGGTTTCTTTCTTTCTCTTCTCTTCTCTTCTCTTCTCTTCTCTCTCTCTCTCTCTCTCTCTCTCTCTCTCTCTCTCTCTCTCTCTGTCTCTCACTCTTTTTCTCTTCCTTCTTTTGTCCTGTGTGTAGACTTGTATGTCCTAGACTCATGCTTTATCCTGGCTGGCCTCGAACTCACCTAGATCTGCCTGCCTCTGTCTCCCTTAGTTCTGAGATCACAGGCTTGCACCATGACACCTGGCCCTAAAATCTCTTTTTATTGTTACACAAAAAAGGTGTCACTGCCATTAATCCCAGCACTCACTCAGGGATTGCCAAAGCAGCTGGAAATTTGTGAGACCAAGACCTGTCTGGTCTACAGAGTGAGTTCCAAGACAACCAGGCCAAAAACAGAAAAACTCTGTCTCGAAATAAGAAAAGGCATCTCTTGGGAGTCACTTTCCACATACCCAAAGTTCCTATTTGATCTACAGGCTATCTGGAAAGAGCCATCACCTCAGGCATATGAGAATTCCTGGGTTGCCAGACAGGTCAGAGCACTGGGTTTACGCAAAGGCTCTGAGAAACTTTCAAGACAATAACACAAAGACTCTGAGATAATGATCACTGACCAAAGGCAGCTTCACAGCCAAGCTGCTGTCACTCCAGATTCAGGCTAGATACAATGAGTCTGCTAAAATTCTGCTGTGCACTAGCCCTATTGTTGTGATCCCAATTCCTAGAAGGTAGGTCCCCAGGAGCCCTGCCTCAGAGACACATGGCCAGAAATGTACAGCCTCGCCCCATCTAATTGTTATGGTGTGACTAACTGCATTCTGGCTCCTCTTAGCTGTCCAGAAGAGCAAGGAGGGCAGGTCTCACAGGGAACAGAAATGAGTACCTCATGCTGGTCCAGCTTGGGGCTGCTAGCCAGGGCAAGGGGAGGTTTCTTCTCTCTGGGTCAAGGACCACAGGAAGCAGCATGCATCTAGGTAGATAGTAAATTTACCCAGCTGTCCTCTCCTCTCTGGAAAACTCTGAAGTAGAATCCAAAGGCTGATTTCCACTGGGAAGGACAAGAGGGAAGGGAAGGGGCTTTTTCCTACAACAAGACACGCAGTATATATTTATTCCAGTATCTTCATCCATGGTTGCAGTGGGGGTGCTAGTGTTATTATCTGAGGTGCCTGGAGCATGGACCATGCCTCCTTGTTAGGGCCAGTCTGGAGGCCCTCCCCCACCCTTTACAGCACACATTCTGGTTTTTGGGAAACTAAGCACTATTTTGTGATGTTCCTGGAAGGGAGATGGGCTCCCCATGCTTACTGAGGGGAGGTGAGTACTTTAGGAGAGGTGGTCCCCTAATGAGGCAGCTGATAGCCTTGGTCAGCCAAGAACCAAGTGGGGCCCACAATGATAAACAGGAACCACATGGACACACAAGCCCCATATGCTCCTTGACTAGGGCCATTGCAAAGGTGCCACATTGAGGCATTCCTCATGGGAAAGAGGACTGCCTGAATGACAGGATAAAACTAGGTCCCGAGGGGGGGGGCTGTGGAAGGTTGGCTGTGTTTAGGGTGACCCCAGGAGTATAGTTCAGTCGCTGTGGTATGTGCTGCCCTAGAACAGGTCTTCTTGTGGGAACGAGCCCCTTCCCCTCCCTCTAGTCCTTCCTGGTGGAAATCAGCTCATGGGGTCTACTTCAGAGTTTTCTAGAGAGGAGATGTCACATGACTTTCTTGGTCAATGTGCAAGTCAGGGCGTCAGAGCCCAAGCACACAGGCCTAAAGGGTGAAGCAAGTGTGCATCTTGTGCTGGGTCCTAAAGCAAAGTTCACAGTGACTGTGGTCATAAACCCCCTCAAACCTCTGCATCCCCATCTACATCCATGGGGATATCTGAAACCATGACGTGGGGGGGCCAGGAGCCAATTTATGAGGTTCCTGAAGGGAAGGAGCCTTGAGGTTTATTCAGCATTCCGGGGACTTGGGGAAGGGCTCAGAGCCCTTTTGTGACACAAGTATTCCAGTATCCTGGGACTTGATGGGGATTCCATATTGTTCCATGCCCAACAGGGAGAGGGTGAGGGTGAGGGAAATAGGCAGGTGATATCTTTGATGTGTTCTTCGATTCGGTTTGTGAATATTTTTTTCGTCAATGTTGATAAGGGAAATTGGCCTGAAATTGTTTTTCTTCGATTGGTCTTTGTGTGTTTTAAGTAGCAGAATGACTGTGGCCCCATAGAGTGAGTTTGGCAATGTTCCTTCTGTTTCTATTTTGTGCAATAGTTTGAAGAGTATTGGTATTAGCTCTTCTTTGAAAGTCTGGTAGAATTCTCAGCTAAAATCTGGCCCTGAGGCTTTCCTGCCCTCCTCCCTGGTTCGGAGACATTCAATGATTGCTTCTTTTCCTTAGGGGTTTTGGAGATATTTAACTTGTTTTTGTCTTCTTGATTTAGATTTGGTAAATGGAATCTACCAAGAAAATTGTCCATATCGTTTAGATTTTCCAATTCTGTAGATTATGGCATTTTGAAGTAAGAATTGATATTTCTTTGGGTTTTTTTTCCCCAGTGTGTGTTGTTATGTTCTGTTTTTCCTTTCTGATTTTGTTGATTTGGATATTTTCTCTCTGCCTTGTAGTTAGTTTGGCTAAGTGTGTGTCTTTTGTTTATCTTGTTGTCTTTCTTAAAGGATTGCCCCTTGATTCTGTTCATTCTTACTCCTGTTCTCTGTTTCTAATTTGTTGACTTCAGCTTGAGTTTGATTATTTGGAGCCATCTACTCCTCTTGGGTGTGTCAGCCTCTTTTGTTGTGACAGTTTCCAGAGGAGCTGTTAAGTGGCTAGTATGGAATGTCCCCAATTTCTGTATGACTGAGCTTAGTGCTATGAACTTTCCTCTTAGTACTGCTTTCATTGTGCCCCATAAGCTTGGGCATATTATGCCTTTATTTCCATTGAATTTTAGACAGTCTTTAATTTCTTTTTCATTTCTTCCCTGTCCTAGTTGTCACTGAGTAGGGAGTTGCTCATTTTCCATGATTGTGTAGGGTTTTTCTTATTTCTGTTGTTGAGATCCATCTTAATCCATGGTGATTTGAGAAAGTACAATGGGTAATTTCAATTTTTTGTTATGGTTTGCTTTGTGACCAACTATACACTGACCACTTTCGAGAAGGTTCCATGGGTGCTAAGAGAAAGACTATTCTTTTGTGCTTCGGTGAAAAGTTCTGTAGATAATCATTGGGTCCACTGGATTCATTCCATATGTTGATTTCATTATTTCTCTATTTTGTTTCTGCCTCAGTGGTCTGTCCATTGCCTAGAGTAGGGCACTGAATTCTCCCACAATTGAGGTGTCTACATCGTTGTATGATTTTTTCTTTAATAAAAATTGTGTTCTGATTTTACTATTGCTTTTTGTTTCAGTTTTTTAAAAAATAAATCTGGGTGTCCTTGTATATTTGTCAAAGATGTTCTGAATTGGAATGCCCTCTTGGGCATTCCTCCTTGCCAAGGCCAGTAGCACAGCAGCTTGGAGCAGTTTTCCTTTCTCTCAGCCCTAAGTCATTCACACCACCCTAGGCCCTGTTCCTGGTTAGTAATTCTGAGACGCATAAGGGCCTTGGTTTACTCCACCAACTTGGGGCTACTAGCTGAAGGTGACCCCTCGGCAACATTGCTGTATTTGTGCTGTGAAGGGAGTTCTCACCTGTCCTCCTGACAGGGTTGGGGCACTTGAGTGACACCACTTCCTAGAAAAGGGTGGACCAGCCTTAAGGCTGCCTGCTAACCCAGGACCTCTCACAGAGCAGCTGGTGCTCAGAGAGAGCATGCAGAAGATATTTCTTTCACCTTCCCTTCGCCTTCACTGCAGTTAACCAGAACAGGAGACTAAAACTGAGGAAGCAATTGAGATCATTTTATTCTGTTTGTCAGGGAAAGGCCAAGGCCTTCCCCAGTGCCTGGGAACGTACACTTAGAATGCCATCGTAGCTTGAGAAATAGCACAACTTAGATGGAAGTCATTCTCATTTGTTTAGACAATAATACCCTTCTCCTGAAGTGGATGAACAACAGCAAGGGCATTGCTAAATCCATTTGCAGACTTAAGACATCCCAGGTTCATGAGCCTTGTAGTAAAAGTAGCAACATTCTATAACAACAAGACAACCTCAAGCCACCCAGACAGGACAGAGTAGAGGGAAGAACAGAAGAGAGTGGTTCACACAGCTCCTCCCACCCTGTGTCACATGATGGTGTGGTACTTGGATGACTGACTCTGCCTGTACTGGGGTTGGATGGGAACTGCCCGTGTGGGAAGTAGAACTTGTGCAGGGCAGAGCCAGAAGGGCCATCTGCCCGGCCCTCCTGGCCTAGACCCTGTCCATCTCCTCTCTCAAAGCCTCTGCATATCTAAAGGGGTAGGCTCTGGGATCCTGCTTAAAGATGCTGGCAAAAAACTTGAGTAATTTCATCTTCGTGGTTTCGGCATGGGCCCTTGGGCCGCATAGGAACTCAAAGGAAGGAGGATCGCTGTCAAGCACCTGCCTGTATTCCATATACCCTTCCTGCACAAAATGCTCCATGATGAGACGTCTGGGCTCCCCGTACATGAAATGCTCACTGCCCACAAACAGCCCCATGTTGTTCAGTACGCGCCAGAAGGCCTGCTCACTAGCACAGTTGTCCTCTATGAAGATGATACACAGTACGATTAGTAGCAGGCCTGTCTTGGGTACGCCTGGAAAACTATGCTGAGTGCCATGGTAGGTGATCCCAAGGGCAAGGGCAACAGAGTAGATGTGGTCCAGGGCGTTTCTTTCCACTATCTCCAGGCCAAAGAGCAGCCTCAAACAATCAGAGGCCTTAGAAAAGATGACAGGGTAGTATTCCTCGTAACTGCGGAGGACTATGTACAGAATCTGAGCCTTAGATGTCAGCTGCTTCCTAGTGTACTTGAGGAGAAGGAAGTGAACTACATCAATAATCTTTCTTTTGAGGACACCTTGTGAGGGAGAGTGTGGGTCAGCCAGTTCTGTTACTAGTCTGCCAGAAGACGCAAGAGATGATGCCCTACTTACAGGGCCCCTGGCATAGTCAGGAGAGGGGGCTCTGAGGCCACTGGGGAGAGCCCAGCGTTATTGCCAACAGATGGATGCCCTGAGTGGGTTGCAGTGGCCTCCACCTCACCTGCCTCAGCTCCTGTGATGTGGCCAAGATCCAGGCCCCTTGCCCTGCTTTGGGACTGAGAGCTGTCTGGGAGGTTGCTTGTGTGTCTGCTGACAGTTGGATCCATGCTGATATCCTTGGGAACACAGGAATGGACTTGTTGCAGCTCAGAGGGATGAAGACTCACAGGCCTGCAGGGGGAGAGAAAGGATGAGTTGAATCTGAGACCTGTAGCCTGGGCAGCTCTCAAAACCTGCTGCAGGGTTTTGTCTGGGGGGTGCCCTATGTCCAAAGGACTCTGGTCCTGCATGCGCCTCTGAGGACTAGGATTCGCACTGTGGCACACTCCCACACCTGGCAATATTTTACCCTGACATGATGGCTGAGCCTGTGGCAGGGACCATCAAGCCCTGTGGTGGAATCTGCAGTGATGGCCACCCTGCCTGGCCTCCTCTCTGCTCTCTTACGAATTTCCAAAGTCCATCCAAAGTGCATCTTAGCTCCCCTTCCTAGAAAACCAGTTTTCCTTGGCAGGAGTGGCAGCTCCCACTCAGGGTTCCCTAGGACCCAGCAGAGAGCCATGCATGCTTTATGCAGTCCTCTCTCTGGGGGACAGGGCCTTCTCACATATTCATTAATGACCATGACAGCTTACCTGGTTGCCAATACCTACCCCCTCTGTCAAACACTCCTGGCTCCCTCTTGCCTCCAGCGGTACTCCATGCACAAAGGCTCATCTTTCTGAGAAAGGAGACAGAAGTCATGATGAAGCAGCTCTGGAAATGCCTGGCAAGGGTGACTCAAGATCCAAAGGGTGCCTGCATTGGTGGCGCTTGCCTTTAGACCCAGCATTCAAGAGGAAAAGCCTGGTGCATGGTTTTGAGTTTGAGGTCATTCTGGTCCACAAAGTGAGTCAAGGACAGCCAAGGCTATACAATGAGACAGTGTCTTGAAAAACGAGAAAATAAAAAAGTCAAAACAGCAGGCCCCTGCATTTTCCTGCAGATTCTGAAGACTAGACTATCCACTCCCAGGAGCTCACCCCCAATACCATTGCAGGAATTTAGAATGCGATGTCTATCTGTCACTCTTCCAGGAGTTTAACTACTGTTTTCAAAGCTGCAAGGCCGTGTATGCAAACAGCATAGTATGGCAACAATTCCTAAGGTGCCTCAGAAAATGACTCTGAGTGGCCCCTCACACCCAGTTCAAGAATACTTGAAACCCAGCTTTAGAAATACACTTCCCCTGAGGGCCTGAAATCAGAAACACCTGATTGACACTCTCCAGTACAGAAACCTGACAAAAGTGCTTCAACCACTGGGAACCAAGAGAGGACCTGTCCCCAGACATGAATTTGGACCTTCCCCCAAGGACTGTGGCTATCTGAAGCTAAGAAAAATGAGGTGGCACAGTTCAGCTATGTCCAGGTGTCCACCCCGCAAGGCAGGAAGGGTCTTTCTTACATAAAGTACCTCAGGAGGAAAGGTGGGGCGGGTGAGTCTTTAGCCAGTCTCATTCTGATGGAAAGGGAAGACATCAAGAGGAACAGGTAAGATGAACGCACATCAGATATAATTCAGGAAATCCTATTTTATATAGACATAGCTGGGTCATGTACACGTCACGCAAGATCGGTCCCCACCGTGGTCCACAGGTTACAGCACCAGCTGATTTCTCCTGAGAGGGTTTAGGATCTCATGGAGGGAAGGAACTTGACCTGAGCTGGAGACATCTGTGAGGCTTGTGAGTTCCCAGGCTGGACACATCCAGGTGAGAAGTCCAGGGACTATTTAAGGAAACTCCAGGCCAGCACACAGGCAGAGATTCACAAAGCCTTCCCAGGACTGCTATTACACAGACAGCCTTGGGCTGGGCTCTCAGTATGAGCCCCAGGCACTCTTTCCTGGATGAAGTTGAGCAACTTGACCCAGCTCATCTGAGGAAAGGTCAGGTGTGTCAAGATTCAAACTGAGAACTGACAGAGTTTCATTGTCCAAACACAGAATTCCAGGACCCTCCCTGCCCTCCAGCAGCCACACTGGTGCTTTGCCCCTCAGCTGGTCAGATATGCCTTATCATGCCTGCTCTCCTGTTTGGGCCTATTTCTTATCCTTTGTCCCAGTGACCCTGAAATCCAATTTTAGTTCTGCTGGTCTCTCATTCCCCCTCTGACAGGTCCCCTGAAGGCCCAATCACGGGTCTCCCTGAAACTTATTCGCTGAGTTGGCCTGCTACAGGGACAGGTATTCCTCTGACATGGCCTGTTGTAGCGCCAGGTACTGTGCTCTCATGACCATTATCCAGATGGCACCCACTTTTTGCTTAATAGGAGGAGGGCACAAAGCACGACTGGTTTAAACAGAACTAAGAGCTTTTTTCCTTGTGGCCATTTGTCCCTCCAGCCAGAGAGTTGTCCTTGACTCAGTATTTCATGCTATAAAGTGGGACAATGGGCAAAGCCAGTCTCTTCTGTCACTTTTTTTCCTGGTGACATTAGGGGCGCTGTTATTGGGGCCTAGAAAGTCTGAAAAGCTTGTCAAAGGCTAGGTAACAGGGCACTTACCAAAAGCATCTGGTTTAGCTGATCCAGCTGAATGGACAGGGAGTAGTCACATCTGTGAGACTGGTTTACATCAACTTCCAGCAGATCCAGCTCTCAGCAGCTCTGGATGGAGTCTGTTAGCCAGGTAAAAACCTGCTGAAACAAATACAGACTAGGGACAAAAGATAAAGTTGTGTCTATAAGACATCTAGGGTAGGCTTATGCCTTTGAGACCCAGTAAAAGCATGGACATTCTTTTCCCAATCCAGATGACTTGGTATACAGATTGGACAGAGTTGTTTTTAGCATGATGAGAGGCACCCTCAAGTCTATATTCTGAATACCACCCAAGTGAAATTAAAATCTTTGGCTTGGGACTGATTAGTAAGTCATCAATGCTCCAGCTTATCAGAACTTTTATCCCTGATCTCTCCAAGGCCTTTATCATGAAGTGGTGTTGCATTTTTCACATGATTTTTAGCATCTAATGAGATGATCATGTTTTCTTTTTCCTTCCATTTTTTATATGATGGATTCCATTGATGGATTTTTATATGTTGAACCAACTGTGCATTCCGGGTATGGCGCCTACTGGGTAATGTCAAATGATATCTTTGATGTGTTCTTGGATTCCGTTTGTGAGTATATTTTTCATCAGTGTTCATAAGGGAAATTGGCCTGAAATTCTTTTTCTTTGGTGGGTCTTTGTGTGTTCTAGGTACCAGAATGACCGTGGCCACATAGAGTGAGTTTGGCAATGTTCGTTCTGTTTCCATTTTGTGCAATAGTTTGAAGGGTATTGGTATTAGCTCTTCTTTGAAAGTCTGGTAGAATTCTGAGCTAAAATCATCTGGCCCCGAGGCTTTTTTTCCCACTTGTTGGGAGACATTCAATGACTGCTTCTTTTCCTTAGTGGTTATAGAGGTATTTAACTTGTTTTCCTGATCTTGATTTAAATTTGGTAAATGGAATCTACGAAGAAAATTGTCCATTTCATGTAGATTTTCCAATTTTGTAGACTACTGTTTTTTGAAGTAAGACCTAATGTTTCTTTGGTTCCCCCCCCAGTGTCTGTTGTTCTGTTCTGTTTTTCCTTTCTGGTTTTGTTGATTTTGATATTTTCTCTCTGCCTTTTAGTTAGTTTGGCTAAGTGTGTGTCTTTTGTCTATTTTGTTGACTTTCTTATCAAACAGCCCCTTGCTTCTGTTCACACTTGGTACTGTCCTCTGTTTCTAGTTTGTTGACTTCAGCTTGAGTTTGATTATTTGCAGGCATCTACTCCTCTTGGGTGTGTCAGCCTCTTTTGTTGTGAAAGCTCCCAGAGGAGCTATTAAGTGGCTAATATGGAATCTCCCCAATTTCTGTATGAAGGCGCTTAGTGCTAAGAACTTTCCTCTTAGTACTGCTTTCATTGTGTCCCATAGGCTTGGGTATGATGTGCCTTCATTTTCATTGAATTTTAGACAGTCTTTAATTTCTTTTTCATTTCTTCCCTGGCCCGGTTGTCACTGAGTAGAGAGTTGGTCATTTTCCATGATTGTGTAGGGTTTTTGTTATTTCTGGTGTTGAGATCCATGTTAATCCATGGTGATCTGAGAAAGCACAATGGGTAATTTCAATATTTTTGTATAAGTTACGGTTTGCTTTGAGACCGACTATATACTACGAATTTTCGAGAAGGGTCCATGTGGTGCATAGAAGAGAGAATATTCCTTTGTGCTTGGGTGAAAAGTTCTGTAGATAACCATTGGTTCCACTGGATTCATTCCATCTGTTCGTTTCATTATTTCTCTATTTTGTTTCTGCCTCAGTGATCTGTCCTTTGGTTAGAGTGCGACACTGAACTCTCCCACAATTGTGGTGTATGAATCTCCATGTGCTTTAATAACAAGTTTGTTCTGGTTTTGTTTTTGTTTTGTTCTGTTTTTTAATAAAGATGTATGCCCTTGTATATAGTTCAAAGATGTTCTGAATTGGAATGCCCTCTTGGTAGGCTTTTCCTTTGGTGAGAATGACATATTGTTCCCCATCTTTTTTCATTAATTTTGGTTGAAATTCTATTGCTGGCTGTGGAGCTGGATTAGACACCCAGTCTTACAACCCAAGCATGCTTGTTTTGAAATTTCCCCCAACATACCTGTCCTGGGTCAGGAGACCATCTGACACTAGGACAAAGATAGAAAACAAAGCTAAACAGCCCAAGAAAAGACACTATGTGAATTCAAAGGACTAAAATAAAAGCTGTACCTTAGGATCTTAAAGAAAAAAATTCTATTTAAAGATGTATTTATTATTTACACCGCATGTGTGCCTGTATGCCAAAAGAGGGCAGCAGATCTCACTATAGATGATTGTAAACCACATGTAGTATTATTGAATATCATTAAAAATACCTAAAGAAAACTGAAACAACCTGGTGTTGGCATTTTCTGAGTTCCTGTAGATGTTGGGTTTTTATGCTTTTTTGTTTAATGCCACCTAGGATTCAGGTAATTATATTATTCTACAATTGAATGGCTTCCATGACAAATAGTGAATATGCTTTTCAGAGTATCTGCCTATATCTGCAGACACACACAAATGGTTTAAAATGTAAAATAAAACCATCAGTCTAAACTATCTTGTTTGTAAGGACCAAACAAACTCCCTTTAGAAAAAGAAACTGCATTTTGCAAAGGAAACTCCATTTTGTGATCAACCTAGGCAAGGCCTGAAACCAGATTCCAGATTAAGCACAAATAGTCTGAACAGAAAAAATATTCCATGGCAACACAATCAACTCACCTTGGGAAAGTCCAAATACACCCTCTGCTGGTCAAGCTGAGCAGCAGGTGGTCTGGCACAAAGCAACAACCAGTTAGGAGAGGCCAGCCCAAAGTTCCTAATGCCCCCATGACTGCCTCAGCCAATCTTTCTATAGGCCTTCTGCCCCCTCCTGAGAAAGTGACCACTCACATCATAGCCTTGGCCTGGTGCTCTGCATTCCCTGCTCACTTATCTCACCACTCACACAGCCCAGCCCACAACAAATTCCACAGAAGAAACTGCCCTTGGACACTCTTCTCCTTCAGCAGGTCCAGGCAACACTCAGTAGGTATCAAAAGTTATATTGACACAGTCCAGCACTGAGCTAAAGGCCAGACTACCTCAACCAACCCCTGTATCAGCAAGAGAGCTCAGCCCACCACTCTTCAGTCAGCTCTCAAAACCCCACATTAGTATACACCTACACAGCCATGTCCTGCTCTTAGGGTAACCCTGCCCCCTCTCTGGTCAACATCCAGAGCCCAGCCCTATTTCGTAAGAGATCACCTAGCCTCCCACTCTGGCTGCCCCTTACCTCCACACTGCAGGACCCATAGCCACACCCCCAACACATTACCACTTCCTGCTTTTCTAGTAATTTAGTGTGCCCAACACATCCAGGTTGGCCCTCACACCTCTGCCTCAGTCTGTCTACCTCCCAGGCTCAGCTCTAAGCACTCCAGAACACCGCCCCTCCCCCTCCCCTGCCAGCACCTGTACCCAAGGGATTCCACAGTGCACAAAGATTCCTTCTCTAATGCTTACTAGGTCCAGATCCACCCACCCTTCCATCCTAGCTTACATGCCCCGCCCACCACTATTGATCTCAGCAGTCACAGCACCACCCACAAGACCAGCACCAGTCCTCCTGCTGCAGTGCACCCTAACATTCCTTCCAAGTTTCCTCAGAGACTCCTTCTCCATTCAGCCCTGGCCCAACCCTGATATTCCTTTTTGACTTCCTTCTGGGACAGCTGTTGTGGCCCCGTGGCCCTGCCCTCTTTAGAGGTCCTCAGGATGAGCCTGATCCAATGGTGCCCCTAATGGTTAGAGTAGCCTGCTCCAGTGATCTCACAGACTGTATGTCTGCAGAACACCAAACATCAAATCTCAGCACTCAGGAGTCCGAGGCAGGCTGAGAACTGAGTTCAAGGCCAGCCTGGTCTAAAAGTGAGTCCAGGATAGACAAGGATACACAGAGAGACCCTGTCTCTAGGAAAAAAAGAAAATGAAAAAAGAAAAGTGGGAAAGCAAAAAGAAAAAGATAAGAATAGATGGGTCAGGGCTTGGACAAAGGCACCTGAGTGGATGGTTGTAAACTTCCCTCAACAGTTTTACACAAGCAGCTGGCTCAGGCCTGACCAATGGTACTCTGTGGTGCTGTGCATCCCGTCACCTGGGGTGGGG
Source organism: Acomys minous (assembly GCF_964271855.1). Classification (NCBI taxonomy): domain Eukaryota; kingdom Metazoa; phylum Chordata; class Mammalia; order Rodentia; family Muridae; genus Acomys; species Acomys minous. The sequence continues at coordinate 7,977,719 of NC_140488.1, forward strand.
GTCGTTCGACTTGAACCTGGATGCATGGCCAGGACACTGTGAGCTGGAGGCCTGTGCTGCCTGGTGACCACAAGGCTCTGCCCATCCAGGGACCCTAAGACTGAAAGCCTTGGAATCCACTTGAAGCGAAGGAAACAGGAACTTCTGGAGCAGAGTTTGTGCCCTTTGCCCTCCTGTGGCTGTGGTCTCCCTCCTGGAGGGTCTCAAGCAGTGCTAGGCCTGCCCCACCTCCTGCCACACACTCTTCCACCTTCCTCCCGAGTGTGGAGGCAGGCAGGTGGCAAGCTCTGTGCTGCTCCTCCTGGGCCCTCCCCTTCTTGCCATTAGGCTGTGAGCTCAGTGAGGAGGCCCAGGTCACATGGCCTGTGTGCCCTGAAACTCCACTGACATTGATGCTCTGCTCCTTCTCAACATCATGCACAGCAGTGGGGTTTTGCTTAAGGACAGGCCATGCAAACCTGGGGTTTGGTGCTCTTGTGCCTGTCTGTGCAGTTTGAGAGTCTGGGGTGGGGGAGGGGAAGTGGCACTCACTGGATAGGATGGAGGCTTCTAGAGAAAGGCTCCACAAGGTCCTGCCAACAGAAGTGGCCATGCCTGAGAGAACACAGAGGAGGGAGTGTCCCCTTGCCCTATTCAGGTGTCAAAGCTGTGTTAGTGGACATCAGCATAGAGACAGTCAGTCCTCTGATTGTCCTGCCTGCTGACTCACTCTGAGGTCACTGCCTCCAGTACCAACCCTAACTTCAGCTGAGAAGCACTTACAGAAGAGACCATGCTGCCCCTTTTGGTCAACAAATTCTGGACTGTCAGGTCCAAAGACATCTAGTTCCCCTTCACCATAATGAACCACTTCCCTTCTGTCAGGCAAAATGGGCAGATAGCTGTGTCTGATGCCTTTGAGCACAACAAAACTAATGCCGGCTTCCTGGCTACTTCAGTATAACAAATGTCTGTTTAAAAGTCAGTGAGTTGGAAAAAAAACCACACAGGAAGGATTACTAAGCATGGTTGCTGGAATCTCATTGAATGACTTACTTTGTATAGATAAGGTTTCTTTCTTTCTCTTCTCTCTCTCTCTCTCTCTCTCTCTCTCTCTCTCTCTCTCTCTCTCCTTCTTCCTTCCTTTTTTTCTTTTCTCCGAAGATAAGCTTCCTCTGTGTACCCTTGTCTGTTGTAGATCCACATTTTAGAACTGGCTGGCCTTAAACTCATTTTGATCTCCCTGCCTCTGCCTCCCTTATTTCTGAGATTACAGGCATGCACCATGACACCTGGCCCTAAAATCACTTTTATTGTTACATAAAAAAGGTACCACTACACCTAATCCCAGCACTCACTCAGGGGATGCCAAAGCAGGTGGAACTCTGTGAGGTCAAGGCCGGCCTGGTCTACAGAGTGAGTTCCAGGACAATCAGGCCTAAAACAGAGAAACCCTGTCTCAAAATAAGAAAAAGCATCTTGTTCGAGTCAATTTCCACACTCACAAAGTTCCTATCTGATCTAGGGGCTATCAGGAAAGAGCCATCACCTCAGGCATATGAGACTTCCTGGGTTGTCAGACAGGTCAGAGCACTGGGTTTATGCAAAGGCTCTGAGAAACCTTCAAGACAACAACACAAAGACTCTGAGATAATGATCACTGACCAAAGGCAGACTCACAGCTTAACTGCTGTCACTCCAGATTCAGGCTAGATACAATGGGTCTGGCCAGAAATGTACAGCTTCACCCCATCTAATAGTTATGCTGTGACTAACTTTATTCTGCCTCCTCTTAGCTTTCCAGAAGTGCAAGGAGGGCAGGTCTCTGTCGTTAGATCCGCAGTTTCTCATCATCAGGCCGTGTTTGCTGTGCCCAGAACTCTCAGCAGCCTACAAGGTTGGGTGGAGCTGGAAGCTCAATCTCTACTCACCAGGCTGCAGCTGAGGCACCAGAACCAAGTTTCAAACCCCAAAACCCATGCTAGAAGCCCATACCTAGTAGAGAGTAGCAGGATATATTCCAAAATGGACTTCTCCTCACTTGAGTAGGACAGTGTGACTACTGTGGGCTCAGAGGAGCCAGGGTGGAATGGTGCTGAGAAGGCAGCTAAGTAAAGGCCCTGTCAGCTCACTCTCACAGTGCAGACTCTAAAGGCAAGGCAACATTGAGCCACCATTGGCTTGCAGAACATAGCCCACTCCATGCTGTTCCCAGACCCATCCAGACTGTCATACCCTCATGATGGGGATGGTAAAGAGGCTCTCCCTCCTGTGGTGCACCCAACCTTGCTGACATGGCCCCAAGTATCTCAGTATTTAGGGAAATGGAGAACTGCAAGGAGATGCCCTCTGATCTAAAGATCCCCTGCTGCACTGTGGATTGCACAGAGAAACAGCAGTTAGTGTCTGTGCCCCGCCCCCCACATCATGTGTGCTTCCTCATGTTGTTATTCCAGCCCACACCCATGTAGTGTATGAACAACATCCAGGAGACCAGGTGCCAAGTCCAGGGCCAGGCACTGAGTTGACACTGATGCCCTGGCGAATGTGTGATGAACAGGGAAAGCCACTAGTCCTTCTGCAGTGCAAGAGCTCTGTGGAGAGGTTTCCCCAGCAAGGAAGGCTGGCTCCCATCCAGCTATTTCTTATCTTACAAATCCTAAATATAGCTCTGATTCCTTGAGGTTGACGAACATGTATTAGGGGGGCAGGTGAGATGGCACACAGCTGCAATCCCAGCACCTTGGAGACAAAGAAAGGCAGATCTTTGTGAGTCCCAGGCCAATCTGGTCTACAACGGGAGTCCAGGACAGCCAAGGCTACCAAGAGAAACCCCATCTCAATAAGCCAAAAAAAAATGTTAAGTGGACGATATTTTGTAGCAAGCCTTTGCAGGTTCCTTTACAAAGTTTCTAGTGTCTGTCTTGCTCATGTGTCAGGCAATTTCCTACCCCATGGCACTGAGAGGAAAGGCCTGCATCTCCTTGGCCAGGGTACAGTAGTGTCCATCTCTTAGCAGACAGGCAGTAGTTTGAGGTGTGCTTATACAGGGCTAAGAGATGCTTGGCTCTGAACCGCGGTTGCTACACAAAAATTTCCTGGTAACATCTACAGAGGGCAGGGTCCCAGGAGAATGGAATCTCCTGCTTCCAGATACCTGACTACTGTGAGGTGACACCATAGGGTCAGTAGCTATAGCCTCATGCATCCAGTTTGCTGAGGGCATAAAACTGTGGCTGCTGTCCATGGAAGGGCAAGGCTGACCCAAGGGTGTGGAAGCCTGGGCCTTCAGATTAGTTCCAAGGGTCAGATAGCATAGCAGGCAGACTCTTGGCTCAACTTTAAGATGTTTATTTAGCACCACGAGATTTGTTTTAATGTAGTAAGAACTGAAACTGGCCTATTTTCAAAAAATGGTGACTTTTTCCCAGTCTTTAGTGCACTGGGCTTACATGAGCTTGTTTTCTTTTTGAATGGTGCGCAGATTATACTTGTGTTATCTGTGTATTGCTCCTCCTTGTCCATCTCTTCCTCCTCTTCCTCCCCTTCCTCCACTTCCTCTCACTCCTCCTCTTCCTCCTCAGTGGCCTCTCTTAGGGATATGGTTGAGAGGTCAGCTTTCATGATGGAATGGCAAGTCTACTTAGACATCACGTACCAGAGGTATGGACATCACGTACCAGAGGTATGCTGTGGAGCTACCTGGTGCAGGCACTGCCCCTTCGATCTTACGAGTATCCGATGGAGGAACCGTCCCATGATCAGATGTGCCATCTCTGCTCAGGCCACTTGTCTCCTGAGGTGGGCAGTTGCCAGGGGGCACTTACAGGGATGTTGCTCTTTTTCAGTGTACTAGAAGGCCCTGGGGAAAGGATGCCTGCAGGTGTCTGTGTGTTGGGAAACCCCTGTTGGGACTTCATGCCATCTTTCTTGGCCTTATGTTTCAGAGGGGAATGTCTGGGAGGTAAAAGCCTCATCCATTTTTGGATGTGGCCTTGCTCTTGTCAATGGAGATTGTGCCTCGCTCACCACAGCCACATTAGTCAATTTGCTCCCCACAGTATTCCCCAGGAGCTCTGGCTTGTCCCTCTGGAAGATGAAGTAGCCATAGATGTAAAACAAAATGGATTAGGCTAGCCAATTGGAAACACAGCTGTACTGAACACATGACATCCTACTGGTCTTTTTTGTGATGCAGAGAATGACAGAAGTGACTGGTGAAAGGTGTGCTGTGCTGTGGCAGGACCCCAGTAAAGAGAAATGACTCATGTGTAAGGTGGTGATACTGTTAGACCCTAGAGTCCACTCGGGTAGTAGGGGGTCGTCACAAGAGACCACTTGCGGACCACAGTGTTGATGCAAAAGCACAAGGTTTATTGCTGATGCGCGTCAGGGGGACTCAGCACTCACCCGGGAGGGGGGGAGGCACACCACGAGTCACTGTTACAGACTTTTTAAAGGCTAAAACCACAAAGGTTAGGAGGGGCTGCATGCCCTATTTTAGGATTGGCTCTGGTGGTCGCTAGGGGTGCTTGTCTAATTATTATTGGCTACTTCAGGGGTCGTTGGCCTCGGGAGCTGTTCTTTGCAAAGAGGGGTGATGGGGAGATTTCAGAGAATTTCCTTAGTTGAAAGTGTTTATCTTGGTTGGCCACCTTAATCTCAGAAACTGAAGCTGAGCTGGCCTTCAACTCTTTTGGGGTCCTTTTCGCCAGCTTGTCTGGGTCACGTTCCCAGGCTGGCTGAGAGAGGGTCCTTACAATACATGTATGTGGCATAAACTGGCTTCTCCTCTGCCTACATGACTGCCTGTCTTCAGACATCTAAAGGGACAAACTGGAGTGCATTGTCAAAGTCTTTTACCCTTTAGTAAACAACACTGTCTGCTGAATGAGGGAGGAGCTTGAAGCACATTGTTAATGGGGTGTGTAGATAGGAAGAGGTTCCCTTCACAAAAAGTGGGAAACAAAGAAAAGCTTTGTAAGTTACCATGATTTTCCAGTCTTCTCCAGAGCAGAGCTGGCAAAGAAAGGTCTTCCTGCTTTCCTTCTCAAAACTCTTCCGGGGGCTCCTTCTCCAGCTGCTGCTGCTGCTAGGAAGGGATATCTCAACCCTGAGGACCTGAGGAGCCCTGGATCCTGAGCCTTGCTCATCTCTCTTCTTCTTTTCTTCTTCTTCTTCTTCTTTTTCTTCTTCTTCTTCTTCTTCTTCTTCTTCTTCTTCTTCTTCTTCTTCTTCCTCCTCCTCCTCCTCCTCCTCCTCCTCCTCCTCCTCCTCCTCCTTCATCTTCTTCTTAATATTATTTTGTTTAGTCGCTTGGTTTTTCAAGACAGGATTTCTCTATATAGCCTTGTCTGTCCTGGACTCCCTCAAATTCACAGAGATCTGCTTGTCTCTGCCTCCCACAAATGCTGGGATTACAGGCCTGCACCACAGCACCTGGCTTCCAAAATCTACTCATCACCTCTTTTCTCATGACCATGTGACAAAGCAGCAGCAAGACAAAAAGCCAGGCCTGCTCTCTTGAGGCTCTGGCCTTTTTATCCCCTCTCTAGAGTCCCCAGAATTAAACTATCTCCAGTTGGCCGAACTGCAGCCCTGCCACCCACACAGGAGGCAAATAGTCTGCTGCTGTGGACAATCTGAAGCAGCCACATAGACCAGGCCTGGGATTAAAACCAAAAGATATTTACATACCATAACTGGGTTTTTTAAGACACCAAAAATCTTGCTACATCTTTGTCTTAAGCCAAGCAGGTTTATAAGAAGTACTACATCATATACACCAATTCCAGTGGAGAGATGGGACAAAGTCAGCAGATGTTATCATACAGTGGGACACAGTCAGCAGGAAGCTGTTCAAAGTTACACAGGGGAATCACAGGGGAAACACAGGGCACCTCCAGAGCATTATAGACTAAGGACATAGTGGCCTTGGTTCTGGTAATCACAGCTCCATGTGATGGAAGGCTTGAAGTTGCAGGATGTGGAGCCATAGCTCCTCCAAGACTGTGTCCCCGGCCCATTACCAGCTCTACTCTGCATAATTCTGGTTTCAGAGAATGAGCCTCATTCTTTCCTTTCCTATACATCAGTGCTTCTGGGGGACATCAGGCTCCCGAGGACTGGACCCAGACTATTATAAGCTCTGCCAAACAGAATCCTAATTTTGAGAAGAAGGATATATTGCATTGCCCATAGGTCAGGGCCTCAGGGAAAGCCTTGGTTGGTCAGTCCAGGCTTCAGAAGTTCCCTCCTTTTTAATTATTATTTATTTTTAAAGGCCAGAAGCGTTTACCAGTGTCTGAATCTCCAAGAGACTCTTATGTTCTCTGACCAACTAATACCTTCTAGCATTGTGAAAGGAATTATCAATACACGTATTCTAATCATAATATTGAATGGAGGTGGAAGGTTGTAAAGCAGATTAAATCCTGTAACTAGTACAGTGTATCTTTGGCTAGTTTGGATGGGAAATCTATACAATTAGAGAGAAACAGCTGATACAAATAATCTGGAAACAATCCCTACTTTTTGGAGCAGAGGTACTTTCCGAGTAAATAATATATGTGGAGGGCTAACATAAGCACTGATTCCAAACATGTTACAGTTGTTTTTCCTCTCTAAAAGTCCCATAGATGATCAAGAGGTCCAGAGCTGTGGCTAACAGCCAAAAGCCTAGTTGAGTCTTTTATTATTTTTTTCCTTTTTGTAGACATTAAAACAGGATCGGGTTCAATGAGGGGATCTCAGGATATCAACCCTGAGCAGGTGGGCCCCGCCCAGGACAATTGAACCAGCCCTTGAGTTTGTCCATCCAGAGGCACAGAGTCCTTTAGAACCAGGGACCATGTTAGAGCCATGGAACACAGTACCCAAAGGGGGATTGTGCTTTGAGAGCAGAGCATTGGGTCTTTATTGCAACCTGGGGACTATCTATCTGCTTGGGCAACTTGTGGGTTGTTAGAGAAAGGAAAATTCAAGTGATGAATGAAGTAGTATTTTAAGCACTGTATATCAGTCTCCATGGACCCCAAAGCCTTAAGCCTTATAGGTCAGAAAGATGGAAGGGACACATAGGAACCTCCCAGTGACAAACATATAGGGATAGTTGATGATATCCCAGAATCATTCAAGAGAGCAGTGCAAGGTAGCACATGAAAATCACCCAGAAGATCAGTTACATCAGTCTGATACTTTCAGTTATTATGTAATGAGAGTCAGATATTTTAAAAACTTAATCTGATATACTTTACAGCCTGTTTTTAATTGCTAAACATGGACCTTATAAACTTCAATGCATAATATGGCCTTTAATTTTTGTTCTTCATATGCCTTATATAGCTTATGCATCCTCTGTGTACTTTAAATAACTTACTTGGGATTTTATAGGTTATGAGGAACCCTCTTTGGCTTTTTTTTGCAAATATATATCTATCTCAATCTTTATATACAAACCCTTATTTATAAAGATATTTTTATTTTAGCCGCATCAGATTTTTATTTATTAATACCATGAGATTTAGTAGTACTATAGGAGTAAGCCCCATCCCACCTTCATAAAAAATTTCCTGAGAAGGCCTGCTTGGAACAACTAAGTACTCCTCAGGGAATTGAGACCCAACAGAGGCTACCTACCTTTAGCAGCTCTTTACCCCTAGCAACTTTATTTTGTTGTAGCTGATGTTGTTGAAATTTGTCAGCCATAAACTGTTAGTTTTTGGAAGTACTATGTTACTGTTATGTATCCTGTCAAATTATGTCAAAATTAAACTAAAGAAAACATCAAAATCATAACATAAACATCTCTTTGTGTCCAGGAAGTTGATCTCATAAGTAGTTGATAGGGTGGGTGGAAAAGAGAGGAAGGATACATTGTAACTCTCTTCAAGGACATGTTACCAGCTCAGTTTTAGCCCTTATTTTTTGTATTTTTCTCTTAGGCTGCTCTGTGCTCCTTGTCCCAGTCACAGAGCCAGAAGGCTATTCTGTCAGACTGACCCAGGAGACGGGGTTAAAGGACATATGGAGAAAGAAAAAATACCTGTGAACCAGAAATGGGAGGGTCAAATGCCACATTCTAGAGTCAGCTTAAATGCCACAGGTCATTTTGAGAGCAACAGGTGCTCTGCTTGGATTGATGGGAGCTCATTAGACCTCCTTTGCATCCAAGAGAGTGTTTCCAATTGGAGGTTTGAGGTGGTAAAACCTGATGTGCAGAAATTAATCAGAGCAGAGGAGAAAATAGAAAAAGGACTTGGAGGTCAGAAATATTTTAGTATTGTCACTATGAAGCTGTGTGTGTCAACGCCTGCCTGTGGCCTCTCAGGCACATTTGTCCTGCCTGCTCTGTGCCACATGCCAGGCCATGGCTTTGGCTCACCTTCACTAGCAAGTGGCTCTCCTGAGAGGCTTGGGGTGGAGGAGGGTCTGGGGCCTAAGGCCAGGCTGCCAGGCTGCCAGTCACCCCACCCTTTGTGCCCCCAGCCACCAGCATCTAGGCCACCTTTAAAAAATCCTTGATGTGCTGAGGTGAGTTGATGGGTGGGGGCTCTCATTTCCTGAGAAGGGGAGGGGGCTGAGAGAGAGAAGAGGGTAGGAGGGTGGGACCCAGAGGAGAGGAGGGAGTGGGCTGCTGTAGGGATGTAAAGCAAATGAGTGAGTGAGTGAGTGAGTGAGTGAGTGAGTGAATAAGCAAAGTCCCCACACAGGCAAGCTTCCTCCCCTGCTGTAGGTTCTGTCACCTCCTGGAGCTAGTGCAGTGGCCTTCAGAGCCACCCAGCCACTGCAGCTGATCTTCCTAATTTTCTTAATGTCTTCATGTGTCTTTTCTTGTCTTTGGCCCATTGGTCTGCAAAACCCCTGCTGTGGTAGGAGCACTGGCTCAGAGGAACCAGTGGGAGCCATTTTTGGAGATTTTATAACTCTTTTCATCAAAAACAAAACCAAAAACATAACACCAACACAAAAAATCCATTTTCCTTGTTCCTTCTGGCATCATGAAGTAACTTAAGCACTGATGTCACTTTTTGTTCCTAAACCTTTTAACAGTTTTTTAAAATTGTTTTCTCCTCCAGTCTGCTTTGGACTATGGAGTAACCAGAAATTTGAGGTGTGGTATTACAGTTAAATTAACTTCATCCTGTGGATCTAAGCAATTTTAAAGCAAATTTCGTAGCACAAATTATCCCTCCATTGCTTGCTCCTCCCTTGCACTAGGCTCCGCCCCTGCTGGGGGTAGGTGGTGTAGAAGCTTAGTTGGCCCTAATAGGTGGTGTTCTGTCTGAGTTTTACCTGCATGTTCTCATGCCTTTAAATTCACAGAAACTTTGTCAGGGAAGCAAGGGCTGGCTTTTAGAACGAAAATAAAGAAGCTTTTGAAGTGCTTTAATAATTCATTATAAGAACTAGAGTGCACAAACAAGGTGTCTAAAGTTACAAACGTCGTCGTCAGAATTTGGCTGTCCCACATTTACTCCTGATTCCTCTCTGCTGGGCGCGACTTCTCATGTATATATACATAATCAGTATACAGATATGGACAGAGGTATCACAGGAATGCCTAGTCTCTCTCCTGTACTCAGGTACATGCCTTCAGTTGGCCATATGACTGAACCTGCTGGTCACTCTTCAGTAACAATATCCTGAGAGGGAGGTGCCAGGAGACGAGAAAGATAGAAAAACTGGAAATAGGGAAGATAAACCTGTGGGCAGGAGGTCTTGTAAAAGCAATCTCTTATGCCAAACAAGCTTCTTAACAAGCACAGCATCACTGGACATGGCGGTGCACACTTTTAATCCCAATGTTTCTAGGCAGAGGCAGGTGGATCTCTGAGCTCAAGGCCAGCCTGTTCTATAGAGCAAGTTTCAGCACATCCTGGGCTACAAAGTGAAACCAGGTCTTGAAGAATGAAAAAAAAAAAAAGTAGAGCATCTTATAGATTATTTACAGGGGTAAAATGGGATAAAATCACCAAGAAGCTAATCAAGCAATGCCACACAAGGACAGGTCATCTCAAGAGCATGACACAGCCAAGCACATAGCAGTGGCCTTGGGTCTGATAATCATAGCCCCAAATGTTGGGAAAAGTGGGGTTCTCAGAATATGTAGCCAGGCTTGCCCCAGGCCGTTAGCAGCTCTGCCAAGTATATTCCTGGTTACATTGGGGCCTCAGGGAAAAGTCCTCAGGGCCCAGGCTCCAAACCATTACTGGCTCCTCTAAGCATATTCTTGGTTTAAAGAAGGAGCTAAGCCTCTTCTCCACATATATTAGGGCCTCAGGAAAGCCACAGATGCACAACCCAGCCCTCCACAGGAGAGAGGAATTCGCACAAGTTGTTCACTAAGTTTTTTCATATGGACCCTGCCTGACAGCAAACCACCCACACCCAAACAGGGAGGGAGGGAGGGAAGGAGGGAGGAAGGGAGGGAGGGACAGGGGAGAGAGAGAGAGAGAGAGAGAGAGAACGAGAACGAGTAGGAGGAGGAGGAGAAGGAGGAGGATAAATAAAATAAAATAGTTTTAGTTACTTCCTAAGGAGAATTTCTACTTGCTTAGCTAGACATGACTGAAGTCATCCCTACCTAATAGGTATAAGTAAGAGCACAGTTAACTAGCCTGCTCCATCAGCAGAAAGGCTTGTTGGAGATTAAGCTGCAAAGGCCCTCCCTCCTTCTCTCTCTCTGTCTCCTCTCTCTCTGTCTCTCTCTGTCTCTCTCTCTCTCTTGGGTAGAAGAGAGCAGAACCAAAATGGTAGGTAAGGAAGCACATTTATATTTACGACGATCCGTAGGGTGGGTTCTTTGAACTGGTACAGGACATTTGGATTGACCGTGAACTACTGGCCTTGCCCAAGAACTTTGTTCTTTGGGGGAGGTTAAGGGAGGTTACTATTACTTTAAGGGAGGCTGCCCCTAAGCAGAAAACAGCCTTTTGGCCTCCCTTTACCCAATAACAATCCTTGTGTTCACCCAGCCAAAGTCCTCCTGCTTAGGGCTTTGCACCATCACTGACATGTTGGGTGCTATTTTGAACATAGTAATAGGCTCCACTGCGCATGTGTTTATTGACTGAGTCTAGGTGTGGAAGGTGCGGTGGAAGGAAGCCGTGCTCCACCTCAGTGAGGGACAGCAGAGGCTGTGGTGTGTTCATTTGCCTCCAGCACCAGTCTGCAGAGGGAGATACAGATTTACAATGGGAAACCACAACCAGATAGAACAGGAGTGTTACCCTGCCTCCCAGTATGTAGCCCAGTCTGACCTCTCTGAAGACCAGCACCCTGTTTCAAAGTGGTAGTGCAGAGAGGACGAAGCCTCCCATGCTTAGTGGAAGAGGACTTGAATAAGATTCTGTCCAGGCGGCTCACCAGTTTTACTCATGTCCCATACCTGGGTGCATGCTACCTCCTTTATCCTCAGGCTTTTTACATGATTTCTCTGCCCTCCTCTGTCTTGTCCAGCAGGACCGGTAATTACGGGGTCACGAGGGGAGCCATACCTGAAAAGATGGGACGAGAAAGAAGGAGGTGAGACCAAGTAGAACTCCTATCAAGGTCTGTTTATTGAATCAAAAGCAAAAGCTTATATGGGGTGGAGGCAGGGGCTAAGCAGCAGGGGCAGGGGCCCAAGAATGCCTCCAGATGATGCCATCAGGGGAACATCCTGTGGTTTATCTCGGAACACTATCTCTCTATCTCTCAGAAAGTCCCTAGCTATCCTGCTGAACAACATCTGCAGGGGGTGAAAGGAGGAAGTTATACAAGGCTGAAAGGAAGAAGTTAGCTTTGGAATGGGCCATCAGTATTTTTCCATAGCCAGTAGATTCTTTTACCCTTGAGTGACCTTGGGTTGGCTCCTGGCACTCCTCTGTGTTGCTGGGCTTCATCAGTAAGCTCCTGCATGTAAATAAATAAGGTATAGGGCTTTGGATGCCTCTGAATTGTAGGGTTTTTCAGTTCAGCAGTCTGTGTCCTTCCCACGTAGAGAAACTTCACGTTTCTTACACATGTCCTTAAGACCAAGGCTGGCACTTTCTTGGGGGCCTTTACAAGCTGCCTTAGCCATCTTCATATTACCACAGTGAAACACCTGGGGCAGTTTGCAAGGACAGTAATCTCAGTTTCTTCCCATGCCTTTTTCTGCTCAGGAGATAATAACACATCCTGGCAGGCAAGTGTGACAGGACCAAGTGCTGAAAGCACAGAACAGGGGAGAGAAGAGGGAGACATTCTGCCCTTAGCGACCACAGTCTGTCAGAGGCATGCCTTAATAATGCAAACCCCTGCCACAATGGACCACTGGAGGATACTCAACGTCCACACTATGGCAGGAGCCTATTAACTCTGGTGACCACTCACGTAGAGGGACAGAGTCCTTGAGTGGGAAGGGACTGGTGTGGAAGAGATTGTGAAAGTCGCCGTTTTTGAAGTGCCTTTATTCATTTGGGTTGATGTAGCCACTGTAGCTGCTATAGAATCTGTCCCATTTTAAGGAGTGTCTGAGCTGCTGGTGATGTCACATGCCATTAATCCCAGAGCTTGGACAGCAGAGGCAAACAGATCTATGTGCCTTTTAGGCCAGCCTAGTTTACAGATTGAGTTCTAGGACAGGCAAAGCTATACAGAGAATTCTTGTCATAAAAAAAAAAAAAAACACAAACCCCCACAAGATTGTAAAAAAAAAAAAAAAAAAAAAAAAAAAAAAAAAAAAAAAAAAAAAGAATGTCTCTGAATGGACAAAGGGATTGGGAGTGTAAACCCTGAGCGGAACTTAGAGCTGACTTCAGTCTACTCCAGGAGGGTCACCATGGGAAGCTAGCCTCCCTCAGCCTGCTGGGGCTGTTTGCCCAAGGTTGTACATGATGTTTAACTAGTACATCCTTAAGCACCTGTTCAAGTCCTTGAGGAGATTGGGCCTACTAAGGTTTCCTCAAAGGGAAAAAGGGGAGCTTTGAGGCCTCAAAGAACCCATGGACTTGGCAGGTGTCATGGGATCCTCAAAGGGCCCTTGGTCGATAAACTACTACTCTTTTCACCTAATGAAACAGTTCCCAAGGGTATGAATCTTTGGAAGAGCATACGTGCCTGTATATAGCCCGAAGGAAGCCCTCAGTGGTACACATTTGTGACGACGTCCCCTGCTTTGGGTGACTCTCTGTGTTATAACGTCTTATGAAGCTGCGTGGAATGCTTCCATAGTGTGCCTGCTTTTCAGTTGAGCACAGAATCCCCAAACAGAACCGCTGCTTTGGAGTTATCCACAGTCCTGTGGTGACCTCACTAAACTCCTTGGTTCGACAAGCCAAACTAAATGGAATTCTTCTTTGTTATGTGTCTTCTATATTTGGGGTGGACAATCCCTTCTGCCCAGCTCCTCAGTGAGAGTCACCTGGCACATGAGACCTAAAAGAAACTGACAGAGTAAAAGAGATGCAGTATCTGCCAGGGGAACCTAGGCAGGAGCATCTTCCTCTGTGAGAACTCCAATGGCGCATCCCCTAGCTATGGTGATAGTTTTATGGCCACTGCTACAGCTAATAAAGCCTGCACTTTCAGGCTCAGCAGTTGGCTCATAGGAATCTTGCCTGACTAAGGAAGAATTACAATGGGAAGTGGACATGCAGAAGGTGTCCACCTAAGACACAGCAGCACAAGCGAATAGAGGAAACCTGGTCCAGAAGATCTGAATGGGGTCCTGTGAAAGGCTATTTTATTTGCCTGTGGCAGCTGTTGTCTCAGAGGACTGGTGCCTCTGTCTGCTAGCCTAGGCCTGGTCCTGGAAGCTCCTTACCTCTGTGCGCTCTAACCCAGGCCTCGGATGTTCTCAGCCTCTGAGACTGACTGCTAAATAAACTCACCCCTCCTTGTTCTTACTGAGCTCCAACTCCAAGAATGAGCCCAGATTTGAATCCATTAGTTCATGCTCCCTGTGTCTAAGGTCCCCGGTCTCTTGAGTGGATGAGTCTGAACATGTGCCTGCCTGAAAGCTGTCTTGTGATTCTGTTGTGTGCATCTCTCCCTATATGTGTTTGTCTCTTCTGTGTTACAGAGAGTGCCTGCTGCTGGTGTGTGTGTGTGTGTGTGTGTGTGTGTGTGTGTGTGTGTGTGTGTGAAAACTCCTCTATAGTTCAGCTTGTGCTGTCACCTTGCCTCTGAGAGTCTGCCTTGCCCTTCATGAAATTCTTTTGCATGGGAAATGGCAGAGAATAAGATCTTCCCTGTCAGCTGGCCCTCAGGCAACCTCTAAGCAGCAGAAACCTAAAAACACAGCTTTCACACTCTCAAGTCCTAAGACACAGACATGGATGCAGAGCAGGGAAAATAACCTCAAGTGAGACTAGGCTGGTTTCTTAGAGCCTCAAAAGAAAACAATGTAGCTTCAATTTCCCTGTCTACCTATCTGTCTGGGCTCTGGCTTGGAGCCCTGCCTGCTTCTGAAACCCAAAACTGGCCCCATGCCTGAGAACCAGGTGAGAGTATGGTGTGAACCTTGTCTCCCTAGTCCAGAGGTTCCTGCAAGGTGGAGTGCAGCTTCTGCTGTCCTCTTGGGTCCCACACACAATGACCACTAAGACACTGTAGGGAGTAACTCCACCTCCAAAAGTCAGCCCTTTAGCATTGTGTCCACAGCGAGTGGCTGGGTTAAAGGCTGATTCTGGCTAATGGGACTCTGTTTGTTGCAGTGGTCACACAGGGGAAGAGGTGAAACACTGTGGGCCCTTCTCTCTGGTGCTTGGCCTCCCTGCCTCCTACCCCCACTCCCATGCTGCCTTTGGGACCTCTGAGATTGGCCCCAGGCGAGGCTTTCATGCCAACTCTCATGAGGCCTTTGGAGACACACTAACTAGTGTCAACACTGCTTTATCTTAAAATGTCTCTATCCTGAAAAGGGCCTTTCATGGCTATAAACTGCCCACTGTGACTCAGAAAGGGCAGCAACATAGTAGGGCATGGCACAAAAGTCTCCTCTTTCAAGTCCCCGGATGCTCGAAATCTTGCATTACAAAAGTTTTCTGAGACCTTACCCCAAGTCCCTGGATGCCAAAAAAACCCACCTGCCTATTTCCCTCACCATCTCTCTGTTGGGCATGGCACTAAAAGGCTGCTCCTTCAAATCCCCAGGTGCTGGAATACTTGTGTCACAAAATGGCTCTGAGCCCCATCCCAAGTCCCAGGAATGCTGCATAAACCACCAGGCTCCTTCCCTTCAGAAATCTTGTAAAATCACTCCTGATGCCCCAGGTCCTGGTTTCAGATGTCCCCATGGATGTAGATGGGGATGCAGAGGTTTGAGGGGGCTTATGACCACGAAAGACCCCCACCCCAGGTGAGGGGGTGCTCAGCACCACAGAGTACCATTGGTCAGGCCTGAGCCAATTGCTCCTGTAAAACTGTTGAGGGAAGTTTACAAACATCCACTCAGCTGCCTTTGCCCAGCCCCTGACACATACTTTCTTTTCTTTTTTCTTTTTCCTTCATTCTTTTCCTTGTTTCTTTCCTTTTTTTTCTGAGACAGGGTTTCTCTGTGTAGCCTTGGCTGTCCTGGACTTGCTTTGTTGAACAGGCTCCCTGGAACTCACAGTTCTCAGCCTGCCTCTGCCTCCCAAGTGGTGAGATTAAAGGCTTGGCCTTCTGCAAACAGGCAGTTTGTGAGATCAGCACAGCAGGCTGCTCTAACTATTAGGGACACCATTGGATCAGGCTCATCCTGAGGACCTCTAAGGAGGGCACAGGCAAGGGTCCATAACAGCTGGACCAGAAAGAAGTCAAAAAGGAGTGTCAGGGCTGAATGGAGAAGGAGTCTATGAGAAAACTTGGAAGTAAGGTTAGGGTGCCCTGCAGCAGG
This sequence comes from Acomys minous, assembly GCF_964271855.1. Lineage (NCBI taxonomy): Eukaryota > Metazoa > Chordata > Mammalia > Rodentia > Muridae > Acomys > Acomys minous. Next base: position 7,993,542 of record NC_140488.1, read on the forward strand.
AAGACTGGTGCTGGTCTTGTGGGTGGGGCTGTGACTGCTGAGGTCAATAGTGGTGGGCGGGGCTTGTATGCTAGGGTGGAAGGGTGGGTGGATCTGGACCTAGTAAGAGCTAGAGAAGGAAACTTTGTGCCCTTGGTAACAGGCACTAGAAGGGGGACCATGTGTGGGGGAGGGGCGGTGTTCTGTAGTGCTAACAGCTGAGAGAGGAAGGTAGACAGACTGAGGCAGGGGTATGAGGACCAACCTGCATCTGCATGGGGTGGAGCCCATCTGATCACTGGGGAAGCAGGAAGTGGTTAGGTGTTAGGGGCGTGGCTGCGGATCCTGCAGCATAGACATAAGGGCCTGCCAGGGTGGGAGGCAAGGTGATCATTTATAAATTAGGCTGGGCTCTGGATGTTGACCTGAGAGGAGGCAGGATCACCCTAAGAGCAGGATGGGGTTGTGTAGGTGTATACTAGTGTGTGGTTGTGAGAGCTGACTGAAGAGTAGTGGGCTGAGCTCTCTTGCTGATCCAGGGCTTCACTGAGGTCTGGTCCTTCTCTGAGTGCTGGATTGTGTCAGTGTAACTTTTGGTCCCTACTTCATGTTGCCCAGAACCGCTGAAGGAGAAGGGGGCCCAGGGCTGTTTCTGCTGTGGCAGTTGTTGTGGGCTGGGCTCTGTGATTGGTGAGATAAGTGAGCAGGGAATGCAGAGCACCAGGCCAAGGCTATGATGTGAGTGGTCACTTTCTGAGGAGGGGGCAGAAGGCTGAATCCTCACTTGACCTTCATTTGGCAGAGAACACCTGTAGCAGTGGGGCACTGTGACCTGCTGAGATAGAGTAGTGGGTGGGGGCTGTGGTTGCAAAGGTCAGGGAAGGGCAGTGGGTTTCAACCTTCCTAATGCTGTGACTCTTTAACACAGTCCCTCATGTGTTTCGTTGCTATTTCATTACTGGAAATTTGCCACTGTTACAAATGGAATCTCAACATACATAGCTGGTTTTCGGGTCGCGACCCACGGGATGAGAACCATGTCTGTGGGGGGGGGGGTGAAGTATTGTACATTCTCAGGGCGAAGCTTTGAGTGCTGAGTTAAACAGCTGTAGGTGCGGGTAGGAGAACAGAAGCTGTCTCTGCTGGGGTAGCTTGTGCTGGAGGTGTTGTGAGTGGGGCAGAGATGACTTAGGTAGTAGTGGTAGGCAGGGCTTGATGCTTAGGTGCAGCTGAGGCTGATGATGTAGGCATAGTGGGCAGAGCTTGGAAGCCAAGGTAGGAGCTTTGAGCAGTGACAGGTAGGCCTTCTGTCTTGACAGCTGATAGACATGTTGAGGGCTGGGTGAAGTGTAAAGCATTAGCAAAACTACTGAATGCAGTGGAGAAGAGGGAGCCTGTTTGTATGAGCTGCAGCAACTCTTGTGGGTGGGGCTGTGAGTGCTTTCCTAGGTGGGCTGCATTTGAATTGGATAGTCCCAGGAAGGACCAATCATCTTACCTATCACCTTTTTGGATTGCATATTAAGTGTTCACGAATCCAGCTCTGGTTATCTTAAGTAGGCATGTTTGGAGTTACTAACAATGTTATGTCCAAATTTTGAGAGACTCTCCGAACAGACCACCCAAGAGCCAAGTCCAAATGCAGTGACAACGTTGTGTTTATATTGCAGGTTGGAACCCAGGACACACCTCCAATGCACTGATGCAGCAGGTGCAGGGAAGTGGCCTGGATTCTCAATGGAGAGGGGTTTGTTATAGGTTTTAGACAAAGAATTGGGTTCTACAGTATATGATTGGATGACATCTGGGCAGAAAAGCTGCAAGCAGAGAGTTACAAGACTTAGAGTTTCATGGTTGGGTAATAGATGCAGGGGCAAGTTGGCCTATAGAAAATATTGGCTGAGGCAGTCATGGGGGCATTAGGAACCTTGACCTGGCCTCTCCTAATTTGTTGTTGCTATGTGCCAGACCACCTGCTGCTCAGCTTGACCAGCAGAGACTGTATTTGGACTTTCCCAAGGTGAGCTGATTGAGTGGCCAGTGAACATTGTTTCTGTTTAGGCTAGTGTGTGCTTAGTCTGGAATCTGGGTTCAGCCCTTGCCTAGGTTGAAGACAAAATGGAGTGTCCTTTGCAAAATGGAGTCTCTTTTTCAAAAGGGAGTTTGTTAGGTCCTTACAAACAAGATAGTTTAGACTGAGAGTTTTATTTTACATTTTAACCCGTTTGTGTGTGTCTGCAGATGCAGGCAGATACCCTGAAAAGCTTATTCAGTATTTGTCAAGTAAGCCATTCAGTTGTAGAATGATATAGTTATCCGTATCCTAGATGGCATTAAACAGGAAACTATAAAAGCCAACATCTACAGGAACTCAGAAATGCTAACATCAGGTTGTTTCAGTTTTCTTTAGGGATTTTTTTTATTAATTTATTCTTGTTGCATCTCAATGGTTATCCCATCGCTTGTATCCTCCCTTTCTTCCCTCCCTCCCGTTATCCCCTTATTCACCTACCCTATGACTGTTCCTGAGAGGGAATACCTCCCCCTGTATATGCTCATAGGGTATCAAGTCTCTTCTTGGTAACCTGCTGTCCTTCCTCTGAGTGCCACCAGGTCTCCCCCTCCAGGGGACATGGTCAAATTTGAGGCACCAGAGTATGTGAGAGAGTCATATCCCACTCTCCACTCTACTGTGGAGAATGTCCTGTCCATTGGCTAGATCTGGGTAGGGGTTTAAAGTTTATGGCCTGTATTGTCCTTGGCTGGTTCCTTAGTTTGAGTGGGACCCCTGGGCCCAAATCTGCCTATCATAATGTTCTACTTGTTGGTTTCTAGGACCCTCTGGATCCTTTTACTTTGCCATTCTCCCATGCTTCTCTCATCTAGATTCCCAATAGGATGTCCTCTCCTCTCTCCCAGTTTCCTGGTAAGTAAAGGCTTTCCTGGGACATGCCCCTTGGGCTCATATGCAGATATAAGTGAGTATATACTATTTGAGACTTTTTGCTTCCGGCACATCACTTGCTATGATCATTTCTAGCTCAATCCATTTATCCACAAATTTCGGGAATTCCTTGTTTTTAATAGCTACATAGTATTCCATAGTGTATATGTACCACAGTTTCTTTTTCCATTCTTCTATTGATGCCCACTCTCTCCATATCTCTTCAATATAGTACTCGAAGTTCTAGCCCGAACAATAGGACGACAGACGTCGATCAAGGGTATCCAAATGGGAAAGGAGGAAGTCAAATTATCCCTATTTGCAGATGATATGATAGTGTACATAAGTGACCCTCAAAATTCCACCAGAGAACTCCTACAGTTGATAAACACCTTCAGCAAATTGTCTGGATACAAAATTAACTCAAAAAAGTCTGTAGCCTTCCTATACACAAATGACAAGCTTGCAGAGGAAGAAATTAGGAAAGCCACACCCTTCACATTAGCCAAAAGCAATATAAAATATTTAGGAGTTACTCTAACTAAGCAAGTGAAGGACTTGTTTGAAAAAAATTTCAAAACTCTGAAGAAAGAGATTGAAGATGACCTGAGAAGATGGAATGATCTTCCTTGCTCATGGATCAGGAGAATTAACATAGTAAAACTGGCCATCCTACCAAAAGCAATCTACAAATTCAATGCAGTCCCTATCAAAATACCTACACAATTTTTTAAAGACATTGAAAGGTCAATTCTGAACTTCATATGGAAAAACAAAAAACCCAGAATAGCTAAAACAATCTTGTCCAATAAAAGGTGCTCTGGAGGAATCTCCATACCTGATCTCAAACTGTACTGTAAAGCAATAGTAATTAAAACAGCATGGTACTGGCACAGCAACAGGCTGGTTGATCAGTGGAATCAAATCGAAGACCCAGATATGATTCCACACACATATGGTCACACTTGATTTTCGACAAAGAAGCCAAATCCATTTAATGGAAAAAGGATAGCATCTTCAACAAATGGTGCTGGTCTAACTGGATGTCTATGTGTAAAAAAATGCACCTGGACCCATATTTGTCACCTTGCACAAAACTCAAATCCAAGTGGATTAAAGACCTCAACATAAAACCAGAGACAGTAAGTCACTTAGATGAAAAAGTGGGGAAGAGCCTGGAACATACTGGCACAGGAGACAACATCCTGAGAGAGAGAAGAAAGAAATCCTATCTATAAAACAAAATAAAGATTGCTTTACCCAGGTAAAATATGATGATCACAAAGTAAGTCATTCAGTGAGATCCCAGCAACCATGCTTAGTAATCCTTCCTGTGTGTTTTCTGTAACTGACTTTTAAGCAGACATTTGTTATACTGAAGTAGCCAGGAAGCCAGCATGAGCTTTGTTGTGCTCATAGGCATCAGACACAGCTATCTGCCCATTTTGCCTGACAGAAGGGAAGCGGTTCCTTTTGGTGAAGGGGAACTAGATGTCTTTGGACCTAACAGTCCAGATTTTATTGACCCAAAGGGGCAGCATGGTGTCTTCTATAAGGTCTTCTCAGCTGAAGTTAGGGTTGGTACTGGAGGCAGTGACCTCAGAGTGAGTCAGCAGGCAGGACAATCAGAGGACTGCCTGTCTCTATGCTGATGTCAACTCACACAGTTGTGACACCTGAATAGGGCAAGGGGACACTCCCTCCTCTGTGTTCTCTCAGGCAAGGCCACTTCTGTTGGCAGGACCTTGTGGAGCCTTTCTCTAGAAGCCTCCATCCTATCCAGTGAGTGCCACTTCCCCTCCCCCACCCCAGACTCTCAAACTGCACAGACAGGCACGAGAGCACAAAACCCCAGGTTTGCATGGCCTGTCCTTAAGCAAAACCCCACTGCCAGGCATGTTGTTGAGAAGCAGCAGAGCATCAATGTCAGTGGAGTTTCAGGGCACACAGGCCATGTGACCTGGGCCTCCTCACTGAGCTCACAGCCTAATGGCAAGAAGGGGAGGGCCCAGGAGGAGCAGCACAGAGCTTGCCACCTGCCTGCCTCCACACTCAGGAGGAAGGAGGAAGAGTGGGTGGCAGGAGGTGGGGCTGGCCTAGCACTGCTTGAGACCCTCCGGGATGGAGGTCACAGCCACAAGAGGGCAAAGGGCAAGAACTCTGCTCCAGAGTGTCCTTCCCTTCGAATGGATTCCAGGACTTTCAGTCTTAGGGTCGCTGGGTGGGCTCAGCCTTGTGGTCACCAGGCAGCACAGGCCTCCAGCTCACAGTGTCCTGGCCATGCATCCAGGTTCAGGCCTAAAGACCCCCATCCCAGGTGAGGGGGTGCACAGCAGCACAGATTACCATTGGTCAGGCCTGAGCCAGCTGCTCATGTAAAACTGTTGAGGGAAGTTTACAACCATCCACTCAGGTGCCTTTGTCCAGCCCCTGACACATTTTTTCTTTTCTTTATCTTTTTTCTTTTTCTTTCTTTTCTTTTCTTTCCTTTCTGTTTTTTTTTTCTGAGACAGGGTTTCTCTGTGTACCCTGGGCTGTCCTTGACTTGCTTTGTAGGCCAGGCTGGCCTGGAACTCACAGTTCTCCACCTCCCTCTGCCTCCCAAGTGGTGGGATTACAGGCTTGGTCTTCTTCGGACATGCAGCCTGTGAGATCAGTGCACCATGATGCACTAACTATTAAGGACACTACTGGATCAGGTTCATCCTGAGGACCTCAAAAGAGGGCAGGAAAGGGTCCATAACAGCTGGACCAGAAAGAAGTCGAAAAGGAGTGTCAGGGGATGGGCCAGGGCTGAATGGAGAAGGAGTCTATGAGAAAACATGGAAGTGAGGATAGGTTGCCCTGCAGCAGGAGGACTGGTGCTGGTCTTGTGGGTGGGGCTGTGTCTACTGAGGTCAATGGTGGTGGGCGGGGCTTGTATGCTAGGGTGGAAGGGTGAGTTGATCTGGACCTAGTAACAGTTAAAGAAGGCAACTTTGTACAATGTGGAATTCCTTGGGAACAGATGCGGGCAGAGGTGGAGGAGGGGCGGTGTTCAGGAGTGCTTAGAGCTGACACAAGGAGGTACACAGACTCAGGCAGGGGTGTGAGGGCCAACCATGGTGTGAGGAGCCCACCTGATTACTAGGGAAGCAGGAAGTGGTGAGGTGTTGGGGGCGTGGCTATGGAACCTGCTGTGTGGAGGTAAGGGGCTTCCAGGGAGGGAGGCTAGGTGATCAGTTACAAAATTGGGCTGGGCTCTGGATGTTGACCTGAGAGGAGGCAGGGTCACCCTAAGAGTAGGACAGGGCTGTGTAGGTGTTTACTAGTGTGGGGTTGTGAGAGCTGACTGAAGAGTGGTGGGCTGAGCTCTCTTGCTGATGCAGGACTTGATTGAGATAGTCTGGCCTTTCACTGAGTGCTGGATTGTGTCAGTGTAACTTTTGGTCCCTACTTAATGTTGCCCAGAACCGCTGAAGGAGAAGGGGGCTCAGGGCTGTTTCTGCTGGGGCAGTTGTTGTGGGTTGGGCTGTGTGATTGGTGAGATAAGTGAACAGGGAATGCAGAGCACCAGGCCAAGGCTATGATGTGAGTGGTCACTTCCTGAGGAGGGGGCAGAAGGTGGAATCCTCACTTGACCTTCATTTGGCAGAGAACACCTGTAGCAGTGGGGCACTGTGACCTGCTCAGATAGAGTAGTGGGTGGGGGCTGTGGTTGCAAAGGTCAGGGAAGGGCAGTGGGTTTCAACCTTCCTAATGCTGTGACTCTACCACAGCCCCTCATGTGTTTCGTTGCTTTTTCACAACTGGAATTTTGCCACTGTTACAAATGGAACCACAACATACATAGCTGGTTTGGGGGGTGCGACCCACGGGTTGAGAACCCTGTCTGTGGGAGAGTTACAATGTATCCATCCTTCCTCTCTTCTCCACCCACCCTATCAACTACCTATGAGGTCAACTTCATGGACACAAGAAGTTTATGTTGTGACTTTGATGTTATGTTTAATTTAATTTTGATACAGTTTTACACGATACATAACAGTAACGTAGTACTTCCAAAAACTAACAGTTTGCCACTGACAAATTTCATCAACAACAACAACAAAATACTTAAAGTTGTAAGGGGTACCGAGCTGCTAAAGGAAGGTAGCCTCGGTTGTGTCTCAATTCCCTAAAGAGTAGTTAGTTGGATTGGAGAGATGGCTCAGAGGTTAAGAGCACTGGCTGTTCTTCCAAAGGTCCTGAGTTCCATTCCCAGTAACCACATGGTGGCTCACAACCATCTATAACGAGATCTGGTGCCCTCTTCTGGCCTGATGGCTTACATGCAGGCAGAACATTGTGTACTTAATAAATCTTTAAAAAAAAAAAGAAAAGAAAAGAAAAAAGAGTAGTTAGTTGTTCCAAGCAGGCCTTCTCAGGAAATTTTATATTAAAGTGGGATCGGCTTTCTCTATAGTACTATTCAATCTCATGGTATTAATAGATAGAAATGTGATGCAGCTAAAATAAACATATTTTGATATATAAGGGTTTGTATATAAAGATTGAGATGGATAAGTATTTGCAAAAAAAAACAAAAAACAAAAACAAAAACGCAAGAAGCTTTCTCATAACCTATAAAATCTCAAGTAAGTTGTTTAAAGTACACAGAGAATGCTTGAGACCCTCCAGGAGGGAGATCACAGCCACAGGAGGGCAAAGGGCACAAACTCTGCTCCAGAGTTTCATTCCCTTCGAGGGGTTTCCTAGGCTTTCAGTCTTAGGGTCCCATTCTGGGCTCAGCCTTGTGGTCATCAGGTAGCACAGGCCTCCAGCTCACAGTGTGCTGGCCATGAATCCAGGTTCAAGTCGAAAGACCCCCACCCCAGGTGAGGGGATGCACAGCACCACAGAGTACCATTGGTCAGACCTGCCCAAGCTGCTCCTGTAAAACTGTTGAGGGAAGTTTACAGACATCCACTCAGGTGCCTTTGTCCAGCCCCTGACACATCTATTCATTTCTTTTTCTTTCTTCTTTCTTTTCTTTTTCTTTTTCTTTTTTTCCCCCAGAGACAGGGTCTCTCTGTGTATCCTTGGCTATCCTGAACTCACTTTGTAGACCAGGCTGGCCTTGAACTCAGTTCTCAGCCTGCCTCTGCTTCCTGAGTGTTGAAATTTGAGGTTTGGTCTTCTGCAGACCACTGTGAGATCACTGGAGCCGGCTACTCTAACCATTAGGGACACTATTGGATCAGGCAAATCCTGAGGACCTCTAAAGAGGGCAGGGGCAAGTGTCCATAACAGCAAGCCCAGAAAGAAGTCAAAAAGGAGTGTCAGGGGATGGGCCAGGGCTGAATGGAGAAGGATTCTTGAGAAAACATGGAAGTAAGGATAGGGTTCCCTGCAGCAAGACTACTGGTGCTGCTCTTGTGGGTGGGGCTGTGACTGTGGGGGTCATAGTGGTGGGCGGGGCTTGTATGCTAGGGTGGAAGGGTGGGTGGATCTGGACCTAGTAAGTGTTAGAGAAGGAAACTTTGTGCACTGTGGAATCCCTTGGGAACAGGTACTGGCAGGGGAGGGGGATGGGCGGTGTTCTGGAGTGCGAAGACCTGAGCCAGAAAGGTAGACATACTGAGGCAGAGGTGTTAGGGCCAACCTGGATGTGATGGGCCCAGTAAATTACTAGGGAAGCAGAAGTGGTGAGGTGTTGGGGGCGTGGCTATGGATCCTGCAGTGTGGAGGTAAGGGACTGCCAGGGTGAGAGGCTAGGTGATCTCTTACAAAATAGGGCTGGGCTCTGGATGTTGACCTGAGAGGGGGCAGGATCACCCTAAGAGCAGGATGGGGCTGTGTAGGTATATACTAGTGTGGGGTTGTGAGAGCTGACTGAAGAGTGGTGGGCTGAGCTCTCTTGCTGAAGCAGGGCTTGATTGATGTAGTATGGCATTTAGCTCAGTGCTGGATTGTGTCAGTCTAACTTTTGATACCTACTGAGTGTTGTCTGGACCTGCTGAAGGAGAAGAGTGTCCAAGGGCTGTTTCTGCTGTGGCAGTTGTTGTGGGCTGGGCTTTGTGAGTGGTGAGATAAGTGAGCAGGGAATGCAGAGCACCAGGCCAAGGCTATGATGTGAGTGGTCACTTTCTGAGGAGGGGCAGAAGGCTGAATCCTCACTTGACCTTCATTTGGCAGAGAACACCTGTAGCAGTGGGGCACTGTGACCTGCTCAGATAGAGTAGTGGGTGGGGGCTGTGGTTGTAAAGGTCAGGGAAGGGCAGCGGGTTACAACCTTCCTAATGCTGTGACTCTTTAACACAGCCCCTCATGTGTTTCGTTGCTATTTCATTACTGGAATTTTTCCATTGTTACAAATGGAACCTCAACCTACATAGCTGGTGTGGGGGTCGTGACCTACGGGATGAGAACCCTGTCTGTATGGGGCAGTGAAGCATTGTACATTCTCAGGGAGAAGCTGTGAGTGCTGAGTTAAAGAGCTGTAGTTGCAGGTGGGAGAACAGAAGCTGTCTCTGCTGGGGTCGCTTGTGCTGGAGGCTTTGTGAGTGGGGCTGTGATGACTTAGGTAGTAGTGGAAGGCGGGGCTTGGTTCTTAGGCATAGCTGAGGCTGATGATGTAGGCATAGTGGGCAAAGCTTGCAAGCCAAGGTAGGAGCTTTGAGCAGTGACAAGTCTGACACTGTCTTGTAAGCTGATTGACAAGTTGAGGGCTGGGTGAAGTGTAAACTGTTAGCAAAACTTCTGAATGCAGTGGAGAAGAAGGAGCCTGTTTGTGTGTGCTGCAGCAGCTCTTGTGGGTTGGGATGTGAGTGCTTTCCTAGGTGGGCTGGATTTGGATTCGATATTCCCAGGAAAGGTCACTCGTCTTACCTATCTCCTTTTTGGAAGGAATATTAAGTGTTCAGCTCTGGTTATCTTAAGTAGGCATATTTGGAGTTATTAACAATGAATGCTCTGCACAAATTTTGAGAGACTCTCTGAACAGACCACCCAGGAGCCGAGTCCAAATGCAGTGGCAAGAATCTCTTTATATTGCAGGGTCAAAACCAGGACACACCTCCAATGCGCTGATGCAGCAGGTGCAGGGAAGTGGCCTGGAGTCTCAGTTGAGAGGGTTTTAGAAAAATAGGTTTTAGACAAATGGCTTCTACAGTATATGATTGGATGACATCTAGTCAGAAAAGCTGCAAGCAGAGAGTTTCATGGTTGGGTAATAGGTGTAGTGGCAAGTTGGCCTATAGAAAATATTAGCTGAGGCATTCATGGGGGCATTAGGAACTTTCGGCTGGCCTCTCCTAATTGGTTGTTGCTATGTGCCAGACAACCTGCTGCTCAGCTTGACCAGCAGAGGGTGTATTTGGACTTTCCTAAGGTGAGTTGATTGTGTTGCCATGGAATATTTTTTCTGTTCAGACTATTTTGTGCTTAGTCTGGAATCTGGGTTCAGGCTTTGCCTAGGTTGAACACAAAATGGAGTTTCCTTTGCAAAATAGAGTCTCTTTTTCCAAAGGGAGTTTGTTTGGTCCTTACAAACAAGATCGTTTAGACTGACCGTTTTATTTTACATTTTAAACCGTTTGTGTGTGTCTGCAGATGTAGGCAAATACTCTGAAAAGCATATTCACTATTTGTCATGGAAGCCATTCAATTGTAGAATAATATAATTACCTGAATCCTAGGTGGCATTAAACAGAAAAGCATAAAAACCCAACATCTACAGGAACTCAGAAAATGCCAACACCAGGTTGTTTCAGTTTTCTTTAGGTATTTTTAATGATATTCAATAATGCTACATGTGGTTTACAACCATCTATAGTGAGATCTGCTGCCCTCTTCTGGCATACAGGCACACATGCTGTGTAAATAATAAATACATCTTTAAATAGAATTTTTTTCTTTAAGATTGTGAGGTACAGCTTATATTTTAGTCCTTTGAATTCACATAGTGTTTTTTCTTGGGCTGATTAGCTTTGTTTTCTATCTTTGTCCTAGTGTCAGATGGTCTCCTGACCCAGGACAGGTATGTTGGGGGAAATTTTAAAACAAGCATGCTTGGGTTGTGAGACTGGGTGTCTAATTCAGCTCCACAGCCAGCTCTTTAATAAAGTAGCACAGCATGAAGCAATAGAATTTCAACCAAAATTAATGAATAAAGATGGGGAACAATATGTCATTCTCACCAAAGGAAAAGCCTACCAAGAGGGCGTTCCAATTCAGAACATCTTTGAACTATATACAAGGGCACACAACTTTATTAAAAAACCGAACAAAACAAAAACAAAACCAGAACAAACTTGTTATTATAGCACATGGCAATTCAGACACCACAATAGTGGGAGTGTTCAGTGCCCCACTCTAACCAAAGGACAGATCACTGAGGCAGAAACAAAATAGAGAAATAATGAAACGAACAGATGGAATGAATCCAGTGAAACCAATGGTTATCTACAGAACTTTTCACCCAAGCACAAAAGAATATTCTGTCTTCTATGCACCACATAGACCCTTCTTGAAAATTTGTAGTATATAGTCGGTCTCAAAGCAAACCGTAACATATACAAAAAAATTGAAATTACCCATTGTGCTTTCTCAGATCACCATGGATTAACATGGATCTCAACACCAGAAATAACAAAAACCCTACACAATCATGGAAAATGACCAACTCTCTACTCAGTGACAACCAGGCCAGGGAAGAAATGAAAAAGAAATTAAAGACTGTCTAAAATTCAATGAAAATGAAGGTACAACATACCCAAGCCTATGGGACACAATGAAAGCAGTACTAAGAGGAAAGTTCTTAGCACTAAGTGCCTTCATACAGAAATTGGGGAGATTCCATATTAGCCACTTAATAGCTCCTCTGGGAGCTTTCACAACAAAAGAGGCTGACACACCCAAGAGGAGTAGATGCCTGCAAATAATCAAACTCAAGCTGAAGTCAACAAACTAGAAACAGAGGACAATACCAAGAGTGAACAGAAGCAAGGGGCTGTTTGATAAAAAAAAGTCAACAAGATAGACAAAAGACACACACTTAGCCAAACTAACTAAAAGGCAGAGAGAAAACATAGAAATCAACAAAATCAGAAAGGAACAACAGACACTGGGGGGAAAAAACCAAAAAAACCTTAGGTCTTACTACAAAAAAAACGTAGTCTACAAAATTGGAAAATCTAAAGGAAATGGACAATTTTCTTGGTAGATTCCATTTACCAAATCTAAATCAAGATCAGGAAAACAAGTTAAATACCTCTATAACCACTAAGGAAAAGAAGCAGTCATTGAATGTCTCCCAACTAGGGGGAAAATAAGCCTCAGGGCCAGATGATTTTAGCTCAGAATTCTACCAGACTTTCAAAGAAGAGCTAATACCAATACTCTTCAAACTATTTTACAAAATGGAAACAGAAGGAACATTGCCAAACTCACTCTATGGGGCCACAGTCATTCTGGTACCTAGAGCACACAAAGACCCACCAAAGAAAAATAATTTCAGGCTAATTTCCCTTATGAACACTGATGAAAAATATACTCACAAACGGAATCCAAGAACACATCAAAGATATCATTTGCTATGACGTAGTAGGCTCCATCCCCAGAATGCACAGTTGGTTCAACATATAAAAATCCATCAATGGAATCCATCATATAAAAAATGGAAGGAAAAAGAAAACATGATCATATCATTAGATGCTAAAAATCATGTGAAAAATGCAACACCACTTCATGATAAAGGCCTTGGAGAGATCAGGGATAAAAGTTCTGATAAGCTGGAGCATTTACTACGTATTAATCAGTCCCAAGCCCAAGATTTTAATTTCCCTTGGGTGGTATTCTGAATATAGACTTGAGGTTGCCTCTCATCATGCTAGAAACAAGTCTGTCCAATCTGCATACCAAGTCTTCTCGACTGAGAAAAGAATGTCCACGCTTTTACTGGGTCTCAAAGGCATGAGCCTGCCCCTGCTGTCTTATAGACAGAACGTTAACTTTTGTCCCTAGTCTGTATTTGTCTCAGCAGGTTTTTACCTGGCTAACAGACTCCATCCAGAGCTGCTGAGAGCTGGACCTGCTGGAAGTTGATGTAAACCAGTCTCACAGATGTGACTACTCCCTGTCTCTTCAGCTGGATCAGCTAAACAGATGCTTTTGGTAAGTGCCCCATTACCTAGCCATTGACTAGCTTTTCAGCCTTTCTAGGCCCCAATAACAGCGCCCCTAATGTCACCAGGAAAAAAAGTGACAGAAGAGAATGACATTGCCCATTTTCCCACTTTATAGCATGAAATACTGAGTCAAGGACAACTCTCTGGCAGGAGGGACAATTGGCCACAAGAAAAAAAGCTCTTAGCTCTGTTTAAACCTGTCGTGCTTTGTGCCCTCCTCCTATCAAGCAAAAAGTGGGTGCCATCTGGATAATGGTCATGAGAGCACAGTACCTGGCCCTACAACAGGCCATGTCAGAGGAATACCTGTCCCTGTAGCAGGCCAACTCAGCGAATAAGTTTCAGGGAGACCCGTGATTGGGCCTTCAGGGGACCTGTCAGAGGGGGGAAATGAGAGACCAGCAGAACTAAAATTGGATTTCAGGGTCACCGGGACAAAGGATAAGAAATAGGCCTAAACAGGAGACCAGGCATGATAAGGCATATCTGACCAGCTGAGGTAGAAAGAACCAGTCTGGCTGCAGGAGGGCAGGGAGGGTTCTGGAATTCTGTGTTTGGACAATGAAACTCTGTCAGTTCTCAGTTTGAATCTTGACACACATGACCTTTCCTCAGATGAGCTGGGTCAAGTTGCTCAACTTCATCCAGGAAAGAGGGCCTGGGTCTCAGACTGAGAGCCTAGCCCAAGGCTGTTTGTGTAATAGCAGTCCTGGGAAGGCTTTGTGAATCCCTGCCTGTGTGCTGGCCTGGAGTTTCCTTAAATAGTCCCTGGACTTCTCACCTGGATGTGTCCAGCCTGGGAACTCACAAGCCTCACAGATGTCTCCAGCTCAGGTCAAGTTCCTCCCCTCCATGAGATCCTAAACCCTCTCAGGAGAAATCAGCTGGTGCTGTAACCTGTGGACCACGGTGGGGACCGATCTTTCGTGACGTGTACATGACCCAGCTATGTCTATATAAAATAGGATTTACTGAATTATACCTGGTGTGTGTTCATCTTACCTGTTCCTCTTGATGTCTTCCCTTTCCATCAGAATGAGACTGGCTAAAGACTCACCCGCCTCACCTTTCCTCCTGAGGTACTTTATGTAAGAAAGACCCTTCCTGCCTTGCGAGGTGGACACCGGGACACAGCCGAACTTTGCCTCCTCATTTTTCTTAGCTTCAGATAGCCACAGTCCTTGGGGGAAGGTCCAAATTCATATCTGGGGACAGGTCCTCTCTTGTTTCCCAGTGGTTGAAGCACTTTTGTCAGGTTTCTGGAATGGAGAGTGTCAATCAGGTGTTTCTGATTTCAGGCCCTCAGGGGATGTGTGTTTCTAAAGCTGGGTTTCAAGTATTCTTGAACTGGGTAGGAGGGGCCACTCAGAGCCATTTTCTGAGGTGCCTTAAGAATTGTTGCCATACTATGCTGTTTGTATACACGGCCTTGTAGCTTTGAAAACAGTAGTTAAACTCCTGGAAGAGTGACAGATAGACATCGCATTCTAAATTCCTGCAATGGTTTTGGGGGTGAGCTCCTGGGAGTGGATAGTCTAGTCTTCAGAATCTGCAGGAAAATGCAGGGGCCTGCTGTTTTGACTTTTTTATTTTCTCATTTTTCAAGACACTGTCTCATTGTATAGCCTTGGCTGTCCTTGACTCACTTTGTGGACCAGAATGACCTCGAACTCAAAACAATCCACCAGCCTTTTCCTCTTGAATGCTGGGTCTAAAGGCAAGCGCCACCAATGCAGGCACCCTTTGGATCTTGAGTCACCCTTGCCAGGCATTTCCAGAGCTGCTTCATCATGACTTCTGTCTCCTCTCTCAGAAAGATGAGCCTTTGGTGCATGCAGTACCGCTGGAGGCAAGAGGGAGCCAGGCGTGTTTGACAGAGGGGGTAAGTATTGGCAACCAGGTAAGCTGTCATGGTCATTAATGAATATGTGAGAAGGCCCTGTCCCCCAGAGAGAGGACTGCATAAAGCATGCATGGCTCTGTGCTGACCCTAGGGAACCCTGAGTGGGAGCTGCCACTCCTGCCAAGGAAACTGGTTTTCTAGGAACGGGAGCTAAGATGCACTTTGGATGGAATTTGGAAACTCGTAAGAGAGCAGAGAGGAGGCCAGGCAGGGTGGCCATCACTGCAGATTCCACCACAGGAGTTGATGGTCCCTGCCCCAGGCTCAGCCATCATGTCAGGGTAAAATATTGCCAGGTGTGGGAGTGTGCCACAGTGAGAATCCTTGCACTCAGAGGCTCATGCAGGACCAGAGTCCTTTGGGCATAGGGCACCCCCCAGACAAAACCCTGCAGCAGGTTTTGAGAGCTGCCCAGGCTACAGGTGTCAGATTCAACTCATCCTTTCTCTCCCTCTGCAGGCCTGTGAGTCTTCATCCCTCTGAGCTGCAGGAAGTCCATTCCTGTGTTCCCAAGGATATCAGCATGGATCCAACTATCAGCAGACACACAAGCAACCTCCCAGACAGCTCTCAGTCACAAAGCAGGGCAAGGGGCCTGGATCTTGGCCACATCACAGGAGCTGAGGCAGGCGAGGTAGAGGCCACCGCAACCCACTCAGGGCATCCATCTGTTGGCAATAACGCTGGGCTCTCCCCAGTGGCCTCAGAGCCTCCTCTCCTGACTATGCCAGGGGCCCTGTCAGTAGGGCATCATCTGTTGAGTCTTCTGGCAGACTAGTAACAAAACTGGCTGACCCACACTCTCCCTCACAAGGTGTCCTCAACAGAAAGATTATTGATGTAGTTCACTTCCTTCTCCTCAAGTACACTACGAAGCAGCTGACATCTAAGGCTCAGATTCTGTACATAGTCCTCCGCGGTTACGAGGAATACTACCCTGTCATCTTTTCTAAGGCCTCTGATTGTTTGAGGCTGCTCTTTGGCCTAGAGATAGTGGAAAGAAACGCCCTGGACCACATCTACTCTGTTGCCCTTGCCCTTGGGATCACCTACCATGGGACTCAGCATGGTTTTCCATGCGTACCCAAGACAGGCCTGCTACTAATCGTGCTGTGCATCATCTTCATAGAGGACAACTGTGCTAGTGAGCAGGCCTTGTGGCACGTACTGAACAACATGGGGCTGTGTGAGGGCAGTGAGCATTTCATGTACGGGGAGCCCAGACGTCTCATCATGGAGCATTTTGTGCAGGAAGGGTATCTGGAATACAGGCAGCGATCCTCCTTCCTTTGAGTTCCTATGCGGCCCAAGGGCCCACGCCGAAACCACCAAGATGAAATTACTCAAGTTTTTTGCCAGCATCTTTAAGCAGGATCCCAGAGCCTACCCCTTTAGATATGCAGAGGCTTTGACAGAGGAGATAGACAGGGTCTAGGCCAGGAGGGCCGGGCAGATGGCCCTTCTGGCCCTGCCCTGCACACGTTCTACTTCCCACACGGGCAGTTCCCATCCAACCCCAGTACAGGCAGAGTCAGTCATCTAAGTACGTCACCATCATGTGACACAGGGTGGGAGGAGCTGTGTGAACCACTCTCTTCTGTTCTTCCCTCTACTCTGTCCTGTCTGAGTGGCTTGAGGTTGTCTTGTTGTTATAGAATGTTGCTACCTTTACTACAAGGCGCATGAACCTGGGATGTCTTAAGTCTGCAAATGGATTTAGCAATGCCCTTGCTGTTGTTCATTCCCTTCAGGAGAAGGGTATTATTGTGTAAACAAATGAGATTGACTTCCTTCTATGTTGTGCTATTTATCAATCTACCACGGCATTCTAAGTGGACGTTCCCAGGCAATGGGGAAGGCCTTGGCCTTTCTCTGACAAACAGAATAAAATGATCTCGATTGCTTCCTCAGTTTTTGTCTCCTGCTCTTGGCAACTGCAGTGAAGGCAAATGGAAGGTGAAAGCAATTTTTCTGCATGCTCTTTCTGAGCACCAGCTGCTTTGTGAGAGGTCCTGGGTTAGCAGGCAGCCTTAAGACTGGTCCACCCTCTTCTAGGAAATGGTGTCGCTCAAGTGCCCCAACCCTGTCAGGAGGACAGGTGAGAACTCCCTTCACAGCACAAGTACAGCAATGTTGCAGAGGGCTCACGTTCAGCTAGTAGCCCCAAGTTGGTGGAGTAAACCAAGGCCCTTATGGGTCTCAGAATTAACTAACCAGGAACAGGGCCTGGGGCGGTGTGAATGACTTAGGGCTGGGAGAAGGGAAAATTGCTCCAAGCTGCTGTGCTGCTGGACTTGGCATGGAGGACACGGGCTGGGGTTTCCTCGGTGACTGAACACTAGGATAACACATACAGTCAGAAAGGGTGTATCGCCATCACCCCCAAACAGGAAAGGAAAAGTGTGCAGACAGGAAGCCTCTCCTGGTGTTAGAGTTAAAGAGGACACAGCATGTGTATGGCATAGTTCACCTCTGCCCTCTGCACGTGTTCCTCCACACACACAGGGTAGAATCATGGGAAGGTGAGGCCTAGAACACTTGGCAGGGCCTCTTCCACCTCTCTAGTCAGGAGAGACAGAGATGACTCCTTAGGCTGTATTAGTGTGTTGCCTACATGTGAAGTGTTCTGCACGTGTCCCTGGTATCCCCAGAGGACAGAAGAGGGTGCCACATTTCATGGAACCAGTGTTTCACATGCTTGTGAGTCTGCATGTCAGTACTAGAAATTGAAGCTTCCTCCTGCAATACCAGGAAGTGCTCAGCAAAGCTCTAGCACCAGGCCAATTTGTTTTTTAAAAAACAAACAAACAGACAAAAAACATTTCAATCCCTGTATAGGAGAGTGTGAGGGAGGACTCATGCATGCCTCAGTGCTGGTGGGGAGCCAGAGGATATATCTCAAGTTGGTTCTTCCTTCCACCTTGTGGTGTTGGTACCTAATTGGCTTCTGCTGCTGCTCTCTCAGGAAGATGAGCCTGGCTTCTGCTGCTGCTGCAGTATGCAGTCCAAGCTGGCTGCCTGGGAGATTCTGGCCCATTCTCCTGCCTCTCCTGCCATCTTGCCAAAGGAGTGCTAGGATTCCTGCATCAGGTGCTAGCTGCTGCATCCCACTATTTATGCAGGTTACAGGGAGGTAATCAGACAGATCCTCAGGCAAGAGCACCACTGTCTTCCTGTGATCTGTCCCCCCAACCAGAAGATAGCATTCTAGCTCAGTTCTCTAGTGCAGTGGTGACCGAGATCTTAACGTTTGTCCAACAAGCAAGAGGATTTAGTAAAGTTTATTCAGGAAATTTCATTCTGGCTGCTTGGCTGTTCCCTGCGCCTCCTTTCTCTGTGGTTCTCTCCCCTCAAGGAACTGCACCTGGAGGTTCACAGTCAGGTTTCCACCTCCCAGATGAGGAACTTTCAGGCATCCTAGCATTGGGAATGTCCCCTCTTCACACCGTTTTGTGAGGTTTCTAAAATGGGGAAAGCCACTCTGATCTTTCTAAATTCAGGTAGGCACTTTGCAGGGACCCTAATGGTCTCTCTTTGAGTACCAGGGGTGTGGAAGTCACGCAGCTTCGTCCCTGTGGTCAGTCTAGCTCCAAATGCCTCACACTATATAGATGAACCCCCTTTCCTTCCTTTCTGGGGAACCCAGCAGAGACATCATTTTTAGGCACTCCCAGAGGAAAAGATGAGTGAGCAGCTTTTAGGGTACGCACAGGTCCTGAGAGTGCACTGTGGAAGCTCTGGTCTGGTTACAACACCTTCAATTAATCTGGGACAGATGGTCTGGTGAGCTGCACCCAGCAGCTACCAACATGGGGCAGTGAGCCCCCTCCTTTCCCGATCAGGGGCCTCTGTGGATAGAAGGCATTAGAGAGGTTCCCAGAAAGAAAGAGGCCCCAGGACTTAGTCAAGACTGAAGATCAGACTTAGTCTCAGAAGCTGCAACACATGTTCATGGCCACTGCCAGTCTAGTGCAGTGTATCCTGCTGTGGGTCTGGCAACAAATCTCATGTGACTTAGAGGAAGAAAGGGCAGCTCTCCAAGCTTCTACATCCCCATCTTCATCAGGGACCTTTGGGGTTGGGGTGTCTCAGAGCCATTTTGTGAGATTCCTGTGTGACGAAAAACTCGATTCACATTTGAAGTATATGGGCGAGAGCTTAGGGTGGGCTGAAGGGGCCTCTCTCAGGATAGGTGGGCCACAAATAGTTCTGCTTCATGTCCTGGTTGGCATGCCACTCAGGAGGGCTGTGCCCAGGGGCTCCTCCTTGGGGTTTAGCACAGGAGCCTGAGAGCTGACTGTGATGTCTCAGGTCCAGAAACAAGCACTTCAGATCATCTGGTCAGATGGTCTGGTTTCCCTGAAAGAGGATCCCATCATCCCCAGGGTGAGAGTCAGACTTGAGAGTGGATGGCAGAAGACACAGTGCAGAGAGAGGGCCCCACAGCTGTCCCCTTGTGGTGAGGGAGCCCTGTGCCAAACAGGTTCTCAGTTGCTGAATTCAGCCCTTTGCCCAGTAGGGCACTGTAGACAAACACACAGGAGCTATTTTTAGAGGTCCAGTTATCCCTGACAGTGCCTTTGCATTCGGCATGTATGTAGGACCTGAGACATGACAGCAGAAGCCCCACCCCATCTAGAAGGCACCCAAATGGTATTTCCACCAATGTGTACTTGGAAGAGCAGGCCGATCCCACTCTTCTCCAGGCATTCAGTGCATGATGCCATTTGGGGACTTCAGAAAGAGAAGGGGACCAAGTGTCTGTTAGTCATGTTGTGTGCTCTGAGTGCTTCCGGGAAACTGACCCACAGATGGACATGCATTGCAGGCAGACAGGCAGACAGGCAGACAGGCAGACAGGCAGACAGGTAGACAGGCAGTCAGGCAGACAGGCAATGCAGGCAGACAGGCAGACAGACAATGCAGGCAGACAGGCAGACAGGCAGACAGGCAATGCAGGCAGACAGGCAGACAGGCAATACAGGCAGACAGGCAGACAGACTGGGATAATCAAGCTACTCTGTATAGGTTTAACAGTGGTGAAGGAAACTATGGCTGACTCGTATGAGTGATCGCCTCCGAAAGCGTCCTCATCTGCCTTCTGCAACCTCAGGGTCAGCACATGTGGGGAGGGTTATAAGTGATGATTATGGTTGCGAGTGCTCAGAAGATGCCTCAGCACTGACATAGAGGAATGAGATCCTGGTCCACCCTTTCGGGTTCACCAGGGCAGGGGTGGTGGGATGGCCAGGCTATAAGTGCCAACTGACAGCACAGGTTGGACCTGAGAATCACTTCCTAGATAGAGGCTCTAGATAGCGGTAGTGCAGCCTGCCACTAATCGGGGGCCATGTTCTTGGTCTACACAGCACAGGAGGGCTTCCACACTCCCTCAGACACGGGGGTCCTAGGTGTTGTTCCTGTGGGCATCTGTCGGCGCCGCACCGTGCAGTTTAAATAAGACACCAACAACCAGACTTCTTCTCGAGATCTTTACTCAGGATTAAGCTCAGTGGGAATGGCCCCAAAGAAGGGAAGGGCCAAGCTTAAGTACAACTCAAGGGCCAATCAGCTCATGCCATGTGTCACCTCCTCATAGGTCCGCGTCAGAGCAGGACTGCTCATCATCAGATCACCAGTTACCCTTGCACAGTCTTTTGCCATATAAGAACTTGTTTATCTTCGAGAGCGCTCGCCGTCGGGATGGCAGAAGGCAGAAGCCTACGCCATATTAAGGCGTGGCACCTCGCAGCTCTCCACAGGCATTTTTGCTTCTGCTTGCAGTACTTGAGGTGACAGAAGAGCTGGACTTGTCCCAGGGAGAAAGGCCTAAGATACGTAGAAGTAAGGGAGCAGGGCCAGAAGGAGGACCAAGGAGACCTCTGAGTCAGCACATGAATAAGCTCTCCCTACTGTCAGCTTGGCCTGGTGGTGGGGAAGACTGTGGACCAGAGATGCCACCTCTGACTTCCTGCTCTGGGGACCTCTGAGGCGAGGATCATTGTTGACCTTGACCTGAAGCATGGATGTCACTGCTGGAGGTCAGCAGGGGACTTGTGAGGAGTCAATAGGACATCCTTCAGAATCCCCAGGACAAGAGTGGACCCCTGCACTTCTTGCCAGTCTTGAGAATCATGCTAGCGGTGCTCAGATGAGCTCCATGTTCACTCTTTTCTCCTCCCAAGAAGGATGAACCTGCCTGGTGAGGGAAGAGTATATATACCAAGGCAGTAGAAGGAGCCATGTGAGGTTAGCAGAGAAGGTGTCCATGATCAGCCATCCATCCAGGTGAGCAAGCACAGTAAGACTCTGGTGCCCCATTTTTTGCCATCTCTCCTTGGTGGAGAGGCCTGAGGACACTCAAAGAAAGAATAAGCAGGTTACCAAGATGAGGCTTGATAGCCCTTGTCCAGCTTGGTATCAGACCTAGGGGAGGTGAATAGAGTGAAAGCAGGAGGGTGTAATGGGAGGATACAAGTGACAGGATAGCAACTAAGTTGTAATCCGAATAAATTAATACATTTAAAATTTAAAATAAGAAATTAACCTTGATGGGACTGAGCCAACTCCACAAGTCAGGGACCACATAGAGCCTGTTATGTTGGGGGATGGTCTGAAGTATTTTGATGCTAATCACTGCTTGCTGTCTCTGTGATGCACCTTTTTTCTTAATAAAAAGCCATCCCACCTGGGCAGGGTAGAGGAGACAGGTGGGGCTAGGAGAGAGAGGAATCCTGGGAAGAAAAAGGCAGGAATGCCAAGAGGAGGAAGGAAAGAGACTTGAGGAGAGGAGAGGAAGGCAGCCATGGGTTAGATGGAGGAGAAGCACATGACCGGTATAGATGGAGAAATCGGCTCAGATGAAGAACATTAGGAGGAATTTGGTGTTATGGCCTGAGTGGATGGAGAAATCGGCCCAGATGAAGAACATTAGGAGGAATTTGGTGTTATGGATGCGAGGTAGCTTGATAGAAGTTATAGGAAGCAGATGGCATGGGATTGAGGCAGGGATCCCATGCCTGCCCCACCATGGGAGGTAGTTTAGAGGATTGATATCTGCCCTGCCCCACATTAACTAAGGCTATTTTAAAATATAACACCTGTGTGTGTGTGTTGATTGATTGCTAGCAGGGCCTACAGGCAATGCAGATTACTTTAAAAAAATGTTATACCCATATTCTGTTTCCTGTGGAGCTCTAAGAGGAAGCTGCTGTGGATGGCCTCTCTTAGGCATCTTGAGTTAGAGTGAGTGAGGTATCTCTGGGTGGTGATGACTAGTACCTAGGATTTGCATCATATCAGCAGTTGGGGCCATCTTTGTAGGGTAAAAGGGATTCAAATTTGGACCTTCCCCCAAGGACTGTGGCTATCTGAAGCTAAGAAAAAGAGGTGGCACAATTGTCTCTGTCCCGGTGTCCACCCCACAAGGCAAGAAGGGTCTTTCTTACTTAAAGTACCTCAGGATGAAAGGTGGGGCGGTGGAGTCTTTGGCCAGATTCATTCTGGTGGAAAGGGAAGATGTCAGGAGGATCAGGTAAGATGAATGCACATAAGGTGTACTTTAGGAAACCCTTTTTTACATAGGCATATCTGGGTCATGTGCATGTTACACAAGATCGGTCCCCCACCCTGCTTCCGGGCCCCCCTTAGTCAACAGATGTCTGTACCAGCTCACTTTTCCTGAGAGGGTTTAGGATCTCATGGAGGGGAGGAACTTGACCTGAGTTGGAGACATCTGTGAGGTTTGTGAGTTCCCAGGCTGGACACATCCAGGTGAGAAGTCCAGGGACTATTTAAGGAAACTCCAGGCCAGCAAACAGGTAGGGACTCACAAAGCCTTCCCAGGACTGCTATTACACAAACAGCCTTGGGCAGGGCTCTCAGTCTGAGCCCTCTGGCCTCTTTCCTCGCTTAAGTTGAGCAATTTGACCCAGCTCATCTGAGGAAAGGTCATGTGTGTCAAGATTCAAACTGAGAACTGACATATTTTCATTGTCCAAACCCAGGATTCCAGGACCCTCCCTACCCTCCTGTAGCCAGACTGGTTCTTTCTACCTCAGCTGGTCAGATATGCCTTATGATGCCTGGTCTCCCTTTTAGGCCTATTTCTTAATCTTCGTCCCAGTGAATTCTGAGTTAAAATCATCTGGCCCTGAGGCTTTCCCCTCTTACCTCTTGGTTGGGAGACATTCAATGACTGCTTCTTTTCCTTAGGGGTTAAAGAGGTATTTAACTTGTTTTCCTGATCTTGATTTAGATTGGGTAACTGGAATCTACCAATCTACCAAAAAAAATGTCCATTATATTTAGATTTTCCAATTTTGTAGACTATGGTTTTTTGAAGTAAGACCTTACATGTCTTTGTTTTTTTTTTTTCACCAGTGTCCGTTGTTATGTTCTGTTTTTCCTTTCTGATTTTGTTGATTTGGATATTTTCTCTCTGCCTTTTAGTTAGTTTGGCTAAATGTGTGTCTTTTGTCTATCTTGGTGACTTTCTTAAAGAACTGATCCTTGCTTCTGTTCACTCTTGGTATTGTCCTCTGTTTCTAGTGTGTTGACTTCAGCTTGAGTTGGATTATTTGCAGCCATCAACTCCTCTTGTGTGTGTTAGCCTCTTTTGTTGTGGAAGCTTCCAGAGGTGCTGTTAAGTAGCTAGTATGGAATCTCCCCAATTTCTGTATGAAGGCGCTTAGTGCTACAAACTTTCTTCTTAGTATTGCTTTCATTGTGTCCCATAAGCTTGGGTATGTTGTGCCTTCATTTTCATTGACTTTTAGACAGTCATTAATTTCTTTTTCATTTCTTCCTTGGCCCAGTTGTCACTGAGGAGGGAGTTGGTCATTTTCCATGATTGTGTAGGGTTTTTGTTATTTCTGTTGTTGAGATCCATCTTAATCCATGGTGATCTGAGAAAGCACAATGGGTAATTTCAATTTTTTGTATAAGTTATGGTTTGCTTTGTAACTGACTACATACTGCCAGTTTTAGAGAAGGGTCCATGTGGCACTAAGAAGAGAGAATATTCTTTTGTGCTTTGGGTGAAAAGTTCTGTAGATAACCATTGGGTTCACTGGATTCATTCCATCTGTTGGTTTCATTATTTCTCTATTTTGTTTCTGCCTCAGTGATCTGTCCATTGGTTAGAGTGGGGCACTGAATTCTCCCACAATTGTGGTGTCTGCATCGTCGTGTGCTTTAATAACAGGTTTGTTCGGGTTTTGTTGCTTTTTGTTTGTTTTGTTTTTTAATTTTTTTTAATAAAGGTGTGTGCCCTTGTATATTGTTCAAAGATGTTCTGAATTGGAATGCCCTGTGGTAGGCTTTTCCTTTAGTGAGAATGGCATATTCTTCCCCATCTCTTTTCATGAATTTTGGTTGAAATTCTACTGTTTCATGCTGTACTAGTCTATTAAAGAGCTGGCTCTGGAGTTGGATTAGACACCCAGTCTCACAACCCAAGCATGCTTCTTTTAAAATTCCCTCGAACATTCCTGTTCTGGGTCAGGAGACCATCTGACACTAGGACAAAGAGAGAAAACAAAGCTAAACAGCCCAAGAAAAGACACTATGTGTCTTCAAAGGGCTAAAATATAAGCTGTAGTTTAGGATCTTAAAGAAAAAAATTTTTAAAGATGTATTTATTATTTAAACAGCATGTGTGCCTGCACGCCAGAAGAGGGCACCAGATCTCACTACAGATGGTTGTGAACCACATGGTTAGTTGCTGGAAATTGAACTCAGGGTCTGAGACAGGATTTGTAGTCTTATTGAATATTGTTAAAAATCCCTAAAGAGGGTATATACCATTGGAGTCTTTCTGCTTCTGGGATAACTCACTCATTATGATCATTTCTAGCTCAATCCATTCATCCACAAATTTCCCCAATTCCTTGTTTTCAATAGCTGAATAGTATTCCATAGTGTATATGTACCACAGTTTCTTTATCCATTCTTCTACTGATGGACACTTAGGCTGTTTCCATGTTCTGGCTATTATGAATAAGGCTGCTATGAACATGGTTGACCAAATTTTCTTGTTGTGTGCTAGAGCATCTTCTCGGTATATTCCAAGGAGTGGAATATCTGGGTCTTGAGGAAGCCCAATTCCCATTTTTCTGAGATAGCACCAGATAGATTTCCAAAGTGGCTGTACTAGTTTGCATTCCCACCAGCAATGAAGGAGTCTTCCTCTCTCCCCACATCCTCGCCAGCATGTGGTGTCCCTTGAATTTTTGATCTTAGCCATTCTGATGGGTATAAGATGGAACCTCAGAGTTGTTTTGATTTGCATTTCCCTGATGATTAAGAAGGTTTAGCATTTCTTCATGTGTTTCTCAGCCATTTGATAATCCTCTGTTGAGAATTCTCTGTTTAGTTCCAAGCCCTACTTCTCATTTGGGTTATTTGGTTTGGTGGTGTTTAATTGCTTGAGTTCTTTATATATTTTGGATATTAGACCTTTGTCAAATGTAGGGTTGGTGAAGATCTTTTCCCAGTCTGTAGGTTATTGCTTTGTTCTCTTGACAGTAGAGCTAGAAATGATCATAATGAGTGAGTTATCCCAGAAGCAGAAAGACTCAAATGGTATATACTCACTTATATCTGCATATTAGCCCAAGGGGCATGTCCCAGGAAAGCCTTCACTTACCAGGAAACTGGGAGAGAGGAGAGGACATCCTATTGGGAATCTAAATGAGAGAAGCATGGGAGAATGTCAAAGTAGAAGGATCCAGAGGGTCCTAGAAACCAACAAGTAGAACATTATGATAGGCAGATTTGGGCCCAGGGGTCCCACTCAAACTAAGGAACCAGCCAAGGACAATACAGGCCATAAACTTTAAACCCCTACCCAGATCTAGCCAATGGTCAGAACATTCTCCACAGTAGAGTGGAGAGTGGGATATGACTCTCTCACATACTCTGGTGCCTCCTATTTGACCATGTCCCCTGGAGGGGAAGACCTGGTGGCACTCAGAGAAAGGACAGCAGGTTACCAAGAAGAGACTTGATAACCTTTGAGCATGTAGAGGGGGAGGTAATCCCCCTCAGGAACAGTCATAGGGGAGGGGAATAAGGGGAACATGGGAGGGAGGGAAGAATGGGAGGATACAAGGCATGGGATAAACATTGAGATGTACCAAGAATAAATTAATAAAAAAAATCCCTAAAGAAAACTGAAACAACCTGGTGTCAGCATTTTCTGAGTTCCTATAGATGTTGGGTTTTTATAGATTCCTGTTTAATGTCATCTAGGATACGGAAAACTATATTATTCTACAACTGAATGGCTTACCTGACAAATACTGAATAAGCTTTTAAGGGTATCTGCCTGCATCTGCAGACACACACAAACAGGTTAAAATGTAAAATAAAACACTCAGTCTAAACTATCTGGTTTGTAAGGACCAAACAAACTCCCTTTTGAAAAAGAGACTCCATTTTGCAAAGGAAACTCCATTTTGTCTTCAACCTAGGCAAGGGCTGAACCCAGATTCCAGACTAAGCACACACTAGCCTAAACAGAAAAAATGTTCACTGGCCACACAATCAGCTCACCTTGGGAAAGTCCAAATACACCCTCTGCTGGTCAAGCTGAGCAGCAGGGGGTCTGGCACATAGAAACAACCAATTAGGAAAGGCCAGGCCAGGGTTCCTAATGCCCCCATGACTGCCTCAGCCAATATTTTCTATAGGTCAACTTGCCCCTACACCTATTACCCAACCATGAAACTCTAAGTCTTGTAGCTCTCTGCTTGCAGCTTTTCTGCCCAGATGTCATCCAATCATATACAGTAGAACCCATTTCTTTGTCTAAAACCTATAACAAACCCCTCTCCATTGAGAATCCAGGCCACTTCCCTGCACCTGCAGCATCAGCGCATTGGAGGTGTGTCCTGGGTTCCAACCTGCAATATAAACACAACCTTGCCACTGCACTTGGACTGGGCTCTTTGTTGGTCTGTTCAGAGTCTCTCAAAATTTGGACATAACATTGTTAGTAACTCCAAACATGCCTACTTCAGATAACCAGAGCTGGATTCGTGAACACTTAATATGCATTCCAAACAGGTGATAGGTAAGATGATTGGCCCTTCCTGGGAATATCCAATTCAAATCCAGCCCACCTAGGAAAGCACTCACAGCCCCACCCACAAGAGTTGCTGCAGGTCATACAAACAGGCTCCCTCCTCTCCACTGCATTCAGTAGTTTTGCCAATGCTTTACACTTCACCCAGCCCTCAACATGTCCATCAGCTAGCAAGACAGAAGGCCGACCTGTCACTGCTCAAACCCCCCTACCTTGGCTTGCAAGCTCTGCCCACTATGCCTACATCATCAGCCTCAGCTGCACCTAAGCATCAAGCCCCGCCTTCCACTACTACCTAAGTCATCACAGCCCCACTCACAACACCTCCAGCACAAGCTACCCCAGCAGAGACAGCTTCTGTCCCGGCCCCCCAGACACACATCTACAGCCCCTTCACTCAGCACTCACGTCTTCTTCCTGAGAATGTACAATACTTCCCGCCACAGACAGGATTCTCAACCCGTGGGTCGTGACCCACATACCAGCTATGTATGTTGCGGTTCCATTTGTAACAATGGAAAAATTCCAGTTGTGAAATAGCAAGAAAATACATGAAGGACTGTGTTAAAGAGTCACAGCATTAGGAAGGTTGAAACCCACTGCCCTTCCCTGACCTTTGCAACCACAGCCCCCACCCACTACTCTATCTCAGCAGGTCACAGTGCCCCACTGCTACAGGTGTTCTCTGCCAAATGAAGGTCAAGTGAGGATTCAGCCTTCTGCCCCCTCCTAAGAAAGTAACCACTCACATCATAGCCTTGGCCTGGTGCTCTGCATTCCCTGCTCACTTATCTCACCACTCACACAGCCCAGCCCACAACAACTGCCACAGCAGAAACAGCCCTGGGCCCTCTTCTCCTTCAGTGGTTCTGGGCAACATTAAGTAGGGACCAAAAGTTACACTAACACAATCCAGCACTCAGTGAAAAGCAAGACCTCAATCAAGCCCTGCATCAGTAAGAGAGCTCAGCCCACCACTCTTCAGTCAGCTCTCACAACCCCACACTAGTATACACCTACACAGCCCTGTCCTGCTCTTAGGGTGACCCTCCGTCCTCTCAGGTCAACATCCAGTGCCCAGCCCTATTTTGTAAATGATCACCTAGCCTCCCACCCTGACAGTCCCTTACCTCCATGCTGCAGGATCCATAGCCAGGCCCCAACACCTCACCACTTCCGGCTTCCCTAGTAATCAGGTGGGCTGGACCCCATGCAGATGCAGGTTGGCCCTCACACCCCTGCCTGAGTCAGCCTACCTCCCCCCCTTAGCTGTTAGTACTCCAGAACACCGCCCCTCCCCCACCCATGGCCCACAGCTAGTGCCTGTTCCCAAGGGCACAAAGTTTCCTTCTCCAGCTCTTACTAGGTCCAGATCCACCCAACCTTCCACCCTAGCATACAAGCCCCGCCCACCACTATTGACCTCAGCAGTCACAACCCCACCCACAAGACCAGCACCAGTCCTCCTGCTGCAGGGCACCCTATCCTTACTTCCAAGTTTTCTCATAGACTCCTTCTCCATTCAGCCCTGGCCCATCCCCTAACACTCCTTTTTGACTTCTTTCTGGGCCAGCTGTTATGGACCCTTGCCCCTGCCCTCTTTAGAGGTCCTCAGGATGAGCCTGATCCAATGGTGTCCCTAATGGTTAGAGCAGCCTGCTGTGCTGATCTCACAAACTGCCTGTTTGCAGAAAACCAAGCCTTTAATCCCACCACTTGGGAGGCAGAGGCTGGCTGAGAACTGTGAGTTCTAGGGAGCCTGTTCAACAAAGCAAGTCCAGGACAGCCAAGGCTACACAGAGAAATCCTGTCTCAGAAAAAAAGGAAAGAAACAAGGAAAAGAATGAAGGAAAAAGAAATAGAAAAGAAAGTATGTGTCAGGGACTGGGCAAAGGGAGCTGAGTGGATGTTTGTAAACTTCCCTCAACAGTGTTACAGGAGCAAGTGGTTCAGGCCTGAACAATGGTACTCTGTGGTGCTGAGCATCCCCTCAACTTGGGTGGGGGTCTTTCGGCCTGAACCTCAATGCATGGCCAGGACACTGAGACCTGGAGGCCTGTGCTGCTTGGTGACCACAAGGCTGAGCCCACACAGGGAACCTAACAATGAAAGCCTTGGAATCCACTGGAAGGGAAGGAAACTCTGGAGCAGAGTTTGTGCCTTTTGCCCTCCTGTGGCTGTGATCTCCCTCCTGGAGGGTCTCAAGCAGTGCTAGGCCAGCCCAACCTCCTGCCACCCACTCTTCCTCCTTCCTCCTGAGTGTGGAGGCAGGCAGGTGGCAAGCTCTGTGCTGCTCCTCCTGGGCCCTCCCCTTCTTGCCATTAGGCTGTGAGCTCAGTGAGGAGGCCCAGGTCACATGGCCTGTGTGCCCTGAAACTCCACTTACATTGATGCTCTGCTGCTTCTCAACAACATGCCTGGAAGTGGGGTTTTACTTAAGGACAGGCCATGCAAACCTGGAGTTTGGTGCTCTTGTGCCTGTCTGTGCAGTTTGAGAGTCTGGGGTAGGGGAGGGTAAGTGGCACTCACTGGATAGGATGGAAGCTTCTAGAGAAAGGCACCCACAGGGCTTGCCAACAGAGTGGCCATGCCTGAGGGAACACAGAGGAGGGAGTGTCCCCTTGCCCTATTCAGGTGTCACAACTGTATGAGTTGACATCAGCATAGAGACAGTCAGTCCTCTGATTGTCCTGCCTGCTGACTCACTCTGAGGTCACTGCCTCCAGTACCAACCCTAACTTCAGCTGAGAAGCATTTACAGAAGACACCATGCTGCACCTTTTGGGCAACAAATTCTGGGCTGTTAGGTCCAAAGACATCTAGTTCCCCTTCACCAAAAGTAACCGTTTCTCTTCTGTCAGGCACAATGGGCAGATAGCTGTGTCTGACGCCTATGAGCACAACAAAACTCATGCCGGCTTCCTGGCTACTTCAGTATAACACATGTCTGCTTAAAAGTCAGTTAGTTACAGAAAACACACAGGAAGGATTACTAAGCATGGTTGCTGGGATCTCATTGAATGACTTACTTTGTGATTATCAAATTCTACCCGGGTAAAGCAATCTTTATTTTCTTTTAGGGATAAGGTTTCTTTCTTTCTCTTCTCTCTCTCTCTCTCTCTCTCTCTCTCTCTCTCTCTCTCTCTCTCTTCCTTCCTTTCTTTTTTCTGAAGATAAGTTTCCTGTGTTTACCCTTGTCTGTCCTAGACTCCTGTTTTAGACCTGGCTGGCCTTGAACTCACCTAGATCTGCCTGATTCTGCCTCCCTTAGTTCTGAGATCAGAGGCTTGCACCTGTGACACCTGGCCCTAAAATCTCTTTTTGTTGTTACATGAAAAAGGTATCACTGCCTTTAATCCCAGCACTCACTCAGGGAATGCCAAAGCAGGTTAAACTCTGGGAGGTCAAGGCCTGCCTGGTCTACAGAGTGAGTTCCCAGACAACCAGGCCTAACACAGAGAAACCCTGCCTCAAAATAAGAAAACACATCTTTTGCCAGTCAATTTCCACACAGCCAAAGTTCCTCTCTGATCTAGGAGCTATCTGGAAAGAGCCATCACCTCAGGCATATGAGACTTCCTGGGTTGTCAAACAGGTCAGAGCACTGGGTTTATGCAAAGGCTCTGAGAATCCTTCAACACAACACAAAGACTCTGAGATAATGATCACTGACCAAAGGCAGCTTCACAGCTGAGCTGCTGTCACTCCACATTCCGGATAGATACAATGGGTCTGCTAAAATTCTGCTGCGCACTAGTCCTTTTGTTCTGACTACAATTCCTAGAAGGTAGGTCCCCTGGAGCCCTGAATCCGTGACACATGTCCAGCAATGTTCAGCCTCTTCCCATCTAATTGTTATGATGTGACTAACTGCATTCTGGCTCCTCTTAGCTGTCCAGAAGTGGAGGAGGGCAGGTCTCTGTCATTGGGTTTGAAGCTTCTCATCATCAGGCCATGTTTGCTGTGCCCAGAACTCTCAGCAGCCTACAAGGTCCTGTGGAGCTGAAATCGGTAGCTCAATCAGTACTCACCAGGCTGCAGCTGAGGCACCAGAACAAAGTTTCAGACACCAAAACCCGTACTAGAAGCCCATACCTAGGAGAGAGAAGGAGGAAATATTCCAAAATGGACTTCTCCTCACTTGGGGAGGACGGTGTGACCACTCTGGGCTCAGAGGAGCTGGGGTGCAATGGTGCTGAGAAGGCAGCTAAGGAAAGGCCCTGTCAGCTCACTCTCTCAGTGTAGACTCTAAAGACAAGGCAACATTGAGCCACCTTTGCCTTACAGAACATGGCCCACTCCAAGCTGTTCCCAGACCCATCCAGAATGTCATGCCATCATGAAGGGGATGGTAAAGAGAACCTCTCTCGTGCTGTGCCCCCTGATCTTCCTGACATGGCACCAAGTATCTAAATGTTTGGGTAAATGTAGAACTGCAAAGAAATGTCCTCTATGCTAAGTATCTCCTGCTGCAGTGTGGGTTGCACAGATAAACAGCAGTTAGTGTTTGTGCCCTCCACAGGCACATCATGTGTGCTTCCTCATGTTGTTATTTCAGCCCAGACCCATGTAGTGTATGAACAGCATCCAGGAGACCAGGTGCCAAGTCCAGGGCCAGGCACTGAGTCGACACTGATGTCCTGGCGAATGTGTGATGAACAGGGAAAGCCCCTAATCCTTCTGCAGTGCAAAAGCTCTGTGGAGAGGTTTCCCCAGCAAGGAAGGCTGGCTCCCATCCAGCTATTTCTTATCTTACAAATCCTAAATATAGCTCTGATTCCTTGAGGTTGAGGAACATGTATTAGGTGGCCAGGTGAGGTGGCACACAGGTGCAATCCCAGCACCTGCGAGACAAAGACAGATTTTTGTGAGTCCCAGGCCAGCCTGGTCTACAACGGGAGTCCAGGACAGCCATGGCTACAAAGAAAAACCCCATCTCAATAAGCCAAAAAAAAAAAGAAAAAAGAAAAAAGAAAAAAGTGTTAAGTGGAGGACTTTTTGTAGCAAGCATTTGCAGGTTCCTTTGTAAAGTTTCTAGTGTCTGTATTCCTCATGTGTCAGGCAATTTCCTCCCGGGAAGTGATGAGAGGAAAGGCCTGTGTCTAGCAACCCAGGGTACAGTAGTGTCCATCTCTTAGCATACAGGCAATCGTTTGAGGTGTACTTACACAGGGCTAAGGGAAGCTTGGCTGTGACCCAGGGCTGCTGCTCAGAAACTTCCTGGCAACATCTGAGGAGGGTAGGGACCCAGAAGAATGGAATATTGTGCTTCCAGATACCTGAGCAGTGTGAGGAGACAGCACCAGGTCAGTAGCTATAGCCTTCTGCACCCAGTTTGCTGAGGGCGTAAAACTCTGGCTGCTGTCCATGGAAGGGCAAGGCTGACCCAAGGATGTGGAAGCCTGAGCTCTGGAATAGTGCCAAGGGTTAGCTAGCATAGCACGCAGACTCTGGGCTCAACTTTAAGATGTTTATTCAGCACCACGAGATATGTTTTAATGTATTAAGAACTGAAACTGGCCTATCTTCGAAAAATGGTGACTTTTTCCTGGTCTTTACTGGACTGGGATTTCATGAGCTTGTTTTGTTTTTGAATGGTGTGGAGATTATACTTGTGTTATCTGCATATTTCTTCTCCTTGTTTATGTCTTCCTCCTCCTAGCACTCGGGAGACAGAGGCTTTCTGTGAGTTTGAGCCCGGCTTGGTCTACAAAGTGAGTCCAGGAAAGCCAAGGTTACACAGAGAAACCCTGTCTCAAAAAAAAGAAAAAGAAAAAGAAAATGTCCAGGAACCTGACAAAATGTCCTGAACCAAGAAACTGATTCTGAACCATCCAAAGGAAGTAAGGTACTTGCCATTCCTGGAAACTCACACAACTGACTGTGCCTCCTGCCTTCTAAACCCTGAATCCAAAAAAGCACAGTGTGTCCTTCACCATTCCTGACATGTCAGAAATTGGCTCTGATACCCTAGTGCTCTTGGGAATCTGAAACAAGCGGTTGATTGCTCTGGGCCCCAGGTACTGTATCCAGATATCTCCATGGATGTAGATGGCGATGTGGAGGTTTGAGGGGGCTTATGACCACAGTCACTATGAACTTTGCTTTAGGACCCAGAACAAGATGCACACTTGCTTGACCCTTTAGGCCTGTGCACTTGGACTCTGAGGCCCTGACTTGCACATTGCCCAAGAAAGTCACATGTCCTCTTTTCTCTGGAACACTGTGAAGTAGACTCCATGGGCTGATTTCCACCAGGAAGGACTAGCGGAGGGGAAGTGGCTCGTTACCACAAGAAGGCCTGCAGTATATGTTTATTCCAGTGTCTTCATCCATGGTTGGGGTGGGGGGGATAGAGTTATTTTCTGAGGTGCCTGGAGCTTGGAGCATACCTTCCTGCTAAAGTCAGTCTGGAGGCCCTCCCCCACCCTTCACAACACACATTCTGGTTGTTGGGAAACTAAGCACCATTTTCAGATGTTCCTGGAAGGATGATGGGCTCCCCATGCTTACTGAGGGCAGGTGAGTACTTTAGGAGAGGTGGTCCCCTAATGAGGCAGCTGATACCCCTGTTCAGGCAAGAATCAAGTGGGGCCCACAATGATAAACAGGAACCACATGGACAAACAGGTCCCATATGCTCCTAGAGATAGGCAGCCTAAAGACCCTCTGAGAGCATGCATTCACCCTCTACAAAGAAGCCTACTAGGTTGTGCATAGTACTGCAACAAGCTTTGTCTGTGACCACTGGAGTGTACATGAGCTACTTTTTTGGTTGCTGGATTAAAACACCATGACCCAAAGCAACTTAAGGAAGGAAGAGATTTTTATTTTGGCCTACATTTCCAGAGGGAAGGTCCATAATGGCAGGAGATGCAACATCAGTAAGTGCCAGAGAACTAAGCTGAGAGATGAAGTTTTCAACCACACACCAAAGAGAGATTTAGCTGGAAATAGGATGAGACTGTGAGCACCCAGAGTCTATTTCTAATGGCATCCTTCCTCCAGCATGGCTGCACTACTTCCGCAAACAGACAGTGAGTGTCTGCAGCAATGGCAAACCACCATGGCCAAATGTAACTAGGGCATCAAAGGTTTACTTCACCATGCAGATTATAAATCTGTGGTGGTTTAAATAAAAATGGCCCCGATATACCCAAGGGCATGCCATCATTAGAAGGCGTGGCCTCCTGGCATAGAAGTGGCTTTGTTGGAGAAAGTGTGTCATTGGGAGGGGTGGGTTGTGAAGTTTCAGATGCTCAAGGCAGGCCTAGTGGCTCACTGTCTCTCTCATCTGTGGATCCAGAGATAGAGCTCTCAGCTGCGTCTCCAGTGCCAAGTCGGCCCACATGTCACCATGTTCCCTGCCATGATGCTAATGGACTGAACTTCTGACACTGTCAGCCAGCCCCAATCAAATGTTTCTTCTACAAGAGTTGCCTTTGTCATAGTGTATCTGTGCAGCAATAAAACCACAAGACACAAGTATGCCATAAAAATGGAGTTTCTTTAGCTATTGTACTGATTTCTGGTCCACCTCAGTGACAGAGAAGCCTGTTCCGAGATTTTTACCACAGGCAAGAGGAGGCATGCACAAGAAGAGCCATGTGTCTTCTCCCTTGAGGCCATCAGAGGTGCAGGCAGGAACAGAGTCCTGTGGCCTTAGGCTACCCCACCCCACACCCAAGCAAAATCCTTGAGCACTTCCCAGGCTACAGCTGTCAGAGACACCTGCCCTTTGCCCTTACTCCCTCAGACCTGTGAGTCTCCATCCTTTCCATAGCACAGGCTTGTACAAGGCCTTCACTCACCCTGACTGGAAAATGGGATGGGACCTTTGACCTCCAGGTCATTCTATTCTGGTCCGGAATCAAGCAGGGCCTGGGCTAGCCCTCCGGAAGTGGAAAGCAGGCCAACTGCCAGATGCTGAATGACACAGAAGGGGAAAGCAATCTGAAACACTTCCCATATCTCATATACCTTAAGTCATCTCCTCATGCCTTTATAACTTGAAGTTACACATCTCACATTATTTACTTAGACCCTCAGAATGCAATATTTCATATTCTGAGACCTATATGTTCCTGACAACACCTTTTTAGACCCTTAGGCTTTTATTGCTGTGAGGAGACAACCATGATCATGGAAAGTTTCACATAGGAAAACCTTTTATTGGGGCTGGCTGACAGTTTCTGGAGTTCAGTCCACTATCATTATGGTGGGAAACATGGCGGCCTGCAGGCAGACATGGGGCTGGAGAAAGAGCTGGGAGTTCTACATATTGATGTGTATAGGCAGGAGGAGACTGTGTGCCACACTGCGCATAGCTTGAGCATAAATGACCTCAAAGCTGCCTTCCACAGTGGCACACTTCTTCCAACAATGCTACAGGGACTCCAACAAGCCACACCTCCTAGTGGTACCACTCTCTATGGGCCAAGCATTCAAACACAGGAATGGCCTCAAAGGGGACAAACCTATTGCAGCCAGCACAACTAGCCTGCTGTTTGTGATGGGTTCCTTCACTGCCTAAGCTTGGGTGTGCTGGAACTTTCTCTGAGTACCTGAGGGCACCATTCCTTGTATTCCATTTAGTATCTTTAATCTATTTATCTCCTTGACCACAGGATTTACCTCCTTTCTCCTAGTACCGTACATTTTGTGTGTTTCCTTGCTCATCTTGCTTCTATTAACCAAGCACTCTTCATATGAGTGAAGAGTAGCTCGGTGTGGTGGCCCACCCCATTAATCAGTGGTCTCTGACTGAGATAGCATAAAGGTCAACAGGCCTCAAAGTACATGTGACATCTATCCTATGGATGGTTTCAGCTAGCTGGAAGATATGGTGGGAGACAAAAATACCACTGTAATCATAATTATAGGACTAATAAAAACATTAGGCCATGCTTCTAAATTAACGACAATGTATCGGCGCTCAGCTAAATCAAGTATCCACACCTTTAAAAATCATACTTTGTCACAGTTTAGCATGGGGAAAACCTCCCAGAGAGAACACCTAAACTTAGAACCTACTGTGGGCAGAAAGGATACAAACTGAGGAGAAATAAGAACGCAGAGCTGACGGCCTCTAACTGATCTGCCATACCTTCCTGTAAACTCAAGCTGTTTCCCAAACTTTACCTATTAGAAAGATGGAAGAGAAGAACAGTTTCTTAATAGTAGTGTTTTTTTTTCCCCTGCTCAAACCTTCCAAGGTGCAAAAGACACACAAGCTGGTTTAATGCACATTCCTTCGTGGGCCAGAGCATCAATTTCCACACACCCAAAGTTCCTATCTCATCTAGGGGCTATCTGGAAAGAGCCATCACCTCAGGCATATGAGACTTCCTGGGTTGCCAGACAGGTCAGAACACTGGGTTTATGCAAAGGCTCTGAGAAACCTTCAAGACAACAACACAAAGACTCTGAGATAATGATCACTGACCAAAGGCAGCTTCACAGCTTAGCTGCTGTCACTCCAGATTGAGGCTAGATACAATGGGTCTGCTAAAATTCTGCTGCACAGTAGCGCTGCTGTTCTGACCCCAATTCCTTGAAGGTAGGTCCCCAGGAGCCCTGACTCAGAGACACATGGCCAGAAATGTACAATCTCGCCCATCTAATTGTTATGGTGTGACTAACTGCATTCTGGCTCCTCTTAGCTGTCCAGAAGAGCGAGGAGGGCAGGTCTCACAGGGAACAGAAATGAGGACCTCACTCTGGTCCAGCTTGGGGCTGCTAACTAGGGCAATGGGAGATTCCTTCTCTCTGGGTCAAGGACCACAGGAAGCAGCATGCATCTAGGTAGATAATAAATTTCCCCACATGTCCTCTCCTCTCTGGAAAACTCTGAATTAGAATCCACAGGCTGTTTTCCACCTGGAAGTACGAGAGGGAGGGGAAGGCCTGTTCCCACAACAAGACCGGCAGTATATGTTTATTCCAGTATCTCCATCCATGGTTGCAGTGGGGGTGCTAGGGTTATTTTCTGAGGTGCCTGGAGCTTGGACCATGCCTCCTTGTTAAGGCCAGTCTGGAGGCCCTCCCCCACCCTTCACAACATACATTCTGGTTGTTGGCAAACTAAGCTTCATTTTGTGATGTTCCTAGAAGGCAGATGGGATCCCCATGCTTACTGAAGGCAGGTGAGTACATTAGGAGAGGTGGTCCCCTAATGAGGCAGCTGATACCCCTGTTCAGGCAAGAACCAAGTGGGGCCCACAATGATAAACAGGAACCACATGGACAAACAGGCCCCATATGCTCCTTGACGAGGGTCTTTGCAAAGGTGCCACATTGAGACATTCCCCACGGGAAAGAGGACTGCTTAAATGACAGGATCGAACTAGGTCCCGATGCGGGGCTTTGGAAAGGTGGCTGCACTTAGGGTGACCCCAGGAGTATAGTTCAGTGGCTGTGGTGTGTGCTTCCCCAAAGTTGGTCTTCTTGTGGGAACGAGCCTCTTTCCCTCCCTCTACTCCTTCCTGGTGGAAATCAGCCCATGGAGTCTACTTCAGAGTTTTCTAGAGAGGAGTGGTCACATGACTTTCTTGGTCATTGTCCTTGTCACGGCCTCAGGGCCGAAGCCCACAGGCCTAAAGGGTCAAGCAAGTATGCATCTTGTGCTGGGTCCTAAAGCAAAGTTCACAATGACTGTGGTCATAAGCCCCCTCAAACCTCCGCATCCCCATCTACATCCATAGAGATATCTGAAACCATGAGGTGGAACATCAGGAGCCATTTTATGAGGTTCCTGAAGGGAAGGAGCCTGGTAGTTTATCCAGTATTCCGGAGACTTGGGTTGGGGCTCAGAGCTATTTTGTGACACAAGTATTCCACCAACCGGGGACTTGGTGCAGAAGCCATTTTGATCCATGCCCAACAGGGAGAGTGTGAGGAAAATAGGCAGGTGGGGTTTTTTTTTGGCATCCAGTGACTTGGGGTAAGGGCTCAGACACATTTTGTGATGCAAGTATTTCAGCATCCAGGGACTTGAAGGAGGAGCCTTTTTGGGCCATGCCCAACAGGCAGACTATGTTGCTGCCCTTTCTGAGTCACAGTGGGCAGTTTATAGCTGCTAACGGCCCTATTCAGGATATAGACCTTTTAAGATAATGCAGTGTTGACACAGGTTAGCCTGTCTCCAAGGGCCTCACGAGAGTTGGCATGAAAGCGTTTCCTGGGGCCAATCACAGAGGTCCCAAAGGCAGCATGAGAGTAGGGGTAGGGGGCAGGGAGGCCAAGCACCAGAGAGAGGGGCCCACAATGTTTCAGCTCTTCCCCTGTGTGATCATTACAACAAACAGGGTCCCATTAGCCAGAATCAGCCTTTACCCCAGCCACTCCCTGTGGACACAAAGCTAAAGGGCTGATTTTTGGAGGTGGGGGGTACTCCCTACAGTGTATTAGCGCTCATTGTGTGTGTGGGACCCAAGAGAACAGCAGAAGCCTCACTCCACCTCACAGGAACCTCTGGACTCGGGAGACCAGATTCATACCATACTCTCACCTGGTTCTCAGGCATGGGGCCAGTTTTGGGTTTCAGAAGCAGGCAGTGCTCCAAGCCAGACCCCAGACAGACAAGTAGACAGGGAAACTGAAGCTACATTGTATTATTTTGAGGCTCTAAGAAACCAGCCTAGGCTGACTTGAGGTATTTTCCCTGCTCTGCCTTCCATGTCTATGTCTTAGGACTTGAGAGTGCTAGAACTGTGTGTTTAGGTTCATGCTGCTTAGAGGTTGCCTGAGGGCCAGCTGATAGGGAAGATCTCCTTCTCTGCCATTTCCCATGCAAAAGAATTTCCTGGAGGGCAAGGCAGGCTCTCAGAGGCAAGGTGACAGCACCAGCTGAACTGAACAGACAGTTTTTACACACACACACACACACACACACACACACACACACACACACACACACCATAGCTAGGGGATGCGCCATAGGACGCCTCACAAAGGAAGATGTTAGTGCCTCGATTCCCCTGGCAGATACTGCACTGCAACCCATCTCTTTTAGTCTGTCAGTTTCTTTTAGGTCTCATGTGCCAGGTGACTTTCACCGAGGAGCTGGGCAGAAGGGATTGTCCACCCCAAATACAGAAGACACATAACAAAGAAGAATTCCATTTAGTTTGGCTTGTTGAAACAATGAGTTTAGTGAGGTCACCACAGGACTGTGGATAACTCCAAAGCAGCTATTCTCTCTCTCTTTCTTTCTCTCTCTCTCTCTCTCTCTCTCTCTCTCTCTCTCTCTCTCTCTCTCTCCCTCTCTCTCTCTCCCTCCCTCCCTCTCTCCCCCCCTCTCTCCCTCCTTCCCTCCCTCCATCTTAGTGTAGGTGTGGGTGGGTTACTGTCAGGCAGGGTCCATATGAAAAAACTCAGTGAACAACTTGTGCGAATTCCTCTCTCCTGTGGAGGACTTGGTTGAACATCGGAGGCTTTCCCTGAGGCCCTAATATATGTGGAGTAGAGGCATAGCTCCTTCTTTAAACCAAGAATATGCTTGGAGGAGCAAGTAATGGTTTGGATCCTGGGCCTTGAGGACTTTTCCCTGAGGCCCCAATGTAACCAGGAAAATACTTGGCAGACCAGCTAACAGCCTGGGGCAAGCCTGGCTACATATTCTGAGAACCCCACTTTTCCTAACATTTGGGGCTATGGTTATCAGACCCAAGGCCACTGCTGTGTGCTTTGCTCTGTCATGCTTTTGAGATGACCTGTCCTTGTGTGGCATTGTTTAATTAGCTGCTTGCTGATTTTATCCCATTTCACCCCTGTAAATAATCTATAAGATGCTCTACCTTTTTTTTTTCTACAAGAGAGGGTTTCACTTGGTAGCCCAGGATGTGCTGAAACCTGCTCTATAGAACAGGCTGGGCTTGAACTCAGAGATCCCCCTGCCTCTGCCTACAAACATTGATATTAAAAGTGTGCACCGCCATGTCTAGTGATGCTGTGCTTGTTGACAAGCTTGCTTGGCATAAGAGATTGCTTTTACAACACCTCCTGCCCACAAGTTTATCTTCCCTATTTTCAGTTTTTCTATCTTTCTCATCTCCTGGCACTTCCCTCTCAGGACCTTGTTACTGAAGAGTGGCCTGCAAGTTCAGTCAAACTGCCACCTGAAGGGGTGTACCTGAGTACAGGAGAGAGACTAGGCATTCCTGTGATACCTCTATCCATATCTGTGTACTGATTACATATAATATATCTGTATATATATATATATATATATATATATATATATATATATATATATGAGAAGTCATGCTTGGCAGAGAAGAATCAGCAGTAAACATGTGAGAGTCATAATCTGAAGAGGACGTTTGCCGCTTTAGATGCTTTGCTTGTGCACTCTAGTTCTTATAATGAATTATTAAAGCACTTCAAAAGCTTCTTTATTTTCATTCTAAAAGCCTGCCCTTGCTTCCCTGACAAAGTTTCTGTGAATTTAAAGGCATGAAAACATGCAGGTAAAACTCAAAGACAGAGCACCACCTATGAGGGCCAACTAAGTTTCTACACCACCTTCTCAGCAGGGGCAGAGCTTAGAACAAGGGAAGAGCAAGCAAGGGAGGGATAATTTGTACTAGGAAATTTGCTTTAAAATTGCTTAGATCCACAGGATGAAGTTAATTTAACTGTAGTACAACACCCCCAAATTTCTGGTTACTCCGTAGTCCAAAGTAGACTGGAGGAGAAAACATTAAAAAAAAAAAAACCTTAAAAATGGTGTAGGAACAAAAAGTGGCATCAGTGCTTCATGATGCGAGATGGAACAAGGAAAATGGATTTCTTGTGTTGGTGTTATGTTTTTGTTTTTGTTTTTGGTGAAACAGTTGTAAAATCTCCAAAAATATCTCCTACTGGTTCCCCTGAGGCTATGCTCCTACCACAGCAGGGGTTTCCAGACAAATGGACCAAAGACAGGAAGAGGTACATGAAAACAGTAAGAAAATTAGGAAGATCAGCTGCCCTGGCTGGGTTGCTCTGAAGGCCCCTGCACTAGCTCTAAGAGGTGAGCAGAACCTACAGCAGGGGAGGAAGCTTGCCTGTGTGGGGGCTGTTGTTTGCTTATTCACTCACTCACTCACTCACTCACTCATTTGCTTTACATCCCTACAGCAGCCCACTCCCTCCTCTCCTCTGGGTCCCACCCTCCTACCCTCTTTTCTCTCTCAGCCTCCTCCCCTTCTCAGAAAATGAGAGCCCCACCCAACAACTCACCTCAGCACATCAAG
Source organism: Acomys minous (assembly GCF_964271855.1). Taxonomy (NCBI): domain Eukaryota; kingdom Metazoa; phylum Chordata; class Mammalia; order Rodentia; family Muridae; genus Acomys; species Acomys minous. The sequence continues at coordinate 8,034,841 of NC_140488.1, forward strand.
GGTTTTTTAAAGGTGGCCTAGATGCTGGTGGCTGGGGGCACAAAGGGTGGGATGACTGGCAGCCTGGCAAACTGGCCTTAGGCCCCAGACCCTCCTCCACCCCAAGCCTCTCAGGAGAGCCACTTGCTAGTGCACAAGAGCCAAAGCCATGGCCTGGCATGTGGCACAGAGCAGGTAGGACAAATGTGCCTGAGAGGCCACAGGCAGGCGCTGACACACACAGCTTCATAGTGACAATGCTAAAATATTTCTGACCTTCAATGCCTTTTTCTATCTTCTCTAGCTCTGATTAATTTCTACACATCAGGTTTCACCAGCTCAAACTTCCAATTGGAAACACTCTCGTGGATGCAAGGAGGTCTAATGAGCTCCCATCAATTCAAGCAGAGCACATGTTGTTCTCAAAATGACCTGTGGCATTTAAGCCAAAAGGCTGACTCTAGAATGTGGGATTCGACCCTCCCATTTCAGGTTCATAGGTTTTTTTTCTTTCTCCTTATGTCCTTTAACCCCCTTTCCTGGGTCAGTCCGTCAGAATAGCCTTCTGGCTCGGTGACAGGGACAAGGAGAACAGAGCAGCATAAGAGATAAATACAAAAAATCAAGGCTAAAACTGAGCTGGTAGCATGTCCTTGAAGAGAGTTACAATGTATCCTTCCTCTCTTCTCCACCCACCCTATCAACTACCTATGAGATCAACTTCCTTGACCCAAAGAGATGTGACTTTGATGTTATGTTTAGTTTCATTTTGATACAGTTTTATACGATACATAACAGTAAGGTAGTACTTCCAAAAACTAACAGTTTACCACTGACAAATTTCAACAACAACAACAACAACAAAATACTTGAAGTTGCTGGGGGTAAAGAGCTGCTAAAGGGAGGTAGTCTCTGTTGTGTCTCAGTTCCCTAAAGAGTAGTTAGTTGTTCCAAGCAGGCCTTCTCAGGAAATTTTATATAAAGGTGGGATGGGGCTTTCTCTATAGTACTATTCAATCTCATGGTTTTAATAAATAAAAATGTGATGCGGCTAACATAAAAATATTTTGATATATAAGGGTTTGTATATAAAGATTGAGATAGATATATATTTGAAAAGAAAACCCCAAGAGGCTTCCTCATAACTTATAGAATCCCAAGTAAGTTATTTAAAGTACACAGAGTATGCATAAGCTATAGAAGGCATATGAAGAATACAAATTAAAGGCAATATTATGCTGTTAAAGATTATAGATCCATGTTTAGCAATTAAAAACAGCCTGTATAGTATATCAAATAAAGGGTTTTAAAATATCTGACTCTCATTACATAATAACTGAAAGTATCAGACTGATGTAACTGATCTTCTGGGTGATTTTCATGTGCTGCCTTGCAATGCTTTCTTGAATGATTCTGGCATATCATCAACTATCCCTATTTGTTTGTCATTGGGCGGTCCCTATGTCCCTTGCCACTTAATGACCTATAAGGCTTATTATGGCTTTGGGTTCCATGGACCCCAAAACACCACTTCCTTCATCACTTGAATTTTCCAGTTTCTAACAACCCACAGGTTGCCCAAGCATATAGATAGTAACCTGGGATGAGCAAGGCTCAGGATCCAGGGCTCCTCAGGTCCTCACGGTTGAGGCATCCCATCCTAGCAGCAGGAGCAGCTGGAGAAGGAGCCCACAGAATATTTTTGAGAAGGAATGCTGGAAGATCTTCTTTGCCAGCTCTGCTCTGGAGAAGACTGGAAAGCCATGGTAACTTACAAAGCTTTTCTTTGTCTCCCATTTTTGTGAAGAGAACCTCTTCCTATCTACATACCCCATTAACAATGTGCTTCAAGCTCCTCATTCAGCAGACACTGTTGTTTACTAAAGGGTACAAGACTTTGACAATGCACTCCTGTTTCTCCCTTTAGATGTCTGAAGACAGGCAGTCAGGTAGGGAGAGGATAAGCCAGTTTATGTCACGTACATGTGTCACCACCTTACACATGAGTCATTTCTCTCTACTGGGGTCCTGCCACAGCACAGCACACCTTTCGCCAGCCACTTCTGCCATTTTCTGCATCACAAAAAAAGACCAGTAGAATGTGGTGTGGTCAGTATAGTTGTATTTCAGATTGGCTAGCCTAATCCATTTTGTTTTAGATCTATGGCTACTTCAACTTCCAGAGGGACAAGCCAGAGCTCCTGGGGAATACTGTCAGGAGCAAATCGACTGATGTGGCTGTGGTAAGCGATGGCACAATCTCCATTTAAAAGTGCGGGGCCACATCCAAAAATGGATGAGGCTTTTACCTACCAGATGTTCCTCTTGGTTGCATAAAGCCAAGAAAGATGGCATGAAGTCCCATGAGGGAGTTCCCAACACACAGACACCTGCAGGCAGCCATTCCCCAGGGCCTTCTAGTACACTGAAAAGAGCAACATCCCTGTAAGAGCCCCTGACAACTGCCCACCTCAGGAGACAAGTGGCTTGAGCAGAGAGGGCACATCTGATCATGGGACAGTTTCTCCATTGGCTACTGGTAAGATGGAAGGGGCAGTGCCTGCAGCAGGTAGCTTCTCAGCACACCTCAGGTACATGATGTCTATGTACAACACTTGCCATTCCATCATGAATGCTGACCTCTCAACCATCTCCCTAGGAGAGTCAGCTGAGGAGGAAGAGAAGGAGGAAGAGGAGGAAGGGGGAAGAGGAACAAGGGGAGGAAGAGATGGATAAGGAGAAGAAATGTGCAGATAACACAAGTATAATCTGCACACTGTTCAAAAACAAAATAAGATCATGAAATCCCGGTCACTATTTTTTGAAAATAGGCCATTTTCAGTTCTTACTACATGAAAACAAATCTTGTGGTGCTAGATAAATATCTTAAAGTTGAGCCCAGAGTCTGCTTGCTATTCTATCTAATCCTTGGGACTATCCCAGAGCCCAGGCTTCCACACCCTTTGGTCAGCTTTGCCCTTCCATGGACAGCAGCCACAGTTTTGTGCCCTCAGCAAACTGGGTGCAGAAGGCTATAGCTACTGACCTGGTGGTGTCTCCTCACACTGCTCAGGTATCTGGAAGCACGAGATTCCATTCTCCTGGGTCCCTGCCCTCCGCAGATGTTGCCAGGAACTTTCTGAGAAGCAGCCAAGGGTCACAGGCAAGCTTCCCTTAGCCCTGTGTAAGCACACCTCAAACTACTGCCTGTGTGCTAAGAGATGGACACTACTGTACCCTGGCCTGGGAGATGCAGGCCTTTCCTCTCAGGAGCTCATGGTAGGAAATTGCCTGACACATGAGGAAGACAGACACTACCTCCTCTCTGGAAAACTCTGAGGTAGACTCCATGGATTGATATCCACCAGGAAGGACTAGAGGGAGGGGAAGGGGATCGTTCCCACAAGAAGACCCCCAGTATATGTTTATTCCAGTGTCTTCATCCATGGTTTGGGTGGGGGTGCTAGAGTTATTTCTGAGTTCCCTGGAGATTGGAGCATGCCTCCCTGCTAAGGCCAGTCTGTAGGCCCTCCCCAACCCTTCACAACACACATTCTGGTTGTTGGGAAAATAAGCACCATTTTGTGATGTTCCTGGAAGGGAGATGGGCTCCCCATGCTCACTGAGGGGAGGTGAGTACTTTAGGAGAGGTGGTCCCCTATTGAGGAAGCTGATACCCCTCGTCAGCCAAGAACCAAGTGGGGCCCACAATGATAAACAGGAACCACATGACCAACCAGGCCCCATATGCTCCTTGGCTAGGGCCTTTGCAAAGGCGCCACATTGAGGCATTCCCCCAAGGGAAAGAGGACTGCTTAAATGGCAGGATAAAACTAGGTCCCGAGAGGGGGCTGTGGAAGGTTGACTGTGCTTAGGGTGACCCCTGGAGTATAATTCAGTGGCTATGGTTTGTGCTGCTCCAGAGCGAGAGTTCTTGTGAGAACGAGCCCCTTCCCCTCCCTCTAGTTCTTCCTGGTGGAAATCAGCCCATGGGGTCTACTTCAGAGTTTTCTAGAGAGGATAGGTCATAAGAGTTTCTTGGTCAATATGCAAGTCACAGCCTCAGAGCCCAAGTGCACAGGCCTCAAGGGTCAAGCAAGTGTGCATCTTGTTCTGGGTCCTAAAGCAAAGTTCACAGTAAGTGTGTTCATAAGCCCCCTCAAACCTCTGCATCCCCATCTACCTCCATGGAGATATCTGCATACAGGACCTGGCGTCCAGAGCAATATTTCAATATGCCTAGAGAATTATCAACAGCATGTTTCAGAGTCCCAAGAGCACTAGGGTATCAGAGCCAATTTCTGACATGTCAGAAATGGTGAAGGGCACACTGTGGGTTTTGGATTCAGGGTTTAGAGGGCACGAGGCACAGTCAGTTGTGTGAGTTTCCAGGAATGGGAAGTACCCTACTTCCCTTATATGGTTCAGAATCAGTTTCTTGGTTCAGGACATTTTTCAGGTTCTTGGACCTTTCCTTTTTTTTTTTTTTTTTTTTTTTTTGAGACAGAGTTTCTCTGTGCAGCCTTGGCTGTCCTGGACTCACTTTATAGACCAGGCAGGCCTCGAACACACAGCAAGCCTCTGTCTCCTGAGTGCTGGGATTAAAGGTGTGTGACACCATGCCCTTCAGGTTCCTAGACCTTTAGGTAAGGGACACTACATCTGGGGACTGAGGGACTCCAGGTCCCTAGGGCTCGAGGCTATTTTGTGAAGTGGCTGTACCTTTAGGCAAGGGACATTCTGTCTGGGGACAGAGCTTCTTTTGGTTCCCAGTGGTTGAAGCCATTTTGTCAGGTTTCTGGACTGGAGAGTGTAGATCTGGTGTTTCTGATTTCAGGCCCTTCAGGTGAAGTGTGTTGGTAAAGCTGGGTTTCAAGTATTCATGAACTGGGTGTAAATGGCCACTCAGAGCCATTTTCTGAGGTGCCTTAAGAATTGTTGCCATACTATGCTGTTTGCATACACGGCCTTGTAGCTTTCAAAACAGTTGTTAAACCCCTGGAAGAGTGACAGATAGACATCGCATTCTAAATTCCTGCAATGGTTTTGGGGGTGAGCTCCTGGGAGTGGATAGTCTAGTCTTCAGACTCTGCAATAAAATGCAGGGGCCTGCAGTTTTGACTTTTTTATTTTCTCATTTTTCAAGACACAGTCTATCTGTATAGCCTTGGCTGTCCTTGACTCACTTTGTGGACCAGATTGACCTCGAACTCACAGCAATCCACCAGCCTTTTTCTCGTGAATGCTGGGTCTACATGCATGTGCCACCAAGGCAGTTACCCTTTGGATCTTGAGTCGCTCTTGCTAGGCATTTTGAGAGCTGATTCATCATGATTTCTGTCTCCTCTCTCAGGAAGATGAGCCTTTGGAGCATGGGGTACCACTTGAGGCAAGAGGGAGACAGGCGTATTTGACAGAGGAGGTAGGTATTGGCAACCAGGTAAGCTGTCATGGTCATTAATGAACATGTGAGAAGGCCCCGTCCCCCAGAGAGAGGACTGCGTAAAGCATGCATGGTTCTGTGCTGATGCCTAGGGAACCCTGAGTGGGAGCTGCTACTCCTTCCGTGGAAAACTGGGTTTCCAGGAAGGGAAGCTAAGATGCACTTTGGGTGGACTTTGGAAACTCATAAGAGAGCAGAGAGGAGGTCAGGACAGGTGGCCATCACTGATGATTCCACCATAGGCAGTTCCCCAAGCTTCTGCGTCCCCATCTGCATGAGGGACCTTGGGGCTTGATGTGTCTCAGAGGCATTTTGTGAGATTCCTAGAAGGAGAAAGCCTTGATGCACCTTTGAAGCATATGGGCCAGAGCTTAGGGTGGGCTGAAAGGGCCTCTCTCAGGATAGGTGGGACACAAATAGTGCTCCTTCATGGCATGGTTAGCATGCCACCCAGGAGGGCTGTGCCCAGGGGCTCCTCTTTGGGGATTTAGCACAGGAGCCTGAGAGCAGACTGTGATGGCTCTGGTCCAGAAACAAGCACTTCAGATCATCTGGGTCACATGGTCTGGTTTCCCTGAAAGAGGATCCCATCTTGCCCAGGGTAAGAGTCAGACCTGAGAGTGGATGGCAGAAGACACAGTGCAGAGAGAGGGCCCCACAGCTCTCCCCTTGTGGTGAGGGAGCTCTGTGCCAAACAGGTTCTCAGTTGCTGGAGTCAGCCCTTTGCCCTGTAGGGCACTGTAGACAAGCACACAGGAGCTATTTTTAGAGTTCTAGTTATTCCTGACAGTGGCTTTGCATTCGGCATGTATGTAGGACCTGGGAGAGGACGGCAGATGCCCCACCCCATCTAGAAGGCACCCAAATGGTATTTCTGCCAATGTATACTTGGAAGAGCAGGCCGATCCCACTCCCTCTTCAAATACTCAGTGCATAATGCCCTTTGGGGACTTCAGAAAGAGGAGGGGACCAAGTGTCTGTCAGTCAAGTTGTGAGCTCTGAGTGCTTCCCTAAAAGTGTACCACAGACTGACAGGCAGACAGGGAGAAAGACTGGGATAATTAAGCTACTGTGTATATGTTTAACAGTGGTGAAGGAAACTAAGGCTGACTTGTATGAGTGATCCCCTCACCAAGCTTCCTCATCTGCCTTTTGGGACCTCATGGTGAGGGCAAGCAGGGAGGGTTATAAGTGATGTTCTGTGGTTCTGAGTCCTTAGAAGATGCCTCAGTACTGACATACAGCAATGAGATCCTCGCCCACCCTTATGGGTTCACCAGGGCAGGGGTGGTGGAATGGCCAAGCTATCAGGGCCAACAGACAGCACAGGTTGGACCTGAGAATCACTTTCTAGATAGAGGTTCTAGATAGCCATAGTGCAGCCTGCCAAGGAGCGGGGGCCCGTGGTCTTGGTCTACATAGCACAGGAGGGCTTCCACACTCCCTCAGTCCCGGGCGGTCCTTGGTGTTGTTACCTTGGGCATCTTTGCTTCTGCTTGCAGTACTTGAAGAGCCGGACTTGTCCCAGGGAGAAAGGCCTAAGATACGTAGAAGTAAGGGAGCAGGGCCAGAAGGAGGAGCAAGGAGACCTCTGAGTCAGCGCATAAATAAGCTTTCCCTACTGTCAGCTGGGCCTGGTGGTGGGGAAGACTGTGGACCAGAGATTCCACCTCTGACTTCCTGCTCTGGGGACCTCTGAGGCGGGGATCATCGCTGTCCTTAACCTGAAGCATGGATGTCACTGATGGAGGTCAGCAGGGGACTTGTGAGGAGTCAATAGGACATCCTTCAGAATCCCCAAGACAAGAGTGGACAACTGCTCCTCTTGCCAGTCTTGAGAAACACTCTAGAAGTGCTCAGATGGGCTCTGTCTTCACTCTTGTCTCCTCCTCAGGAGGATGAACCTGCCTGGTGAGGGAAGGGTATATGTACCAAGGCAGTAGAGGGAGCCATGTGAGGTTAGCAGAGAAGGTGTCCATGATTGGCCATCCATCCAGGTGAGCAAGCACAGTAAGACTCTGGTGCCCCATATTTGAGTACCTCCCCTTGGTGGGGTGGACTGATGGCACTGAAAGAAAGAATAAGCAGGCTACCAAGATGCTACTTGATAGCCTATGTCCAGCTTAGTCTCAGACCTAGGGGAGGTGAATAGAGTGAAAGCAGAAGGGTGGAATGGGAGGATACCAGTGACAGGATGGCAATTGTGTTGTAATCTGAATAAATTAATAAAATTAAAATTAAATAAAGGAAATTAACTTTTGATGGGACTTAACCATCTCCACAAGCAGGGACCACATAGAGCCTGTTATATTGAGGGATGGTCTGAAGTATTTTCATGCTAATTATTGCTTGCTTTCTCTGTGACCCACCTTTTGCTTAATAAAAAGCCATCCCACCTGGGCAGGGCAGAGGAGATAGGTGGGGCTAGGAGAGAGAGGAACCCTGGGAAGAAAAAGTCAGGACTGCCAAGAGGAGGAAGGAAAGAGACCTGAGGAGAGGAGAGGAAGTCAGCCATGGGTTAGATGGAGGAGAAGCACATGGCCTGAGTGGATGGAGAATTCAGCCCAGATGAAGAACATTAGCAAGAATTTGGCATTATGGGTGCGAGGTAGCTGGATAGCAGTTATCTCAAGCAGATGGCATGGAATTGAGGCAGGGATTCCATGCCTGCCCCACCATGGGAGGTAGTTTAGAGGATTGATATCTGCCCTGCCCCAGGTTAACTAAGGCAATTTTAAAATATAACACTTGTCTGTGTCTTGTTTGATTTCTAGCAAGGAATATAGGCAATACAGATATGTTAAAAAACAATACTGTTATATCCATATACTGTTTCCTGTGGAGCTCTAAGGGGAAGCTGCTGTGGATGGCTTCTCTTAGGCGTCTTGAGTTAGGGTGAGTGAGGTATCTCTGGGTGGTGATGACTAGTACCTAGGATTTGAATCATATCAGCAGTTGGGGCCATCTTTGTAGGGTATAAGGGATTCAAAGTTTGGACCTTCCTCAAAGGACTGTGGCTATCTGAAGCTAAGAAAAATGAGGTAGCACAGTTCACCTATGTCCCTGTGTCCACCTTGCAAGGCAGGAAGTGTCTTTCTTACTTAAAGGACCTCAGGATGAATGGTGGTGCGGGGTAGTCTTTGGCCAGATTCATTCTGGTGGAAAGGGAAGATGTCAAGAGGAACAGGTAAGATGAATACTCTTCAGGAAACCCTATTTTAGATAGGCATAGCTGGGTCATGTGGACACCACGCAGGATCGGTCCCACACAGTGGTCGAGGAGTTACAGCGCCAGCTCACTTCTCCTGAGAGGGTTAAGGATCTCTTGGAGGGGAGGAACTTGACCTGAGAAGAACACATCTGTGAGGCTTGTGAGTTCCCAGGCTAGACCCATCCAGGTGAAAAGTCCAGGGACTATTTAAGGAAACTCCAGGCCAGCACACAGGCAGGGACTCACAAAGCCTTCCCAGAACTGCTATTACACAAACAGCCTTGGCAGGGCTCTCAGTCTGAGCCCCAGGCCCTCTTTCCTGGATGAAGTTGAGCAACTTGACCCAGCTCATCTGAGGAAAGGTCAGGTGTGTCAAGATTCAAACTGAGACCTGACAGTTTCACTGTCCAAACACAGGATTCCAGGGCCCTCCCTGCCCTCCTGCAGCCAGACTGGTTCTTTCCCCCTCAGCTGGTCAGATATGCCTTATCATGCCTGGTCTCCCCTTTAGGCCTATTTCTTAACCTTTGTCCCGGTGACCCTGAAACCCAATTTTAGTTCTTCTGGTCTCTCATTTCCCCCCTCTGACAGGTGCCCTGAAGGCCCAATCACGGGTCTTCCTGAAACTTATTCGCTGAGTTGGCCTGTTGTAGGGCCAGGTACTGTGCTCTCATGGCCATTGTCCGGATGGCACCAACTTTTTGCATGGTATGTGGTGGGCACAAAGCATGACTGGGTTAAGCAGAACTAAGACCTTTTTCCTTGTGGCCATTAGTCCCTCCTGCCAGAGAGTTGCCTGTGACTTAGCATTTCAGCCTACAAAGTGGGAAAATGGGCAAAGTCATTCTCTTCTGTCACTTTTTTTCCTGGTGACATTAGGGGCGCTGTTATTGGGGCCTAGAAAGGCTGAAAAGCTAGTCAAAGTCTAGGTACTGGGGCACTTACAAAAAGCATCTGTTTAGCTGATCCAGCTAGAGAGACAGGGAGTAGTCACATCTGCTAGACTGGTTTACATCAACTTCCAGCAGGTCCAGCTCTCAGCAGCTCTGGATCGAGTCTATTAGCCAGGTAAAAACCTGCTGAGAGAAAGACAAACTAGGGACAAAAGTTAAAGCTGTGTCTATAAGACATCTGGGGTAGGCTCATGCCTTTGAGACCCAGTAAAAGCGTGGACATTCTTTTCTCAGTCCAGAAAAATTGGTGTACAGATTGGACAGACTTGTTTTTAGCATGATGAGAGGCACCCTCAAGTCTATATTCAGAATACCACCAAACGGAAATTAAAATCTTGGGCTTGGGACTGAGTAGTAAGTAGTCAGTGCTCCAGCTTATCAGAACTGTCATCCCTGATCTCTCCAAGGCCTTTATCATGAAGTGGTGTTGGATTTTGTCACATGGTTTTTAGCATCAAATGAGATGACCATGTTTTGTTTTTGTTTCTGTTTGTTTATATGATAGATTACATTGATGGACTTTTATATGTTGAACCCCCTCTACATTCCTGGGATGGAGCTCACTTGGTCATGGCAAATGATATCTTTGTTGTGTTCTTGTATTCGTTTTGTTGAGTATATTTTTCATTAATGTTCATGTGAGAAATTGGCCTGACATTGTTTTTCTTTGATGAGTCTTTGTGTGTTTTAGGTAACAGAATGACTGTGGCCCCATAGAGTGAGTTTGGCAATGTTCCTTCTGTTTCTATTTTGTGCAATACTTTAAAGAGTATTGGTATTAGCTCTTCTTTGAAAGTCTGGTAGAATTCTGAGCTAAAATCATCTGGCCCTGAGGCTTTCCAGTCCTCCCCCCCTGGTTGGGAGACATTCAATGACTGCTTCTTTTCCTTAGGGGTTATGGAGATGTTTAACTTGTTTTCCTCATCTTGATTTATACTTCATAAATGGAATCTACTAAGTTAATTGTCCATTTCATTTACATTTTCCAATTTTGTAGACTATGGTTTTTTTATGTAAGACCTAATGTTTCTTTGATTCCCTCCCCCCCAGTGTCTGTTGTTATGTTCTGTTTTTCCTTTATGATTTTGTTGATTTGGATATTTTCTCTCTGCCTTTTAGTTAGTTTGGCTAAGTGTGTGTCTTTTGTCTATCTTCTTGACTTTCTTAAAGAACCACCCATTGATTCCCTTCATTCTTCCTCTTGTCCTCTGTTTCTAGTTTGTTGACTTCAGCTTGAGTTTGATTATTTGCAGCCATCTACTCCTCTTGGGTGTGTCAGCCTCTTTTGTTGTGGAAGCTTCCAGAGGAGCTGTTAAGTGGCTAGTATGGAATCTCCCCAATTTCTGTATGAAGGCACTTAGTGCTCCAAACTTTCTTCTTAGTACTGCTTTCATTTTATCCCATAAGCTTGGGTATGTTGTGCCTTCATTTTCATTGAATTTTAGACAGTCTTTAATTTCTTTTTCCCTTCCTTGGCCCAGTTGTCACTGAGTAGGGAGTTGCTCATTTTTCATGATTGTGTAGGGTTTTTGTTATATCTGTTGTTGAGATCCATCTTAATCCATGGTGATCTGAGAAAGTACAATGGGTAATTTCAATTTTTTGTATAAGTTACCATTTGATTTGTGACCGATTATACACTGGCAATTTTCAAGAAGGTTCCCTATGGCACAAAGAAGAGAGAATATTCTTTTGTGCTTGGGTGAAAAGTTCTGTAGATAAACATTGGTTTCTTTGGATTCATTCCATCTGTTGGTTTCGTTATTTCTCTATTTTGTTTCTGCCTCAGTGATCTGTCCATTGTTTAGAGTTGGGCACTGAATTCTCCCCCAAGTGAGAGGTCTGCACTGTTCAATGCTTTTAGCTTTAGTAGCAACTTTGTTCTGGTTTGGTTTTCATTTTTTAAAAAAATAAATCTGGGTGCTCTTGTATATTGTTCAAAGATGTTCTGAATTGGATTGCCCTCTTGCTAGGCTTTTCCTTTAGTGAGAATGGCGTATTCTTCCCCATCTCGTTGCGCTAATATTAGTTGAAATTCTCTTGCTCCATGCTGTACTACTCTATTAAAGAGCTGCCTCTGGAGTTGGATTAGACACCCTGTCTCCCTACCCAAGCATGTTTGTTTTAAAATTTCCTCCATCATACCTGTCCTGGGTCAGGAGACCATCTGACACTAGGACAAAGATAGAAAACAAAGCTAAACAGCCCAAGAAAAGACACTATGTGACTTCAAAGGGGTAAAATATAAGCTGTACTTTAGGTTCTTAAAGAAAAAGAAATTTCTTTAAAATTCTATTTATTATTTAGACAGCATGTGCCAGGGACCAAAAGGCCTGAGGCCGACCCCCACCCATTCAGTATTTGCAGCCAACATCCTGCTGGGCCACTCATTAGGTATGCAAGGCATCCGGCTTAGTCCTGAGAAGACAGCGATCTGATCCTAAGATAACCACAGAGATATCCTGCTTTGTCTCACCTGAAAGACCCCTCCCCTTGCAAATGTTCCCGGGGCTCAACCCAGAAGATTTTGTACTTTTCCACTACTCCCTTGCGTACCCCGCCCGCCCTAAAGCAGGTTTTAAAAAGCCTGCCCTTACCTTTAATAAACGAGCTCTTGACAAGCAATTGTTCGCTTGAGCTACTGTCTCTCTCCCGCCCATGTCTTTATGTACAGGTTGCGACCCCCCTCGATCCCCCAATAACTGACCAGCTGGACTGGTTGGTGGACTAATTATCGTTACATGGACTAATTTCATCTGGCGACCACGAAGGGACTCGAGGTGCGGGTTTCTCCCCGAACGGATTAAGGGACCGGTCCACAGGAGTTTTCATGACCAGCCGAGCTCGCCCGGCCGGCTTCGTCATTAGGTGAGTCATCCGTTCGCATATCTCAAGAATGGGCCATTCGCTGTCCAAGGAAGCAAAGTTCATAAAAGGCTTAAAGGACGTACTCAGAGAGAGAGGCATTAGGGTAAAAAAGAAACATTTGATTGAGTTTTTTGTTTTTATTGACCAGACCTGTCCCTGGTTCATGATTGATGGACCTACTATTCATTCTGAAAAGTGGCAGAAGGTGGGGCGTGAGCTTAATGCACTTATTAAAAAAGATGGTAATACAGCGGTGTCGAACAGTATTTTTTCTTATTGGGGCCTTATACGGGACATAATTGAGTCCGGCGAAAACGAAAGCGGAGAGAGGCAGCTCCTCTCCGTGGCTGAACTCTGCCTGCGCGAATCTCTCCCTCCTTCTCGTGTTCCTTCCTGTTCCTCTTTGCAGGGTTCCTCTCTTCCTACATCCTCGGAGCCCTTAAAAAATCTTTCCCCTGCGCCTGCGTCCAAGCCTTCCCCTTCCCCCCGCTGTCTTTATCCGTCACTTCCTCCCACCTATGAGGACCCCATTTCCGCTATGGAACGCGGGTGTTCACCACTTTGTGCCTCTGTTTTTCCCCCAAAAAGGACACCCTCTGTCCGGTCCGGTCCGCCAGCCTCTCCTGTTTCCCCTCCGTCGGTCGGCCCTTCACGCGCCTCCCGCCATTCCGCCATTTTCCTTTCTCAGGCCCCAGATGAGCCCTTGGATCCGGATGCTGCTGCCACCCTTGAGGAGGAGGCTGCTCGATATCATTCCGATGATGGCCTCCTCCGCGCGGCGCCAACCTTTTCCTCCTCTACCTTGCTCACTCTTCCCCCTCCCCTTACTAACCCTACCCAGCCTTTCGCGCTCATAATTTTTCCTTCCCTCTTTGCCCCCACAGGACTGCTCTGGCAACGGACCCCTCTCTTTTGGCTTCATCTCCCCTCCTCCTCCACTAAGGTCCTTCCTACCTATCCTACTCTGGTTGCGTCTCTCATTCGACAGGGGCGGGAAGCGGCCACCAGGCTCTTCGGAAGGGACCCTCACTCTATTATCACGCCTTACTCGGCCACACAAATAAGGTGGCTTTTTCAAAATTCAGATGATTGGGCGGTCTCCTGTATTTCTTTTTGCAGCCTATTAGATAATCATTATCCCCCAGATAAACTAATTCAATTCCTGCAGCGACAACCTGTCATCTTCCCGAGAGTCACCCGCTCCAGACCCCTCCCCCAAGCTTCCCTGGTTTTTACTGATGGCTCCTCTACCGGGGTTGCTGCCCTTTCTGTGGACGGAGCTATCCTGCAAAAACAAACCCCCCATACCTCTGCTCAGCTTGTTGAGCTGGAAGCTGTTGCACACGCCTTTACATTGCTTCCCCATACTCCCTTTAATCTATATACTGATAGTGCCTATGTCGCGTCCTCTGTTCCACTCCTCGAGACGGTTCCTCGTATTAAGCCTGCTACTAATGCCTCTCCTCTCTTCTCCCGTATCCAACAGCTTATTCTTTTGCGCTCTCAGCCTTTTTTCGTTGGTCATATTCGCGCTCACTCTACCCTGCCAGGGCCTCTGACTACACTTAATGCCCAGGTGGACTCAGCCACGCGCCCCCTGCTTTCAGGGCTGGCCGTTCCATCTGCCAGTGACCCCGTTGCTATGGCCAGGGAGGCTCACGCCCTCCACCACCTTAATTCCCAAAGCCTCCGCCACATGTTCTCCATCACTCGGGAACAAGCCCGGGCTATTGTTAAAGAATGCCAGGCATGTGTCACCTTTCTTCCCGAGCCACATACGGGAGTCAACCCTCGTGGCCTCATGCCTGGACAGGTCTGGCAAATGGATGTTACTCATTTCTCCTCTTTTAAGAAACTTAAGTATATTCATGTGTCTATAGATACTTTTAGTGGATTTATTTGCGCCTCTCCGCACGCTGGAGAGGCTACTAGAGATGTTATTGATCATGTTTTATATTGCCTTACTGTTGCCCCCAAACCCTATACCTTAAAGACTGATAACGGCCCTGGGTATACAAGCTCTGCCTTCAAGTCCTTCTGTGCCCAACTACAGATTAAACATGTTACGGGGATACCTTACAATCCCCAAGGACAAGGAATTGTCGAGAGGGCCCATCAGACACTTAAAGCAATGCTTAATAAATTACAGTTTTCCAAAGGAATCCTATATCCCTCTACAGCAGGGCCTCGCCTGCTTCTCAATCATGCATTGTTCATCCTAAATTTTCTACAAAAGGATGATCTTGGCCATTCGGCGGCCGATCGCCTTTGGCACTCCTCCACCTCCTCCACCTATGCCAAGGCTCTGTGGAAGGATCCACTGACCCACCGATGGCATGGACCCGACCCAGTCCTTATTTGGGGCAAAGGTCATGCCTGCATTTATGATCAGAAAGAACAAAATGCGCGCTGGTTACCTGAGCGCCTAGTCAAACCTTTTAACCCCCCTCTCCCAGGGAACTCCCCTGAGGAAAAGATGTAATTGTGCTCTTTTTTAGGATAAAAAAGATACCGCCGATGCATCACGTTGCTACTCACCACGTCGCTCCTTTGCCTCTGCCTCCCTGAAGTGATTCTCGCCGCATTTCTGCGCCAACCTCAGCCTTATACAATCTATAATTTTATCTGGGTCATTATTAACCAAGCGGGAGATATTGTTAGTTCCTCCTCCTCTCAGGGCATTAATCCCCAGTGGCTCGATTTACAGGTTGACCTCTGTGCCCTGGCCCTGGGAGGCCCCTCTTCTTGGGGCGTGAAAGACATTTTTTTTCTCTCGCTCGGTTGGTGGTCCCAGTCCCGGCTGCTGTAATGACCTGGAGCGCATCATGCTCCACAAAACCTTACACCAAGATGGGATTGCTTGGGCCGGAGGGCTCTATGTTTTCCCGGGACCCTCTCATCGCTGTGGTGGGGCCCAAGATTTTTACTGTGCCTCTTGGGGGTGTGAGACCACTGGCGACACGTACTGGAAGCCATCCTCTTCTTGGGACCCTTAAAGACCTTTGCAATGTAGCTCGTTCAGTCACCAATGGCTGGTGCAACCCCCTGACCATTCGCTTCACTGAGCCCGGTAAACGTGCCATTTGGACGGGTCGTGGATTTGAATGGGGCCTCCGTGTTTATAAATCAGAGTACGATTTTGAACTTACGTTCAGGTTACACCTCCTGAAAGAAGGTACCCAGTAAGGGCGCTGCAGTGGTTGGGCCTAATCATATTTTCCATCATCCTGTTCCCGTTCCTGCTCCTGACCCGCCCCCCCCCCCGCCTAAACCCGCCACCCCCATGCCTCCCTCCCCTCCCACCCCCTCCCTTCCGACCTACCCTCCCCGTGGGCCCCCCCCCCCAGTTCGGCTGATGTCATTCCCCAGTTGACAAATGCCTCCATATGGGCCTTAAAAAAAAAAAAAAAATGAATGACTCCTCCTTGTCATTTCCTGAATGTTGGATGTGTTTCTCCCCCTCCCCGCCCTTTTACGAGGGTATTGCTCTTCTTTCCACCTTGCTCTTTACTAATGTTACCCCACCCTCACCGGCTTAGCTCCCAACAATCGCATTACCCTCCAGCCTGTTTCCGGCATAGGTACTTGCCTCCTGGGTCCCCATATGCTCCCTCCCCCAACCTCTTCCCCTCAGCGATGTTCGCGCCCAGACTGTCATTCCCGACCTCTCCCTCCCCTACATTCTCGCGCCAAATAACACCCATTTTGCTTGTTCCTCTGGTTTAACCTCGATCGTCTATGCCCCTACCTTCCTTTCCTCCAAAGACTGGTGTGTCCTTGTTATTCTTCTTCCCCGTTTTACTATTCATGACCCCGACTCATTTTTAAATTTTCTGAAAGGGGGAATTTCCCCAACCCTAACCTTGCCTCCCCCTGGCTTACTACCCTTCTCCTCACCCTGCTCGGGCCCCTCGTTGGTGTTCTCCTTCTATTATCCTTTGGCCCATGGACTTTAAACCGTCTTACAGGGTTTGTTAAAAGTCAGGTTGAAGCTGCCACCAAGAATATCCAGGTTCACTACCGCAGCCTGGAGACTGAGGACTCAAATGAGACTTCTATTTCCATCCAGGAGATTTCACCTACACCTACGTTAACTATGGGCAGCCTTTGCAGTTCCTATGGGCGGCCTTTGCAGTTCCCGAGGATGCAGAATGCTGGATGGTGAGATTGGTTGTGCCCTCGGTGCCTTTGATAAACCTGTGCAAGCCCTCCCCTATATCTTTTGGCCTGAGCCCCCCTTGACCTGACCCGCGATAGTGCCTGGTAAGTCAGAGACGGAGCGTTCGAATAAGCCTCGGTTATCAGACGTCGGTCGGTCCTTGGTGGGAGGACAGACCATAGGCGTGGTAAGATTGAGCATCGATCCTCTAGCAGGCTCAGGCCATCGCGAGGCCCCCTCTCCTTGGGAATTTGGCCGGTCCAGAATAACTGTTGTCCTGAAACATTGGACATTAGTGATTCTTAAATATACCGCCATCCTGTAACA
The DNA here is from genome assembly GCF_964271855.1 of Acomys minous. Lineage (NCBI taxonomy): Eukaryota > Metazoa > Chordata > Mammalia > Rodentia > Muridae > Acomys > Acomys minous. The sequence goes on from NC_140488.1 coordinate 8,051,781, forward strand.
ATGACTGGTGACCTCCTAAAGGTCATTCGCTGGGCTGTAAGGTCTCCCTCAGGCCAAAGTAAACAAAAGGGGTGAAGATGCCAGGGACCAAAAGGCCTGAGGCCGACCCCCACCCATTCAGTATTTGCAGCCAACATCCTGCTGGGCCACTCATTAGGTATGCAAGGCATCCGGCTTAGTCCTGAGAAGACAGCGATCTGATCCTAAGATAACCACAGAGATATCCTGCTTTGTCTCACCTGAAAGACCCCTCCCCTTGCAAATGTTCCCGGGGCTCAACCCAGAAGATTTTGTACTTTTCCACTACTCCCTTGCGTACCCCGCCCGCCCTAAAGCAGGTTTTAAAAAGCCTGCCCTTACCTTTAATAAACGAGCTCTTGACAAGCAATTGTTCGCTTGAGCTACTGTCTCTCTCCCGCCCATGTCTTTATGTACAGGTTGCGACCCCCCTCGATCCCCCAATAACTGACCAGCTGGACTGGTTGGTGGACTAAGAAAACAAAGCTAAACAGCCCAAGAAAAGACACTATGTGACTTCAAAGGGGTAAAATATAAGCTGTACTTTAGGTTCTTAAAGAAAAAGAAATTTCTTTAAAATTCTATTTATTATTTAGACAGCATGTGTGCCTGCATGCCAGAAGAGGGCAGCAGATCTCACTACAGATTGTTGTGAACCACATGGTTAGTTGCTGGAATTTGAACTCAGGGTCTCTGAGCCAGGACTTGTGGTGTTATTGAATATCATTAAAAATCCATAAAGAAAACTGAAACAACCTGATGTTAGCTTTCTCTGATTTCCTATAGATGTTGGGTTTTTATAGTTTCCTGTTTGATGCCATCTAGGATACGGATAACTATATTATTCTACAACTGAGTGGCTTACCTGACAAATACTGAATAAGCTTTTCAGGGTATCTGCCTGCATCTGCAGACACACACAAACGGGTTAAAATATAAAATGAAGCCCTCAGTATAAACTATCTTGTTTGTTAGGACGTAACAAACTCCCTTTTAAAAAAGAAACTCCATTTTGCAAAAGAAACTCCATTTTGTGTTAAACCTACACAAAGGCTGAACCCAGATTCCAGACTAAGCACAAACTAGCCTAAACAGAAAAAATATTCCCTGGCAAATATACTCTCTGCTGGCCAAGCTGAGCAGCAGGTGGTCTGGCACATAGCAACAACCAATTAGGAGAGGCCAAGCCAAAGTTCCTAATGCCCCCATGACTGCTTCAGCCAATCTTTTCTATAGGCCACCTTGCCCCTACACCTAATACCCAACCATGAAACTCTAAGTCTTGTAACTCTCTGCTTGCAGCTTTTCTGCCTAGACGTCACCCCATCATATACTGTAGAACCCATTTCTTTGTCTGATATTGATTTATTAAAAAAAAAAACTCTCTCAACTGAGACTCCAGGCCACTTCCCTGTACCTGCTGTGTCAGCGCATTGGAGGTGTGTCCCGGGTTTGACCCTGCAATATAAAGAGATCCTTGCCACTGCATTTGGACTCAGCTCTTTGGTGGTCTGTTCAGAGAGTCTTTCAAAATTTGGGCATAGCATTCATTGTTAATAACTCCAAATATGCCTACTTAAGAAAACCAGAGCTGAACACTTAAAATTCCTTCCAAAAAGGAGATAGGTAAGAGGATTGGCCCTTCCTGGGAATATCTAGTCCAAATCCAGCCCACCTAGGAAAGCTCTCACAGCCCCACACACAAGAGTTGCTGCAGCACACACAAACAAGCTCCCTCTTCTCCACTGCATTCAGTAGTTTTGCCAATACTTTACACTTCACCCAGCCCTTAACGTGTCCATCAACTGGCAAGACAGGAGGCAGACCTGTCATTGCTCAAAGCTCCTACCTTGGCTTGCAAGCTCTGCGCACTATGCCTACACCATCAGCCTCAGCTGCACCGCAGCATCAAGCCCTGCCTTCCACTACTACCTAAGTTATCACAGCCCCACTCACAACACCTCCAGCACAAGCTACCCCAGCAGAGACAACTTCTGTTCTCCCACCTGCACCTACAGCTCTTTAACTCAGCACTCAGAGCTTCTCCATGAGAATGTACAATGCTTCCTCCAACAGACAGCATTCTCAACCCTTGGGTCGCGACCCCCACACCAGCTATGTATGTAGTAGTTCAGTTCGATTCATAACCGTGGCAAGATTCCAGTTGTGAAATAGCAATGAAACACATGAGGGACTGTTTTAAAGAGTCACAGCATTAGGAAGGTTGAAACCCACTGCCCTTCCCTGACCTTTGCAACCACAGCCCCCACCCACTACTCTATCTCAGCAGGTCACAGTGCCCCACTGCTACAGGTGTTCTCTGCCAAATGAAGGTCAAGTGAGGATTCAGCCTTCTGCCCCCTCCTCAGAAAGTGACCACTCACATCATAGCCTTGGCCTGGTGCTCTGCATTCCCTGCTCACTTATCTCACCACTCACACAGCCCAGCCCACAACAACTGCCACAGCAGAAACAACCCTGGCCCCCTTCTCCTTCAGTGGTTCTGGGCAACATTAAGTAAGGACCAAAATTTAGACTGACACAATCCAGCACTCAGTGAAAGGCCAGACCACAATCAAGCCCTGCATCAGCAAGAGAGCTCAGTCCACCACTCTTCAGTCAGCTCTCACAACCCCACACTAGTATACACCTACACAACCCCATCCTGCTCTCAGGGTGACCCTGTGTCCTCTCAGATCAACACCGAGAGCCCAGCCCAATTTTGGAAGTGTTCACATACCATCCCAGCCTGGCAGCTCCTTAACTCCACCCTGCAGATCCATAGCAACGCCCCAAACACCTCACCACTTCCTGCTTCCCTAGTGATCAGGGAGGCCCTGCACACCCAGGTCTGCCCTCACACCCCTGCCTGAGTCTATCTACCTCCCTGCCTCAGCTCTAAGCACTCCTGAACACCGCCCCTCCCCCATCTTGGGCTGCATCTGTTCCCAAAAGAATCCACAGTGCACAAAGTTTCCTGCTCTAACTCTTAATAGGTCCAGATCCACCCAGCCTTCCACCCTGGCATACAAGCCCCGCCCACCACTATTGACCTCAGCAGTCACAGTCCTACCCACAAGACCAGCACCAGTCTTCCTGCTGCAGGGCACACTATCCTTACTTCCAAGTTTTCTCAAAGACTCATTCTCCATTCAGCCCTGGCCCATCTCCTGACACTCCTTTTTGACTTCTTTCTAGGCCAGCTGTTATGGACACTTGCCCCTGCCCTCTTTAGAGGTCCTCAGGATGAGCCTGATCCAATAGTGTCCCTAATGGTTAGAGCAGCCTGCTGCAGTGATCTCACAGACTGAATGTCTGCAGAAGACCAAGCCTTTAATCCCAGCACTCAGGAGGCAGCAGCAGGATGAGAACTATGAGTTCAAATCCAGCCAGGTCTACAAAGTGAGTCCAGGATAGCCAAGGCTACAGAGAGAGACCCTGTCTTGGGAACAAAAAAAGAAAAACAAAAGAAAAGAAAAAAGAGAAAAAGAAAAAGATGTGTCAGGGGCTGGGCAAAGGCACCTGAGTAGATGATTGTAAACTTCCCTCAACAGTTTTACAGGAGCAGCTGGGGCAGGCCTGACCAATGGTACTCTGTGGTGCTGAGCATCCCCTCACCTGGGGTGGGGTCTTTGGGCCTGAACCTGGATGTGTGGCCAGTACACTGTGAGCTGGAGGCTGTGCTGCCAGGTGACCACAAGGCTGAGCCCACCCAGGGACCCTAAGAGCCAGGCCTGCTCTATTGAGGCTCTGGTCTTTTTATACCCTCTCTAGAGTCCCCAGAATTAAACTATCTTCAGCTGGAACAACTGCAGCCCTGCAAGCACACAGGAGGCAAATAGTCTGCTGCTGTGGACAATCTGAAGCAGCCGCATCCCAAGCCTGGGATTAACACCAAAAGATGTTCACATACCATAACTGGGTTTTTTCAGACACCAAAAATTTTGCTACAGCTTTGTCTTAGGTCAAGCAGGTTTATAAGAAGTACTACATCTTATACACCAATTCCAGTGGAGAGATGGGACAAAGTCAGCAGATGTTATCATACAGTGGGACACAGTCAGCAGGAAACTGTTCAAAGTTACACAGGGGAATCACAGGGGAAACACAGGGAACTTTGAGAGCATTATAGACTGAGCACCTAGTGGCCTTGGTTCTGGTAATCACAGCTCCATGTGATTGGAAGAGTTCAGATCACAGGATGTGAAGCAATAGCTCCTCCAAGGCCCTGACCCCAAGCCATTACCAGGTCTACTATGCATAATTCTGGTTTTAGAGACTGAGCTACATTCCTTCCTTCTCCATACTTCAGTGCTTGTGGGTGGAAAGCTCCCAAGGCCTGGCCCCAGGCTATTACTGGCTCTGCCAAACACAATGCTAATTTTGAGAAGGAAGTAGTTCCTTGTCCATAGGTCAGGGCCTCAGGGAAAGCCTTGGTTGATCAGGCCAGGCTGCAGAAGTTCTCTCCTTTTTAATTATTATTAATTTTTAAAGTCCAGAAGAGTTTACCGGTGTCTGAATATCCAAGAGACTCTTATGTCCTCCAACCAACAAATACCTTCTAGTATTGTGAAAAGAATTATCAGTACACACACTGTAGTCATAATATTGAATGGAGGTGGAGGGTTGTAAAGCAGATTAAATGCTGTAACTTGTACAATGCGTCTTTGGCTGGTTTGGATGGGAAATCTGTAAAATAAGAGAGAAACAGGTGATACAAATAATCTGGAAACATTCCCTACTTTTTGGAGCAGAGGGACTTTCCAAGTAAATAATATATGTGGAGGGCTAACATAAGCACTGATTCCAACACGTTACAGTTGTTTTTCCTCTCTAAAAGTCCCATAGATGATCACGAGGTCCAGAGCTGTGGCTAACAGCCAAAGGTCTAGTGGAGTCTTTTTTTTTTCTTTTTTATAGACATTATAACAGGATGGGATTCAATGAGGGGATCTCAGGATATCAACCCTGACCAGAAGGGCACGCCCAGGACAATTGAACCAGCCCCTCAGGTTGTCCATCCAGAGGCACAGAGCCGTTTAGAACCACGGACCATGTTAGAGACATGGAACATATCATCCAAAGGGGGATTGTGCTTTGAAAGCAGAGCATTGGCTCTTTATTGCAACCTGGGGATAATCTATCTGCTTGGATAACATGTGGGTTGTTAGAAACTGGAAAATTCAAGTGATGAATGAAGTGGTATTTTAAACACTGTATATCAGTCTCCATGGACCCCAAAAACAGCCTATAAGGTGGGACAATGGGCAAAGTCATTATCTTCTGTCACTTTTTTCCTGGTAACATTAGGGGCACTGTTATTGGGGCCTAGAAAGGCTGAAAAGCTAGTCAAAGGCTAGGTAATAGGGCACTTACCAAAAGCATCTGTTTAGCTGATCCAGCTAAAGAGACAGGGAATAATCACATCTGTGAGACTGGTTTACATCAACTTCCAGCAGGTCCAGCTCTCAGCAGCTTATCTGTTAGCCAGGTAAAAACCTGCTGAGACAAATACAGACTAGGGACAAAAGTTAAAATTATGTCTATAAGACAGCTGGGGTAGGCTTATGCCTTTGAGACCCAGTAAAAGCGTGGACATTCTTTTCTCAGTCCAGAAGACTTGGTATACAGATTGGACAGACTTGTTTTTGGCATGATGAGAGACACCCTCATGTCTATATTCAGAATACCACCCAAGGGAAATTAAAATCTTGGGCTTGGGACTGATCAGTAAGCAGTCAATGCTCTAGATTATCAGAACTTTTATCCCTGATCTCTCCAAGGCCTTTATCATGAAGTGGTGTTGCATTTTGTCACATGATTTTTAGCATCCAATGAGATGATCATGTTTTGTTTTTCCTTCCATTTTTTATATGACAGATTACATTGATGGATTTTTATATGTTGAACCACCTGTGCATTCCGGGGATGGAGCCTACTGGGTCATGGCAAATGATATCTTTGATGTGTTCTTGGATTGTGTTTGTGAGTATATTTTTCATCAGCGATCATAAGGAAAATTGCCCTGAAATTCTTTTTCCTTGATGGGTCTTTGTGTATTCTAGGTACCAGAATGACTGTGGCCCCATAGAGTGATTTTGGTAATGTTCCTTCTGTTTCTATTTTGTGCAATAGTTTGAAGAGTATTGGTATTAGCTCTTCTTTGAAAGTCTGGTAGAATTCTGAGCTAAAATCATCTGGCCCTGTGGCTTTTTTCCCCCCTGGTTGGGAGATATTCAATGACTGCTTCTTTTCCTTAGGGGTTATAGAAGTATTTAACTTGTTTTCCTGATCTTGATTTAGATTTGGTAAATGGAACCTACCAAGAAAATTGTCCATTTCATTTAGATTTTCCAATTTTGTAGACTATGGTTTTTTGAAGTAAGACCTAATGTTTCTTTCGTTTCTTTATCCCCAGTGTGTGTTGTTATGTTCTGTTTTCCCTTTCTGAGTTTATTGATTTGGATATTTTCTCTCTGCCTTTTAGTTAGTTTGGCTAACTGTGTGTCTTTTGTCTATCTTCTTGACTTTCTTAACAAACCACCCCTTGCTTCTGTTCACTCTTGGTAATGTCCTCTGTTTATAGTTTGTTGACTTCAGCTTGAGTTGGATTATTTGCAGCCATCAACTCCTATCGGGTGTGTCAGCCTCTTTTGTTGTGGAAGCTTCCAGAGGAGCTGTTAAGTGGCTAGTATGGAATCTCCCCAATTTCTGTATGAAGGCGCTTAGTGCTCCGAACTTTCTTCTTAGTACTGCTTTTATTGTGTCCCATAAGCTTGTGTATGTTGTGCCTTCATTTTCATTGAACTTTAGACAGTCCCTAATTTCTTTCTCATTTCTTCCCTGGCCCAGTTGTCACTGAGTAGGGAGTTGCTCATTTTTCATGATGGTGTAGGGTTTTTGTTATTTCTGTTGTTGAGATCCATCTTAATCCATGGTGATCTGAGAAAGCACAATGGGTAATTTCAATTTTTTGTATAAGTTATGGTTTGCTTTGTGACTGATTACATACTGCCAATTTTCAATAAGGTTCCATGTGGCGCAAAGAAGAGAGAATATTCTTTTGTGCTTGGGTGAAAAGTTCTGTAGATAAACATTGGGTCCTTTGGATTCATTCCATCTGTTGGTTTCATATTTTCAATATTTTGTTTCTGCCTCAGTGATCTGTCCATTGTTTAGAGTGGGGCGCTGAATTCTCCCCCAAGTGAGAGGTCTGCACTGTTCAATGCTTTTAGCTTTAGTAGCAACTTTGTTCTGGTTTTGTTTTCATTTTTTTAAAAAATAAATCTGGGTGCTCTTGTATATTGTTCAAAGGTGTTCTGAATTGGGTTGCCCTCTTGCTAGGCTTTTCCTTTGGTGAGAATGGCATATTCTTCCCCATCTCTTTTCACTAATATAGGTTGAAATTCTATTGCTTCATGCTGTACTACTCTATTAAAGAGCTGCCTCTGGAGTTGGATTAGACACCCCGGCTCCCAACCCAAGCATGTTTGTTTTAAAATTTCCTCCAACATACCTGTCCTGAGTCAGGAGATCATCTGACACTAGGACAAAGATAGAAAGCAAAGCTAAACAGCCCAAGAAAAGACACTATGTGACTTCAAAGTGCTAAAACATAAGCTGTACCTTAGGATCTTAAAGAAAAAAATTTTTTTAAAGATGTCTTTATTATTTAGACCGCATGTGTGCCTACAAGCCAGAAGAGGGCACCAGATCTCACTATAGATGGTTGTGTACCACATGGTTAGTTGCTGGAAATTGAACTCAGGGTCTCTGAGCCAGGACTTGTAGTCTTATTGAATGTCGTTAAAAATCCATAAAGGAAACTGAAACAACCTGATGTTAGCATTTTCTGAGTTCCTGTTGATGTTGGGTTTTTATAGTTTCCTGTTTAATGCTGTCTAGTATACGGATAATTATATTATTCTACCATTGAATGGCTTATATGACAAATATTGAATACACTTTTCAGGGTATCTGCCTGCATCTGTAGACACACACATTTGGGTTAATATATAAAATAAAACCCTCAGTGTAAACTATCTTGTTTGTAAAGACCAAACAAACTGCCTTTGGTAAAAGAAACTCGATTTTGTGTTAATCCTAGCCTAGGGCTGAACCCAGATTCCAGATCAAGCACAAACTAGCCTAAACACAAAAAATATCCCATGGCAGCACAATCAGCTCACCTTGGGAAACTCCAAATATACTTTCTGCTGGTCTGCAGGGAGTCTGGAGCATAGCAACAACCAATTAGGAGAGGCCAGGCCAAAGTTCCTAAAGCCCCCATGACTGCTTCAGCCAATCTTTTCTATAGGCCAACTGGCCCCTACACCTATTACCCAACCATGAAACTCTAAGTCTTGTAACTCTCTGCTTGCAGATTTTTTGCCCAGATGTCATCCAATCATATACTGTAGAACCCATTTCTTTGTCTAAAACCTATAACAATCCCCTCTCAATTAAGACTCCAGACCACTTCCCTGCACCTGCTGCGTCAGTGCATTGGAGGTGTGCTGGGTTCGAACCTGCAATATAAACACATCCTTACCTCTGCATTTGGACTGGGTTCTTGGGTGGTCTGTTCAGAGAGTCTCTCAAAATTTGCACATAACATTGTTATTAACTCCAAATATGCCTATTTTGGAAACCCAGAGCTGGACTCATAAACACTTAATATTTCTCCCAAAAAGGAGATAGGTAAGACGATTGGCCCTTCCTGGGAATATCCAGGCCAAATGCAGCCCACCTAGGAAAGCTCTCACAGCTCCACCCACCAGAGTTGCCGCAGCACACACAAACAGGCTCCCTCTTCTCCACTGCATTCAGTAGTTTTGCCAACACTTTATACTTCACTCAACCCTCAACGTGTCCATCAACTGGCAAGACAGGAGGCAGATCTGTCACTGCTCAAGGCTCCTACCTTGGCTTGCAAGCTCTGCCCACTATGCCTACATCATCAGCCTCAGCTGCACCTAAGCATCAAGCCCTGCCTTCCACTACTACCTAAGTCATCCCAGCCCCACTCACAACACCTCCAGCACAAGCTACCCCAGCAGAGTCAGCTTCTGTTCTTCCACCTGCACCTACAGCTCTTTAACTCAGCACTCACAGCTTCTCCCTGAGAATGAACAATGCTTCCTCCAACAAACAGGGTTCTCAACCCGTAGGTCACAACCCCCACACTAGCTATCTATGCTGTGGTTCCATTCGTAACATTGGCCAAAATTGCAGTTGTGAAAAAGCAACAAAACACATGAGGGGCTGTGTTAAAGAGTCACAGCATTAGGAAGGTTGAAACCCGCTGCCCTTCCCTGACCTTTGCAAGCACAGCCCCCACCCACTACTCTATCTCAGCAGGTCACAGTGTCCCACTGCTACAGGTGTTCTCTGCCAAATGAAGGTCAAGTGAGTATTCAGCCTTCTGCCCCTCCTCAGAAAGTGACCACTCCCATCATAGCCTTGGCCTGGTGCTCTGCATTCCCTGCTCACTATTCTCACCACTCACACAGCCCAGCCCACAACAACTGCCACAGCAGAAACAGCCCTGGGCCCCCTTCTCCTTCAGCCGTTCTGGGCAACATTAAGTAGGGACCCAAAGTTAGACTGACACAATCTAGCACTGAGAGAAAGGCCAGGCCTCAATCAAGCCCTGCATCAGCAAGGTAGCTCAGCCCACCACTCTGCAGTCAGCTCTCACAACCCCACACTAGTATATACCTACCCAGCCCTGTCCTGCTCTTAGGGTGACCCTGCCTCCTCTCAGGTTAACATCCAGAGCCCAGACCTATTTTGTAAATGATCACCTAGCCTCCCACCCTGGCAGCCCCTTACCTCCATGCTGCAGGATCCATAGCCACGCCCCCAACACCTCACCACTTCCTGCTTCCTTAGTAATCAGGTGGGCTTGACCCCATGCAGATGCAGGTTGGCCCTCACACCCCTGCCTGAGTCTGTCTACCTCCCTGCCTCAGCTGTTAGCACTCCAGAACACCGCCCCTCCCCCACACTTGGTCCCCCTGCTAGTACCTGTTCCCAAGGGTACAAAGTGTCCTTCTCTAGCTCTTACTAGGTCCAGATCCACCCACCCTTCCACCCTAACATACAAGCCCCGCCCACCACTATTGACCTCAACAGTCACAGCCCCACCCACAAGACCAGCACCAGTCCTCCTGCTGCAGGGCACCCTATCCTTACTTCCAAGTTTTCTCATAGACTCCTTCTCCATTCAGCCTTGGCCCATCCCCTGACACTCCTTTTGACTTCTTTTTGGGCCAGCTGTTATGGACCCTTGCCCTTGCTCTCTTTAGAGGTCCTCAGGATGAGCCTGATCCAATTGTGTCCCTAATGGCTAGAGCAGCCTGAGGCAATGATCTCACAGACTGCAAGTCTGCAGAAGACCAAGCCTTTAATCCCAGCAGTCAGGAGGCAGGGGCAGGCTGAGAACTGTGTGTTCCAGGGCAGCCTGTTCTACAAAGCAAGTCCAGGACAGCCAAAGAAACAGAGAGAAACCCTGTCGCTGGAAAAAAAAGAAAAAGAAAAAGAAAAAATAAAACAAAAGAAAGCAAAAAGAAAAAGAAAAGATGTGTCAACGCCTGGGCAAAGTCACCTCAGTGTATGTTTGTAAACTTCCCTCAACAGTTTTACAGGAGAGCTGGCTCAGGGCTGACCAATGGTACTCTGTGCTGCTGTGCACCCCCTCACGTGCGGTGGGGGTCTATCGGCTTGAACCTGGATGCATGGCCAGGACACTGTGAGCTGGAGGCCTGTGTTTCCTGGTGACCACAAGACTGAGCCCAGAATGGGACCCTAAGAATTGAAAGCCTTGGAATCCACTCGAATGGAAAGAAACAAGGAAACTCTGGAGCAGAGTTTGTGCCCCTTGCCCTCCTGTTGCTGTGGTCTCCCTCCTGGAGGGTCTCAAGCAGTGCTAGGCCAGCCCCACCTCCTGCCACCCACTCTTCCTCCTTCCTCCTGAGTGTGGAGGCAGGCAGGTGGCAAGCTCTGTGCTGCTCCTCCTGGGCCCTCCCCTTCTTGCCATTAGGCTGTGAGCTCAGTGAGAAGGCCCAGGTCACATGGCCTGTGTGCCCTGAAACTCCACTTACATTGATGCTCTGCTGCTTCTCAACAACATGCCTGGCAGCGGGGTTTTGCTTAAGGACAGGCCATGCAAACATGGGGTTTGGTGCTCTTGTGCCTGTCTGTGCAGTTTGAGAGTCTGGGGTCAGGGAGGGGAAGTGGCACTCACTGGATAGGATGGAGGCTTCTAGAGAAAGGCCCCCACAAGGTCCTGCCAACAGAAGTGGCCATGCCTGAGGGAACACAGAGGAGGGAGTGTCCCCTTGCCCTATTCAGGTGTCACAACTGTGTGAGTTGACATCAGCATAGAGACAATCAATCCTCTGATTGTCAAGTCAGATATTTTAAAACCTTATTTTGGTATACTTTACAGGCTGTTTTTAATTGCTTAATATGAACCTTATAAACTTTAACAGCCTAATATTCCCTTTAATTTTTGTTCTTCATATTCCTTATATAACTTATGCATCTTCTGTGTACTTTAAATAACTTACTTGGGATTTTATAGGTTATGAGAAAGCCTCTTGGTTTTTGTTTTTTGTTTTTTGGGGTTTTTTTTTTTGCAAATATATACGTATTTATCTCAATCTTTATATACAAACCCTTATTTAATGAATTATTTTTATTTAACCGCATCACATTTTTATTTATTAATACCATGAGATTTAATAGTACTATAGAGAAAGCTGCATCTCACCTTTATAAAAAATTTCCTGGGAAGGCCTGCTTGGAACAACTAAGTTCTCCTTAGGGAATTGAGACCTAACAGAGGCTACCTACCTTTAGCAGCTCAGCCATAACTGTTAGTTTTTGGAAGTACTATGTTACTGTTATGTATTGTGTAAAACTGTATCAAAATTAATCAAAACATCAAAATCATAACATAAACATCTCTGGGTCCAGGAAGCTGATCTCATAGGTAGTTGATAGGGTGGGTAGAGAAGAGAGGAAGGATACATTGTAACTCTCTTCAAGGACATGTTACCAGCTCTGTTTTAGCTTTGTTTTTTGTATTTATCTCTTAGGCTCTGTAGGGATGTAAAGAAAATGAGTGAGTGAGTGAGTGAGTGAGTGAGTGAGTGAATAACCAAACAACAGCCCCCACACAGGCAAGCTTCCTCCCCTGCTGTAGGTTCTGTCACCTACTAGAGCTAGTGCAGGGGCCTTCAAAACCACCTGGTAGCTGCAGCTGTTCTTCCTAATTCTTACTGTTTTCACATATCTCTTCTTTCTCTTTGGCCCATTGATCTGTAAAGCCCCTGCTGTGGTAGGAGCATTGGCTCAGACGAACCAGTAGGAGCCATTTTTGGAGGTTTTCTAACTGTTTCACCAAAAACAAAATCAAAAACATAACACCAACATCAAAAACCATTTTCCTTGTTCCTTCTGGAATCATGAATTACTTTAAGTACTGATGTCAGTTTTCCTTCTCAGGACCTTTTATTCCTACACTTTTTTTGGTGTGTTTTTGTTTTTGTTTTTTTAATGTTTTCTCCTCCAGTCTACTTTGGACTATGAAGTAACTAGAAATTTGGGGGGGGGGTTGTACTACAGTTAAATTAACTTCATCCTAAGGATCTAAGCAATTTTAAAGCAAATTTCCTAGCACAATTATCCCTCCCTTGCTTGCTTGCTCCCTTGCACTAGGCTCTGCCCCTGCTGAGAGTAGGTGGTGTAGAAGGTTAGTTGGCCCTCATAGGTGGTGTTCTGTCTGTGAGTTTTACCTGCATGTTCTCATGCCTTTAAATTCACAGAAACTTTGTCAGGGAAGCAAGGCAGGCTTTTAGAATGAAAATAAAGAAGCTTTTGAAGTGCGTTAATAATTCATTATAAGAACTAGAGTGCAGAAACAAAGCATCTAAAGCGACAAACGTCCTCTTAAGAATTTGGCTGTCCCACGTTTACTTCTGATTCTTCTCTGCCCGGCACGACTTCTCATGTATATATACGTAATCAGTACACAGATATGGACAGAGGTATCACAGGAATGCCTAGTCTCTCTCCGGTACTCAGGTACACCCCTTCAGGTGGCAGTTTGACTGAACCTGCTGGTCACTCTTCAGTAACAAGGTCCTGAGAGGGAGGTGCCAGGAGATGAGAAGGATAGAAAAATTGGAAATGGGGAAGATAAACCTGGGGGCAGGAGGTGTTGTAAAAGCAATCTCTTTTGCCAAACAAGCTTCTTAACAAGCACAGCATCGCTGGACATGGAGATTAATCCCAGAGATCAGGAGGCAGAGGCAGGCAGGTCTATGTGCCTTTGAGGCCAGGCTGGTTTACAGATTGAGTTCTAGGACAGGCAAGGCTACACAGAGAAAGCTTGTCTCAAAGAAACAAAAAAAAAAAACCACCACAAGATTGTAAAAAAAAAAAAAAAAGAAAAGAAAAAAGAAAAAGAAAGAAAGAAAAGAAAGAAAGAATGTCTCTGAATGGACAAAGGGATTGGGAGTGTAAACCCTGAGAGAAACTTAGAGCTGACTTCAGTCTACTCCAGGAGGGTCACCATGGGAAGCTAGCCTCCCTCAGCCTGCTGGGGCTGTTTGCCCAAGGTTGGACATGATGTTTAACTAGTACATCTTTAAGCACTTGCACAAGTCCTTGCGGAGATTGGGCCTACTACGGTTTCCTCAAAGGGAAAAAGGGGAGCTTTGAGGCCTCAAAGAACCCATGGACTTGGCAGGTGTCATGGGATCCTCATGGGGCCCTTGGTCTGTAAACTCCTCCTCTTTTCACCTAATGAAACAGTTGCCTAGGGTAGGAATCTTTGAAAGAGCATATGTGCCTGTATATAGCCCGAAGGAAGCCCTCAGTGGTATACATTTGTGACCGTAAACCCTGCTTTGGGTGACTCTCTGTGTTATAACCTCTTATGTGGCTGAGTGGAATGCTTCCATAGTGTGCCTGCTTATAATTTGAGCACAGAATCTCCCCAATGGAATCGCTGCTTTGGAGTTATCCACAGTCCTGTGGTGACCTCACTAAACTCCTTGGTTCGACAAGCCAAACTAAATGGAATTTTTCTTTGTTATGTGTCTTCTGTGTTTGGGGTAGACAATCCCTTCTGCCCAGCTCCTCGGTGAAAGTCACCTGGCACATGAGAACTAAAAGAAACTGACAGAATAAAAGAGATGGGTTGCAATGCAGTATCTGCCAGGGGAATCTAGGCAGGAGCATCTTCCTCTGTGAGGCCTGCAATGGCGCATCCCCTAGCTATGGTGATAGTTTTATGGCCACTGCTACAGCTAATAAAGCCTGCACGTGCGGCTCAGCACTTGGCTCATGGGAATCTTGCCTGACTAAGGAGGAATTGCAATGGGAAGTGGACATGCGGAAGGTGTCCACCTAAGACACAGCAGCAAAAGCGAATAGAGGAAGGCTGGTCCAGAAGCTCTGAATAGGGTCCTGTGAAAGGCTCTTTTATTTGCCTGTTTCAGCTGTTGTCTCAGAGGACTATTGCCTCTGTCTGCTAGCCTAGGCCTGGTCCTGGAAGCTCCTTACCTCTGTACACTCTAACCCAGGCCTAGGTTGTTTCCAGCCTCTGAAACTTACTGCTAAGTAAACTTACCCTTCCTTGTTCTACTGAGCTCCAGATCCAAGAATGTGCCGAGATTAGAATTCATTACTTCATGTTCCCTGTGTTTAAGGTCCCAGGTCTCTTGATTGGATGAGTCTGAACATGTGCCTGCCTGAAAGCTGTCTTGTGATTCTGTTGTGTGTATCTACCCCTATGTGTGTCTGTCCCTTCTGTGTTACGGTGAGTGCCTGCTGTCTGAGGGGTGTGTGTGTGTGTGTGTGTATGTGTGTGTGTGTGTGTGTGTGTGTGTGTGTAAATCTCTTGTGTGTGTGTGTATGTGTGTAAAAACTGTCTCTTCAATTCTGCGTGTGCTGTCACCTTGCCTCTGAGAGCCTTCCTTGCACTCCAGGAAGTTCTGTCTGCTGGCCTTAAGGCAACCTCAAAGCAGCAGGAACCTAAACACACAGCTCTCACACTCTCAAGTCCTAAGACACAGACATGGAAGGCAGAGCAGGGAAAAATATCTCAAGTCAGCCCAGGCTGGTTTCTTAGAGCCTCAAAAGAATACACTGTAACTTCAATTTCCCTGTCTACCTGTCTGTCTGGGGTCTGGCTTGGGGCCCTGCCTGCTTCTGAAACCCAAAACTGGCCCCATGCCTAAGAACCAGGTGAGAGTGTGGTATGAGTCTTGTCTCCCCAGTACAGAGGTTCCTGCGAGGTGGAGTGTGGCTTCTGCTGTCCTCTTGGGTCCCATACATACAATGAGCGCTAAGACACTGTAGGGAGTGACCCCACCTCCAAAAAATCAGCCCTTTTGGTTTGTGTCCAAAGAGCAACATCCCTATAAGTGCCCCTGACACCTGCCCACTTCAGGAGACAAGTGGCCTGAGCAGAGAGGGCACATCTGATCATGGGACAGTTTCTCCATTGGCTACTGGTAAGATGGAAAGGGCAGTGCCTGCATCAGGTAGCTCCTCAGCATACCTCAGGTACGGGATGTCTATGTAGAACACTTGCCATTCCATCATGAAAGCTGACCTCTCAACCATATCCCTAAGAGAGTCAGCTGAGGAAGAAGAGGAGGAGTGAGATGAAGAGGAGGAAACGGAGGAAGAGGAGGAAGAGATGGACGAAGTGGATCAATATGCAATAACACAAGTATACTCTGCGCACTGTTCAAAAACAAAACAAGCTCCTGAAATCCCGGTCCACTAAAGACTGTGAAAAAGTCACCATTTTTCTGAAATTGCGCCAGTTTCAGTTCTTACTACATTACAACAAATCTCATGGTGCTGAATAAACATCTTACAGTTGAGCCTAGAGTCTGGGTGCTATGCTAGCTAACACTTGGCACGATTCCGGAGGCCCAGGCTTCCACACCCAGGGACAGCCTTGCCCTTCCATGGACAGTAGCCGTAGTTTTGTGCCCTCAGCAAACTGGGTGCAGAAGGCTATAGTTACTGATCCTGTGGTGTCTCCTCACACTGCTCAGGTATCTGGAAGCAGGAGATTCCATTCTCCTGTGTCCCTGCCCTCCCCATATGTTGCTAGGAAGTTTCTGAGCAGCAGCCCAGGGAGGGTCACAGCCAAGCATCCCTTAGCCCTATATAAGCACACCTCACACTACTGCCTGTCTGCTAAGAGATGGACACTACTGTACCCTGGCCTGGGAGATGCAGGCCTTTCCTCTCAGGGCCTCCTGGTAGGAAATTGCCTGACACATGAGGAAGCCAGACACTAGAAACTTTGCAAAGCAACCTGCAAACACTTGCTACAAAATGTCCTCTACTTAAGAGTTTCTTTTTTAGCTTTTTGAGACAGGGTTTCTTCCTGTATCCTTGGCTATCCTGGACTCCGTTGTAGACCAGGCTGGCCTGGAACTCACAAAGATCTGCCTGCCTTTGTCTTCCAGGTGCTGGGATTACAGCTTTGGGCCACCTTACTTGGCCACCTAATATTTGTTTGTCAACCTCAAGGAATCAGAGCTATGTTTAG
Source organism: Acomys minous (assembly GCF_964271855.1). NCBI lineage: Eukaryota > Metazoa > Chordata > Mammalia > Rodentia > Muridae > Acomys > Acomys minous. The sequence goes on from NC_140488.1 coordinate 8,068,387, forward strand.
GATTTTTAGGATGAAAAATAGCTTGGTGGGAGCCAGCCTTCCTTGCTGGGGAAACCTCTCCACAGAGCTCTTGCACTGCAGAAGGACTGGGGGCTTTCCCTGTTCATCACACATTTGCCAGGGCATCGGTGTGGACTCAGTGCCTGGCCCTGGACTTGGCACCTGGTCTCCTGGATGCTGTTCATACACTACATGGGTGTGGGCTGAAAAAACGACATGAGGAAGCACACATGATGTGGGGGGCACTGACACTAAGTGCTGTTTATCTGTGCAACCGCCACTGCAGCAGGAGATACTTAGCACAGAGGGCATTTCCTTGCAGTTCTCCATTTCCCTAAACACCACGGTGCTTGGGGCCATGTCAGCAAGGTTGGAGGGGCACAGCACGAGGGAGGGCTTCTTTGCCATCCCCTCCATGAGGGCATGACAGTCTGGATGGGTCTAGAAACAGCGTGAAGTGGGCCATGTTCTGCAAGCCAAAGGTGGCTCAATGTTGCTTTGCCTTTAGAGTCTGCACTGTGAGAGTGAGCTGACAGGGCCTTTACTTAGCTGCCTTCTCAGCACCATTCCACCCCAGCTCCTCTGAGCCCACAGTGGTCATACCGTCCTCTCCAAGTGAGGAGAAGTCCATTTTGGAATATATCGTCCTCCTCTCTCCTAGGTATGGGCTTCTAGGATGAGCTTGGATAGAGAATTCGGGTCCAGATGAAGAACATTAGCAAGAATTTGGCATTATGGATGTGAGGTAGCTTGATAGAAGTTATTGGAAGCAGATGGCATGGGATTGAGGCAGGGATCCCATGCCTGCCCCACCATGGGAGGTAGTTTAGAGGATTGATATCTGCCCTGCGCCAGGTTAACTAAGGCTAATTTAAAATGCAACACGTGTCTGTGTCTTGATTGATTGCTAGCAGGGCCGACAGGCAATACAGATAAGTTATAAAACAATACTGTTATACCCATATTCACAACTGTGTGAGTTGACATCAGCATAGAGACAATCAATCCTCTGATTGTCAAGTCAGATATTTTAAAACCTTATTTTGGTATACTTTACAGGCTGTTTTTAATTGCTTAATATGAACCTTATAAACTTTAACAGCCTAATATTCCCTTTAATTTTTGTTCTTCATATTCCTTATATAACTTATGCATCTTCTGTGTACTTTAAATAACTTACTTGGGATTTTATAGGTTATGAGAAAGCCTCTTGGTTTTTGTTTTTTGTTTTTTGGGGTTTTTTTTTTTGCAAATATATACGTATTTATCTCAATCTTTATATACAAACCCTTATTTAATGAATTATTTTTATTTAACCGCATCACATTTTTATTTATTAATACCATGAGATTTAATAGTACTATAGAGAAAGCTGCATCTCACCTTTATAAAAAATTTCCTGGGAAGGCCTGCTTGGAACAACTAAGTTCTCCTTAGGGAATTGAGACCTAACAGAGGCTACCTACCTTTAGCAGCTCAGCCATAACTGTTAGTTTTTGGAAGTACTATGTTACTGTTATGTATTGTGTAAAACTGTATCAAAATTAATCAAAACATCAAAATCATAACATAAACATCTCTGGGTCCAGGAAGCTGATCTCATAGGTAGTTGATAGGGTGGGTAGAGAAGAGAGGAAGGATACATTGTAACTCTCTTCAAGGACATGTTACCAGCTCTGTTTTAGCTTTGTTTTTTGTATTTATCTCTTAGGCTCTGTAGGGATGTAAAGAAAATGAGTGAGTGAGTGAGTGAGTGAGTGAGTGAGTGAATAACCAAACAACAGCCCCCACACAGGCAAGCTTCCTCCCCTGCTGTAGGTTCTGTCACCTACTAGAGCTAGTGCAGGGGCCTTCAAAACCACCTGGTAGCTGCAGCTGTTCTTCCTAATTCTTACTGTTTTCACATATCTCTTCTTTCTCTTTGGCCCATTGATCTGTAAAGCCCCTGCTGTGGTAGGAGCATTGGCTCAGACGAACCAGTAGGAGCCATTTTTGGAGGTTTTCTAACTGTTTCACCAAAAACAAAATCAAAAACATAACACCAACATCAAAAACCATTTTCCTTGTTCCTTCTGGAATCATGAATTACTTTAAGTACTGATGTCAGTTTTCCTTCTCAGGACCTTTTATTCCTACACTTTTTTTGGTGTGTTTTTGTTTTTGTTTTTTTAATGTTTTCTCCTCCAGTCTACTTTGGACTATGAAGTAACTAGAAATTTGGGGGGGGGGTTGTACTACAGTTAAATTAACTTCATCCTAAGGATCTAAGCAATTTTAAAGCAAATTTCCTAGCACAATTATCCCTCCCTTGCTTGCTTGCTCCCTTGCACTAGGCTCTGCCCCTGCTGAGAGTAGGTGGTGTAGAAGGTTAGTTGGCCCTCATAGGTGGTGTTCTGTCTGTGAGTTTTACCTGCATGTTCTCATGCCTTTAAATTCACAGAAACTTTGTCAGGGAAGCAAGGCAGGCTTTTAGAATGAAAATAAAGAAGCTTTTGAAGTGCGTTAATAATTCATTATAAGAACTAGAGTGCAGAAACAAAGCATCTAAAGCGACAAACGTCCTCTTAAGAATTTGGCTGTCCCACGTTTACTTCTGATTCTTCTCTGCCCGGCACGACTTCTCATGTATATATACGTAATCAGTACACAGATATGGACAGAGGTATCACAGGAATGCCTAGTCTCTCTCCGGTACTCAGGTACACCCCTTCAGGTGGCAGTTTGACTGAACCTGCTGGTCACTCTTCAGTAACAAGGTCCTGAGAGGGAGGTGCCAGGAGATGAGAAGGATAGAAAAATTGGAAATGGGGAAGATAAACCTGGGGGCAGGAGGTGTTGTAAAAGCAATCTCTTTTGCCAAACAAGCTTCTTAACAAGCACAGCATCGCTGGACATGGAGATTAATCCCAGAGATCAGGAGGCAGAGGCAGGCAGGTCTATGTGCCTTTGAGGCCAGGCTGGTTTACAGATTGAGTTCTAGGACAGGCAAGGCTACACAGAGAAAGCTTGTCTCAAAGAAACAAAAAAAAAAAACCACCACAAGATTGTAAAAAAAAAAAAAAAAGAAAAGAAAAAAGAAAAAGAAAGAAAGAAAAGAAAGAAAGAATGTCTCTGAATGGACAAAGGGATTGGGAGTGTAAACCCTGAGAGAAACTTAGAGCTGACTTCAGTCTACTCCAGGAGGGTCACCATGGGAAGCTAGCCTCCCTCAGCCTGCTGGGGCTGTTTGCCCAAGGTTGGACATGATGTTTAACTAGTACATCTTTAAGCACTTGCACAAGTCCTTGCGGAGATTGGGCCTACTACGGTTTCCTCAAAGGGAAAAAGGGGAGCTTTGAGGCCTCAAAGAACCCATGGACTTGGCAGGTGTCATGGGATCCTCATGGGGCCCTTGGTCTGTAAACTCCTCCTCTTTTCACCTAATGAAACAGTTGCCTAGGGTAGGAATCTTTGAAAGAGCATATGTGCCTGTATATAGCCCGAAGGAAGCCCTCAGTGGTATACATTTGTGACCGTAAACCCTGCTTTGGGTGACTCTCTGTGTTATAACCTCTTATGTGGCTGAGTGGAATGCTTCCATAGTGTGCCTGCTTATAATTTGAGCACAGAATCTCCCCAATGGAATCGCTGCTTTGGAGTTATCCACAGTCCTGTGGTGACCTCACTAAACTCCTTGGTTCGACAAGCCAAACTAAATGGAATTTTTCTTTGTTATGTGTCTTCTGTGTTTGGGGTAGACAATCCCTTCTGCCCAGCTCCTCGGTGAAAGTCACCTGGCACATGAGAACTAAAAGAAACTGACAGAATAAAAGAGATGGGTTGCAATGCAGTATCTGCCAGGGGAATCTAGGCAGGAGCATCTTCCTCTGTGAGGCCTGCAATGGCGCATCCCCTAGCTATGGTGATAGTTTTATGGCCACTGCTACAGCTAATAAAGCCTGCACGTGCGGCTCAGCACTTGGCTCATGGGAATCTTGCCTGACTAAGGAGGAATTGCAATGGGAAGTGGACATGCGGAAGGTGTCCACCTAAGACACAGCAGCAAAAGCGAATAGAGGAAGGCTGGTCCAGAAGCTCTGAATAGGGTCCTGTGAAAGGCTCTTTTATTTGCCTGTTTCAGCTGTTGTCTCAGAGGACTATTGCCTCTGTCTGCTAGCCTAGGCCTGGTCCTGGAAGCTCCTTACCTCTGTACACTCTAACCCAGGCCTAGGTTGTTTCCAGCCTCTGAAACTTACTGCTAAGTAAACTTACCCTTCCTTGTTCTACTGAGCTCCAGATCCAAGAATGTGCCGAGATTAGAATTCATTACTTCATGTTCCCTGTGTTTAAGGTCCCAGGTCTCTTGATTGGATGAGTCTGAACATGTGCCTGCCTGAAAGCTGTCTTGTGATTCTGTTGTGTGTATCTACCCCTATGTGTGTCTGTCCCTTCTGTGTTACGGTGAGTGCCTGCTGTCTGAGGGGTGTGTGTGTGTGTGTGTGTATGTGTGTGTGTGTGTGTGTGTGTGTGTGTGTGTGTAAATCTCTTGTGTGTGTGTGTATGTGTGTAAAAACTGTCTCTTCAATTCTGCGTGTGCTGTCACCTTGCCTCTGAGAGCCTTCCTTGCACTCCAGGAAGTTCTGTCTGCTGGCCTTAAGGCAACCTCAAAGCAGCAGGAACCTAAACACACAGCTCTCACACTCTCAAGTCCTAAGACACAGACATGGAAGGCAGAGCAGGGAAAAATATCTCAAGTCAGCCCAGGCTGGTTTCTTAGAGCCTCAAAAGAATACACTGTAACTTCAATTTCCCTGTCTACCTGTCTGTCTGGGGTCTGGCTTGGGGCCCTGCCTGCTTCTGAAACCCAAAACTGGCCCCATGCCTAAGAACCAGGTGAGAGTGTGGTATGAGTCTTGTCTCCCCAGTACAGAGGTTCCTGCGAGGTGGAGTGTGGCTTCTGCTGTCCTCTTGGGTCCCATACATACAATGAGCGCTAAGACACTGTAGGGAGTGACCCCACCTCCAAAAAATCAGCCCTTTTGGTTTGTGTCCAAAGAGCAACATCCCTATAAGTGCCCCTGACACCTGCCCACTTCAGGAGACAAGTGGCCTGAGCAGAGAGGGCACATCTGATCATGGGACAGTTTCTCCATTGGCTACTGGTAAGATGGAAAGGGCAGTGCCTGCATCAGGTAGCTCCTCAGCATACCTCAGGTACGGGATGTCTATGTAGAACACTTGCCATTCCATCATGAAAGCTGACCTCTCAACCATATCCCTAAGAGAGTCAGCTGAGGAAGAAGAGGAGGAGTGAGATGAAGAGGAGGAAACGGAGGAAGAGGAGGAAGAGATGGACGAAGTGGATCAATATGCAATAACACAAGTATACTCTGCGCACTGTTCAAAAACAAAACAAGCTCCTGAAATCCCGGTCCACTAAAGACTGTGAAAAAGTCACCATTTTTCTGAAATTGCGCCAGTTTCAGTTCTTACTACATTACAACAAATCTCATGGTGCTGAATAAACATCTTACAGTTGAGCCTAGAGTCTGGGTGCTATGCTAGCTAACACTTGGCACGATTCCGGAGGCCCAGGCTTCCACACCCAGGGACAGCCTTGCCCTTCCATGGACAGTAGCCGTAGTTTTGTGCCCTCAGCAAACTGGGTGCAGAAGGCTATAGTTACTGATCCTGTGGTGTCTCCTCACACTGCTCAGGTATCTGGAAGCAGGAGATTCCATTCTCCTGTGTCCCTGCCCTCCCCATATGTTGCTAGGAAGTTTCTGAGCAGCAGCCCAGGGAGGGTCACAGCCAAGCATCCCTTAGCCCTATATAAGCACACCTCACACTACTGCCTGTCTGCTAAGAGATGGACACTACTGTACCCTGGCCTGGGAGATGCAGGCCTTTCCTCTCAGGGCCTCCTGGTAGGAAATTGCCTGACACATGAGGAAGCCAGACACTAGAAACTTTGCAAAGCAACCTGCAAACACTTGCTACAAAATGTCCTCTACTTAAGAGTTTCTTTTTTAGCTTTTTGAGACAGGGTTTCTTCCTGTATCCTTGGCTATCCTGGACTCCGTTGTAGACCAGGCTGGCCTGGAACTCACAAAGATCTGCCTGCCTTTGTCTTCCAGGTGCTGGGATTACAGCTTTGGGCCACCTTACTTGGCCACCTAATATTTGTTTGTCAACCTCAAGGAATCAGAGCTATGTTTAGGATTTTTAGGATGAAAAATAGCTTGGTGGGAGCCAGCCTTCCTTGCTGGGGAAACCTCTCCACAGAGCTCTTGCACTGCAGAAGGACTGGGGGCTTTCCCTGTTCATCACACATTTGCCAGGGCATCGGTGTGGACTCAGTGCCTGGCCCTGGACTTGGCACCTGGTCTCCTGGATGCTGTTCATACACTACATGGGTGTGGGCTGAAAAAACGACATGAGGAAGCACACATGATGTGGGGGGCACTGACACTAAGTGCTGTTTATCTGTGCAACCGCCACTGCAGCAGGAGATACTTAGCACAGAGGGCATTTCCTTGCAGTTCTCCATTTCCCTAAACACCACGGTGCTTGGGGCCATGTCAGCAAGGTTGGAGGGGCACAGCACGAGGGAGGGCTTCTTTGCCATCCCCTCCATGAGGGCATGACAGTCTGGATGGGTCTAGAAACAGCGTGAAGTGGGCCATGTTCTGCAAGCCAAAGGTGGCTCAATGTTGCTTTGCCTTTAGAGTCTGCACTGTGAGAGTGAGCTGACAGGGCCTTTACTTAGCTGCCTTCTCAGCACCATTCCACCCCAGCTCCTCTGAGCCCACAGTGGTCATACCGTCCTCTCCAAGTGAGGAGAAGTCCATTTTGGAATATATCGTCCTCCTCTCTCCTAGGTATGGGCTTCTAGGATGAGCTTGGATAGAGAATTCGGGTCCAGATGAAGAACATTAGCAAGAATTTGGCATTATGGATGTGAGGTAGCTTGATAGAAGTTATTGGAAGCAGATGGCATGGGATTGAGGCAGGGATCCCATGCCTGCCCCACCATGGGAGGTAGTTTAGAGGATTGATATCTGCCCTGCGCCAGGTTAACTAAGGCTAATTTAAAATGCAACACGTGTCTGTGTCTTGATTGATTGCTAGCAGGGCCGACAGGCAATACAGATAAGTTATAAAACAATACTGTTATACCCATATTCTGTTTCCTGTGGAGCCATAAGGGGAAGCTGCTGTGGATGGCCTCTCTTAGGCATCTTGAGTTAGGGTGAGTGAGGTATCTCTGGGTGGTGATGACTATTACCTAGGGCTGTGGCTATCTGAAGCTAAGAAAAATGAGGTGGCACAGTTTGGCTATGTGCCGGTGTCCTCTCCCCAAGGCAGGAAGTATCTTTCTTACTTAAAGTACCTCAGGATGAAAGGGGGCGGGGGAGTCTATGGCCAGACTCAATCTGGTGGAAAGGGAAGATGTCAATAGGAACAGGTAAGAGGAACGCACATCAGGTGTACTTCAGGAAACCTTATTTTAGATAGGCATAGCTGGGTCATGTGCACTTTACCGAGATCGGGCCCCTCTTTGGTCACAGAATTGCAGCACCAGCTCACTTCTCCTGAGAGGGTTTAGGATCTCATGGAGGGGAGGAACTTGAGCTGGAGACATCTGTGAGGCTTGTGAGTTCCCAGTCTGGACACATCCAGGTGAGAAGTCCAGGGACTATTTAAGGAAACTCCAGGCCAGAACACAGGCAGGGACTCACAAAGCCTTCCCAGGACTGCTATTACACAAACAGCCTTGGGCAGGGCTCTTAGACTGAGCCCCAGGCCCTCTTTCCTGGTTTAAGTTGAGCAACTTGACTCAGCTCATCTGAGGAAAGGTCAGGTGTGTCAAGATTCAAACTGAGAACTGACAATTTCATTGTCCAAATGCAGGATTCCAGGACCCTCCCTGCCCTCATGCAGCCAGACTGGTTTTTTCCCCCTCAGCTGGTCAGATATGCCTTATCATGCCTGGTCTCCCCTTTAGGCCTATTTCTTAACCTTTGTCCCGGTGACCCTGAAATCCAATTTTAGTTCTTCTGGTCTCTCATTCCCTGCCAATCATAGGTCCCTTGAAGGTCCAATCATGGGTCTCCTGGAAACTTATTCACTGAGTTGGCCTGCTGTAGAGCCAGGTATTCTTCTAACTTGGCCTGTTGTAGGGCCAGGTACTATGCTCTCATGACCATTATCCGGATGGCACCCACTTTTTGCTTGATATGAGGTGGGTACAAAGCACGACTGGGTTAAATAGCACTAAGAGCTTTTTTTCCTTGTGGCCATTTGTCCCTCCTGCCAGAGAGTTGCCCTTGACTTAGCATTTCAGCCTATAAAGTGGGACAATGGGCAAAGTCAGTCTCTTTTGTCACTTTTTTTTCTGGTGACAATAGGAGCACTGTTATTGGGGCCTAGAAAGGGTGAAAAGCTTGTCAAAGGCTAGGTAGTAATGGGGCACTTACCAAAAGCATCTGTTTAGCTGATCCAGCTGAAGAGACAGGAGTAGTCACATCTGTGAGACTGGTTTACATCAACTTCCAGCAGGTCCAGCTCTCAGCAGCTCTGGATGGAGTCTGTTAGCCAGGTAAAAACCTGCTGAGACACATACAGACTAGGGACAAAAGTTAATATTATGTCTATAAGACGTCTGGGGTAGGCTTATGCTTTTGAGACCCAGTAAAAACATAGACATACTTTTCTCAGTCCAGAAGACTTGGTAAACTGATTGGACAGAGTTGTTTCTAACATGATGAGAGGCACCCTCAAGTCTATATTCAGAATACCACCAAAGGGAAATGAAAATCTTGGGCTTGGGAGTAATTAATAAGTTGTCAGTGCTCCATCTTATCAGAACTTTTATCCCTGATCTCTCCAAGGCCTTTATCATGAAGTGGTGTTGCATTTTGTCACATGATTTTTAGCATCTAATGAGATGATCATGTTTTGTTTTTCTTTCCTCCTTATGTTTATTTGATGGATTACGTTGATGGATTTTTATATGTTCAACCACCTCTGCATTCCCGGGATGGAGCGCACAGGCCTAAAGGGTCAAGCAAGTGTGCATCCTGTTCTGGGTCCTAAAGCAAAGCTCATGGTGACTGTGTACTTAAGCCCCCTGAAACCTCCGCATCCCCATCTACATCCATAGAGATATCTGAACCATGAGGTGGGACATCAGGAGCCATTTTATGAGGTTCCTGAAGGGAAGGAGCCTGGTAGTTTATCCAGCATTCCGGGGACTAGGGTTGGGGCTCAGAGCTATTTTGTGACACAAGTATTCCAGCATCTGGGGACTTGATGGGGAAGCTATTTTGTTCCATGCCCAACAGGGAGAAGGTGAGAGAAATAGGCAGGTGAGGTTTTTTTGTTTTTTTGTTTTGTTTTGTTTTTTGTTTTTTTGTTTTTTGGGGGTTTTTTTTGGACCTCGTAATTACTGGTCCTGCTGGACTGGACATTACCCTAGGCAACTGTTTCATTAGGTGAAAAGAGGAGGAGTTTACCGACCAAGGGCCCCTTGATGATCCTATGATGCCTGCCAAGTCCATGGGTTCTTTGAGGCCTCAAAGCTCCCTTTTCCTCTTTTGACGACCAGGCCAAGGCTATGATGTGAGTGGTCACTTTCTGAGGAGGGGACAGAAGGCTGAATCCTCACTTGAACTTCATTTGGCAGAGAACACCTGTAGCTGTGGGGCACTGTGACCTGCTGAGATAGAGTAGTGGGTGGGGGCTGTGGTTGCAAAGGTCAGGGAAGGGCAGTGGGTTTCAACCTTCCTAATGCTGTGACTCTTTACCACAGCCCCTCATGTGTTTTGTTGCTATTTCACAACTGGAATTTTGACACTGTTACAAATGGAACCTCAACATAGGTAGCTGGTGTGGGGGTCGCGAGCCACAGAAGGAGAACCCTGTCTGTGGGAGTGAAGTATTGTACATTCTCAGGGAGAAGCTCTGAGTGTTGAGCTAAGGAGCTGCAGATGTGTGTGTATATGGCGGGACAGAAGCTGTCTCTGCTGGGGTAGCTTGTGCTGGAGGTGTTGTGAGTGGGGCTGTGATGACTTAGGTAGTAGTGGAAGGCGGGGCTTGATGCTTAGGTGCAGCTGAGAATGATGGTGTAGACATAGTGGGCAGAGCTTGCAAGCCAAGGTAGGAGCTTGGAGCAGTGCCAGGTCTGCCTCCTGTCTGGCCAGTTGATGGACACATTGAGGGGTGGGTGAAGTGTAAAGTGCTGGTAAAACTACTGAATGCAGGGGAGAAGAGGGAGCCTGTTTCTGTGTGCTGCAGCAACTCTTGGGGGTTGGGCTGTGAGTGCTTTCCTAGGTGGGCTGGATTTGGACTGGTTATTACCAGGAAGGACCAATCGTCTTACCTATCTCCTTTTGGAAGGAACATTAAGTGTTCACGAGTCCAGCTCTGGTTATCTTAAGTTGGCATATTTGGAGTTATTAACAATGCTATGACCAAATTTTGAGAGACTCTCTGAACAGACCACCTAAGAGCCGAGTCGAAATGCATTGTTTAGGATGTCTTTACATTGCAGGTTCTAACCCAGGACATACCTCCAATGCGCTGATGCAGCAGGTGCAAGGAAGTGGCCTGGAGTCTCAGTTGAGAGGGGTTTGTTATAGGTTTTAAACAAAGAAATGGGTTCTACAGTATATGATTGGATGACATCTGGGCAGAAAAGCTGCAAGCAGAGAGTTACAAGACTTAAGAGTTTCATGCTTGGGTAATAGGTGTAGGGGCCAGTTGGCCAATAGAAAAGATTGGCTGAAGCAGTCATGGAGGCATTAGTAACTTTGGCCTGGCCTCTCCTAATTGGTTGTTGCTATGTGCCAGACCCCCTGCTGCTCAGCTTGACCCGCAGAGGGTATATTTGGACTTTCCCACGGTGAGTTGATTGTGTTGCCAGTGAACATTTTTTCTGTTCAGACTAGTTTGTGCTTAGTCTGTAATCTGGGTTCAGCCCTTGGCTAGGTTGAACACAAAATGGAGTTTCTTTGCAAAATCGATTTTCTTTTTCAAAAGGGAGTTTGTTTGGTCCTTACAAACAAGATAGTTTAGACTGAGAGTTTTATTTTACATTTTAACCCATTTGTGTGTGTCTCCAGATGTAGGCAGATACCCTGAAAAGCTTATTCAGTATTTGTCATTACAACCATTCAGTTGTAGAATATTATAGTTATCTGTATCCAAGATGGAATTAAAAAGAAAAGTATAAAAACCCAACATCTACAGGAACTCAGAAAATGCTGACATGAGGTTGTTTCAGTTGTCTTTACGGATTTTTAAAGGATATTCAATAAGACTACAAATCCTGCCTCAGAGACCCTGAGTTCAATATCCAGCAACAACCATGTGGTTCACAACCATCTATAGTGAGATCTGGTGCCCTCTTCTGGCGAGCAGGCACACATGCGGTCTTAATAATAAATACATCTTTAAAAATATTTTTCTTTAAGGTACTAACATACAGCTTATATTTTAGCCCTTTGAGGTCACAAAGTATCTTTTTGTGGGCAGTTTAGCTTTGTTTTCTATCTTTGACCTAGTGTCAGATCATCTCCTGACCCAGGACAGGTATGTTGGAGGAAATTTTAAAACAAGCATGCTTGGGTTGGGAGACAGGGTGTCTAATCCAACTCCAGAGCCAGCTCTTTAATAGACTAGTACAGCATGAAGCAATAGAATTTCAACCAAAATTAATGAAAAGAGATGGGGAAGAATACGCCATTCTCACCAAAGGAAAAGCCTACCAAGAGGGCATTCCAATTCAGAATATCTTTGAACAATATTCAAGGGCACCCAGATTTTTAAAAAAGGGGGAAAACAACAACAACAAAAACCAAAAATGAGAACAAAACCAGAACAAACTTGCTATTAAACCTAAAAGCATTGACCGATGCACACACCTCAATTGTGGGAGAATTTTGTGCCCCATTCTAACCAATGGACAGATCACTGAGGCAGAAACAAAATAGAGAAATAATGAAAGCAACAGATGGATTGAATCCAATGGGACCAATGGTTATCTACAGAACTTTTCGCCAAAGCAAATAAGAATATTCTCTCTTCTTTGTGCCACACTGAACCTTCTAGAAAATTGGCAGTATATAGTTGGCCACAAAGGAAACTGTAACTTATACAAAAAATTCAATTTACCCATTGTGCTTTCTCAGATCAGCATGGTTTAAAATGGATCTCAACAACAGAAATAAACAAAACCCTATACAATCATGGAAAATGAGCAACTCCCTACTCAGTGACAACTGGCCAGGGAAGAAATGAGAAAGAATTTATAGACTGTCTAAAATTCAATGAAAATGAAGGCACAACATACCCAAGCTTATGGGACACAATGAAACCAGTACTAAGAGGAAAGTTTGTAGCCCTAAGCGCCTTCATACAGAAATTGGGGAGATTCCATACTGGCCACTTAACAGCTCCTCTGGAAGCTTCCACAACAAAAGAGGCTGACACAGCCAAGAGGAGTAGATGCCTGAAAATAATCAAACTCAAGCTGAAGTCAGCAAACTAGAAACAGAGAAAAAGAGGAAGAATGAATGGGTTCCAGTGGGAGTCCTTTAAGAAAATCAACAAGATAAACAAAAGACACACACTTAGCCAAACTAACTAAAAGGCAGAGAGAAAATATCCAAATCAACAAACTCAGAAAGGAAAAACAGAACATAACAACACACAGTGGGAGGAAAAAACCAAAGAAACATTAGGTCTTACTTCAAAAAAACCATAGTCTACAAAATAAGAAAATCTAAATGAAATGGACAATTGTTTTGGTAGATTACATTTACCAAACCTAAATCAAGATGAGGAAAACAAGTCGAATATCTACATAATCCCTAAGGAAAAGAAGCAGTCATTGAATGTCTCCCAACCAGGGGAGGGAAATAGCCTCAGGGCCAAATGAGCTTGGAATTCTACCAGACTTTCAAAGAAGAGCTAATACCAATATTCTTAAAACTATTGCACAAAATAGAAACAGAAAGAACATTGCCAAAATCACTCTATGGGGCCACAGTCATTCTGGTACCTATAACACACAAGGACCCATCAAGGAAAAAGAATTTTAGGTCAATTTCCCTTATGAACATTGATGAAAAAAATACCCCAAACCAAATCCAAGAATGTATCAAAGGTATCATTTGCCATGACCAAGTACGCTCCATCCCGGGAATGCAGAGGTGGTTCAAGATATAAAAATCCATCAATGTAATCCATCATATAAAGAGACGGAAGGAAAAACAAAACATGATCATTTCATTAGATGATAAAAACCATGTGACAAAATCCAACACCACTTCATGATAAAGGCCTTGGAGAGATCAGAGATAAAAGTTCTGATAAGCTGGAGCACTGACTACTTGCTACTCAGTCCCAAGCCCAAGATTTTAATTTCCGTTTGGTGGTATTCTGAATATAGACTTGAGGGTGCCTCTCATCATGCTAGAAACAAGTCTGCCCAATCTGTATACCAAGTCTTCTGGACTGAGTAAAGAATGCCCATGCTTTTACTGGGCCTTAAAGGCATAAGCCTACCCCAGATGTCTTATAGACACAACTTTAACTTTTGTCCCTAGTTTGTATGTGTCTCAGCAGGTTTTTACCTGGCTAACAGACTCCATCCAGAGCTGCTGAGAGCTGGACCTGCTGGAAGTTGATGTAAACCAGTCTCACAGATGTGACTACTCCCTGTCTCTTCAGCTGGATCAGCTAAACAGATGCTTTTGGTAAGTGCCCCATTACCTAGCCTTTGACTGCCTTTTCAGCCTTTCTAGGCCCCAATAACAGCGCCCCAAATGTCACCAGGAAAAAAAGTGACAGAAGAGAATGACATTGCCCATTGTCCCACTTTATAGGCTGAAATGCTAAGTCAAGGGCAACTCTCTGGCAGGAGGGACAAATGGCCACAAGGAAAAAAAGCTCTTAGTTCTGTTTAACCCAGTCGTGCTTTGTACCCACCTCATACCAAGCAAAAAGTGGGTGCCATCCGGACAATGGTCATGAGAGCACAGTACCTGGCCCTACAACAGGCCAAGTCAGAGGAATACCTGGCCCTACAGCAGGCCAACTCAGCGAATAAGTTTCAGGAAGACCCGTGATTGGGCCTTCAGGGCACCAGTCAGAGCGGGGAAGTGAGAGACCAGAAGAACTAAAATTGGGTTTCAGGGTCACCGGGACAAAGGTTAAGAAATAGGCCTAAAGGGGAGACCAGGCATGATAAGGCATATCTGACCAGCTGAGGGGGAAAGAAGCAGTCTGGCTGCAGGAGGCCAGGGAGGGTCCTGGAATCCTGCATTTGGACAATGAAATTGTCAGTTCTTAGTTTGAATCTTGACACACCTGACCTTTCCTCAGATGAGCTGAGTCAAGTTGCTCAACTTAAACCAGGAAAGAGGGCCTGGGGCTCAGTCTAAGAGCCCTGCCCAAGGCTGTTTGTGTAATAGCAGTCCTGGGAAGGCTTTGTGAGTCCCTGCCTGTGTTCTGGCCTGGAGTTTCCTTAAATTGTCCCTGGACTTCTCACCTGGATGTATCCAGACTGGGAACTCACAAGCCTCACAGATGTCTCCAGCTCAAGTTCCTCCCCTCCATGAGATCCTAAACCCTCTCAGGAGAAGTGAGCTGGTGCTGCAACTCTGTGACCAAAGAGGGGCCCGATCTTGGTAAAGTGCACATGACCTAGCTATGCCTATCTAATATAAGGTTTCCTGAAGTACACCTGATGTGCGTTCCTCTTATCTGTTCCTCTTGATGTCTTTCCTTTCCACCAGAATGAATCTGGCCAAAGACTCCCCTGCCCCACCTTTCATCCTGAGGTACTATAAGTAAGAAAGGCACTTCCTGCCTTGCGAGGTGGACACTGGGATCTAGCCAAACTGTGCCACCTCCTTTTTCTTAGCTTCAGATAGCCACAGTCCTTGGGGGAAGGTCCAAATTTTGAATCCCTTCTACCCTACAAAGATGGCCCCAACTGCTGATACGATTCAAATCCTAGATACTGGTCATCACCACCCAGAGATACTCTAACTCAAGATGCCTAAGAGAGGTCACCCACAGCAGCTTCCACTTAGAGCTCCACAGGAAACAGAATATGGCTATAACAGTATTGTTTTTTTAAGTTATCTGTATTGCCTGTAGGCCCTGCTAGCAATCAACCAACACAGACACATGTTATATTTTAAAATCTTCTTAGTTAACCTGGGGCAGGGCAGATATCAATCCTCTAAACTATCTCCCTTGGTGGGGCAGGCATGGGATCCCAGCCTCAATCCCACGCCATCTGCTTCCAGTAACTTCTATCAAGCTACCTCTCATCCATAACACCAAGTTCTTGCTAAAGTTCTTCATCTGGGCCGAATTCTCCATCCACTCTGGCCATGTGTTTCTCCTCCATCTAACCCATGGCTGACTTCCTCTCCTCTCCTCAGGTCTCTTTCCTTCCTCCTCTTGGCAGCCCTGCCTTTTTCTTCCCAGGATTCCTCTCTCTCCTAGCCCCACCTATCTCCTCTACCCTGCCCAGGTGGGATGGCTTTTTATTAACAAAAAGGTGGGTCACAGAGACAGCAAGCAGTAATTAGCATCAAAACACTTCCGACCATCCCCCAACATAACAGGCTCTATGTGGTCCCTGACTTCTCCAGTTGGTTCTATCCCATCAATGGTTAACTACTTTTTTAATTTTAATTTTATTTATTCATATTACAAACAGTTGCTATCCTATCACTTGTATCCTCCCATTCCATCCTTTTGCTTTTACTCTATTCCCATCCACTAGGTCTGAGACCCAGCTGGACCCCATCCCCCACTATATGGTCATAGGCTATCAAGTCTCATCGTGGTAGCCTGCTTATTCTTTCTTTCAGTGCCATGAGGTCTCCCCACCAAGGGGAGGTGGTCAAATATGGGGCACCAGAGTCTTACTGTGCTTGCTCACCTGGATGGATGGCTGATCATGGACACCTTCTCTGGTAACCTCACATGGCTCCCTCTACTGCCTTGGTATATATAACCTTCCCTCACCAGGCAGGTTCAGCTTCCTGGGGAGGAGACAAGAATGGAGACTGAGCCCATCTGTGCACACCTAGCGTGTTTCTCAAGACTGACAAGAGGAGCAGGGGTCCACTCTTGTCTTGGGGATTCTGAAGGATGTCCTATTGACTCCTCACAAGTCCCCTGCTGACCTCCATCAGTGACATCCATGCTTCAGGTCAAGGTCAGTGATGATCCCCGCCTCAGAGGTCCCCAGAGCAGGAAGTCAGAGGTGGCATGTCTGGTCCACAGTCTTCTCCACCACCAGGCCCAGCTGACAGTGGGGAGAGCTTATTCATGTGCTAACTCAGAGGTCTCCTTGCTCCTCCTTCCGGGCCTGCTCCCTTACTTCTACATATCTTAGGACTTTCTCCCTGGGACAAGTCCAGCTCTTTTGTCACCTCAAGTACTGCAAGCAGAAGCAAAGATGCCCAAGGTAACAACACCAAAGACCCCCGGGAAAGAGGGAGACAGAGACAGAGAGACATACAGACACACACACACACACACACACACACACACACACACACACACACACAGAGAGAGAGAGAGAGAGAGAGAGAGAGAGAGAGAGAGAGAGAGAGAGAGATAGCCTTTGCATCTTGATCTCCAAGAAGCCTTTCTTTCTTCTGATGCAGCAGGCTAGTTAACTGTGTCCTCCCTTATACCTATTAGGTTTGGATGGCTTCAGTCATGTCTTTCTAAGCAAGTGGAAATTCTCCTTAGGATTTAACTAAAACTATTTTATTTTATTTATCCTCCTCCTCTTCCTCCTTTTCCTCCTTTTCCTGCTTCTCTTTCTTCTCTCTCTCTCTCTCTCTCTCTCTCTCTCTCTCTCTCTCTCTCTCTCTCTCTCTCTCTCCCTCTCTCTTTCTCTCCCCCTCCTTCCCTTCCACCCACACACCCTATCAACTACCTCTGATGTCAACTTCCTGGACCCAAAGAGATGTTTATTTTATGACTTTGATGTTTCGTTTAGTTTAATTTTGTTAGTTTTACAGGATACATGACAGTTACACAGTACTTCCAAATCCTAACAGTTTACCGATGACAAATTTCAAAAACAACAACAACAACTACAACAAAATAGTTAAAGTTGCTAGGGGTAAAGAGCTGCTAAAAGTAGGTAGTTGCTGTTGGGTCTCAATTCCCTAAGGAGTACTTAGTACTTCCAAGCTGGCCTTCTCTGGAAATTTTTTATAAAGGTGGGATGGGGCTTCCTCTATAGTACTATTAAATCTGATGGGCCACGTCAGCAAGGTTGGGGCCAGCGCAGGAGGGAGGTCCTTTTTACCATCCCCATCATGAGGGCATAGTAGTCTGGATGGGTCTGGGAACAGCACAGAGTGGGCCATGTTCTGCCAGACAATGGTGGCTTAATGTTGCCTTGCCTTTAGAGTCTGCACTGTGAGAGTGAGCTGACAGGGCCTTTACTTAGCTGCCTTCTCAGCACCATTCCACCCCGGCTCCTCTGAGCCCACAGTGGTCACACCGTCCTCCCCAAGTGAGGAGAAGTCCATTTTGGAATATACCCTCCTTCTCTCTCCTAGGTATGGGCTTCTACTATGGGCTTTGGGGTCTGAAACTTGGTTCTGGTGCCTCAGCTACAGCCTGGTGAGTATAGATTGAGCTTCCAGCTCCACACAACCTTGTAGGCTGCTGAGAGATCTGGGCACAGCAAACATGGCCTGATGATGTGAAACTGCGTATCTAACGACAGAGACCTACCCTCCTCGTACTTCTGGACAGCTAAGAGGAGGCAGAATGCAGTTAGTTACACCATAACAATTAGATGGGGTAAAGCTGTACCTTTCTGGCCATGTGTCTCTGAGTCAGGGCTCCTAGGGACCTACCTTCTAGGAATCGGGGTCACAACAAAAGGGCTAGTGCACAGCAGAATTTTCGCAGACCCATTGTATCTAGCCTGAATCTGGAGTGACAGCAGCTAAGCCAAGAAACTTTGGTCAGTGATCATTATCTCAGAGTCTTTGTGTTATTGTCTGGAAGGTTTCTCAGAGCCTTCACATAAACCCAGTGCTCTGACCTGTCTTGCAACCCAGGAAATCTCATATGCCTGAGGTGATGGCTCTTTCCAGAAAGCCCCTAGATCAGATAGGAAATTTGGGTGTGTGGAAATTGACTCCCAAGAGATGCCTTTTCTTGTTTCGAGACAGAGTTTCTCTGTTTTATGCCTGGTTGTCCTGGAACTCACTCTGTAGACCAGGCAGGCATTGACCTCACAGAGTTCCACCTGCTTTGGCATCCCCTGAGTGAGTGCAGGGATTAAGTGCAGTGGTATCTTTTTTATGTAACAATGAAAAGTGACATTAGGGCCAGGTGGCATGGTGCAAGCCTGTGATCTCAGAACTAAGGGAGGCAGAGGCAGGCCTATCTAGTTGAATTTGAGGCCAGCCAGGTCTAAAGCTTATCTTCAGAAAAAAGAAAAAAAGTAAGGAAGAAGGAGAAAGAGAGAGAGAGAGACAGAGAGAGAGGGAGAGAGAGAGAGAGAGAGAGAGAGAGAGAGAGAGAGAGAGAGAGAGAGAGAGAGAGAAGAGAAAGAAAGAAACCTTATCTATAAAAGAAAATAAAGATTGCTTTACCCACGTAAAATTTGATAATCACAAAGTAAGACATTCAATGAGATCCCAGCAACTATGCTTAATAATCCTTCCTGTGTGTGTGTGTGTGTGTGTGTGTGTGTGTGTGTGTGTTTGTGTGTGAGTGTGTTTTATTGCAACTCACTGATTTTAAACAGACATTTGTTGTACTGAAGTAGCCAGGAAGCCAGCATGAGTTTTGTTGTGCTCATAGGCATCAGACACAGCTATCTGCCCATTGTGCCTGACAGAAGGGAAGTGGTTCATTATGGTGAAGGGGAACTAGATGTCTTTGGACCTAAGAGTCCAGAATTTGTTGACCAAAAGGGGCAGCATGGTCTCTTCTGTAAATGCTTCTCAGCTGAAGTTAGGGTTGGTACTGGAGGCAGTGACCTCAGAGTGAGTCAGCAGGCAGGACAATCAGAGGACTGACTGTCTCTATGCTGATGTCAACTCACACAGTGGTGACACCTGAATAGGGCAAGGGGACACTCCCTCCTCTGTGTTCCCTCAGGCATGGCCAATTCCTTTGGCAGGACCTTGTGGGGGCCTTTCTCTAGAAGCCTCCATCCTATCCAGTGAGTGCCACTTCCCCTCCCTGACCCCAGACTCTCAAACTGCACAGACAGGCACAGGAGCACCAAACCCCATATCTACATGGCCTGTCCTTAAGCAAAACCCCACTGCCAGGCATGTTGTTGAGAAGCAGCAGAACATCAATGTCAGTGGAGTTTCAGGGCACACAGGCCATGTGACCTGGGCCTCCTCACTGAGCTCACAGCCTAATGGCAAGAAGGAGAGGGCCCAGGAAGAGCAGCACAGAGCTTGCCACCTGCCTGCCTCCACACTCAGGAGGAAGGAGGAAGAGTGGGTGGCAGGAGGTGGGACAGCCCAGCACTGCTTGAGACCCTCCAGGAGGGAGATCACAGCCACAGGAGGGCAAAGGGCACAAACTCTGCTCCAGAGTTTCCTTCCCTTCGTGTGTATTCCTAGGCTTTCAGTCTTAGGGTCCCATTCTGGGCTCAGCCTTGTGGTCACCAGGCAGCGCAGGCTTCCAGCTCACAGTGTCCTGGCCATTCATCCAGGTTCAAGCCGAAAGACCCCCACCCCAGGTGAGGGGATGCACAGCAGCACAGAGTACCATTGGTCAGACCTGCCCCAGCTGCTCCTGTAAAACTGTTGAGGGAAGTTTACAACCATCCACTCAGCTGCCTTTGTCCATCCCCTGGCACATATATTCTTTTCTTTTTCTTTTTGCTTTCCCACTTTTCTTTTTTCTTTTTCTTTTTTTCCCTCAGAGACTGGGTCTCTCTGTGTATCCTTGGCTATCCTGGACTCACTTTGTAGACCAGGCTAGCCTTGAACTCAGTTCTCAGCCTGCCTCTGCCTACTGAGTGCTGAAATTTGAGGTTTGGTCTTCTGCAGACATACAGTCTGTGAGATTACTGGAGCAGACTGCTCTAACCATTAGGGACAGGCACATCCTGAGGACCTGCTAAAGAGGGCAGGGGCAACAGTCCATAGCAGCTGGCACAGAAAGAAGTCAAAAAGGTGTGTCAGGGGATGGGCCAGGGCTGAATGGAGAAGGAGTCTATGAGAAAACTTGGAAGTAAGGATAGGGTGCCCTGCAGCAGGAGGAGTAGAGCTGGTCTTGTGGGTGGGGCTGTGACTGCTGAAGTCATAGTGGTGGGCGGGGCTTGTATGCTAGGGTGGAAGGGTGGGTGGATCTGGACCTAGTAAGTGTTAGAGAAGGAAACTTTGTGCACTGTGGAATCCCTTGGGAACAGGTGCTGGCAGGGGAGGGGTATGGGCAGTGTTCTGGAGTGCTTAGAGCTGAGGCAGGGAGGTAGACAGACTGAGGCAGAGGTGTGAGGGCCAACCTGGATGTGTTGGGCCCACTAAATTACTAGGGAAGCAGGAAGTGGTGAGGTGTTGGGGGCGTTGCTATGGATCTTGTAGTGTGTAGGTAAGGGGTTGCCAGGGTGGGAGGCTAGGTGATCTCTTACAAAATCGGGCTGGGCACTATATGTTGGCCTGAGAAGGGGCAGGGTCACTCTAAGAGCAGGATGGGGTTGTGTAGGTGTATACTAGTGTGGGGTTGTGAGAGCTGAGAGAAGAGTGGTGGGCTGAGCTCTCTTGCTGATGCAGGACTTGATTGAGGTCCTCTGGCCTTTAGCTCAGTGCTGGATTGTGTCAGTATAACTTTTGATACCTACTGAGTGTTGTCTGGACCTGCCGAAGGAGAAGAGTGTCCAAGCGCTGTTTCTGCTGTGGCAGTTGTCGTGGGATGGGCTGTGTGAGTGGTGAGATAAGTGAGCAGGGAATGCAGAGCACCAGGCCAAGGCTATGATGTGAGTGGTCACTTTCTGAGGAGGGGGCAGAAGGCTGAATCATCACTTGACCTTCATTTGGCAGAGAACACCTATAGCAGTGGGGCACTGTGACCTGCTGAGATAGAGTAGTGGGTGGGGGCTGTGGTTGCAAAGGTCAGGGAAGGGCAAAGGGTTTCAACCTTCCTAATGCTGTGACTCTTTAACACAGCCCCTCATGTGTTTCGTTGCTATTTCATTACTGGAATTTTGCCACTGTTATGAATAGAAACTCAACATACATAGCTGGTGTGGGGGTCGCGACCCACGGGATGAGAACCTTGTATGTAGGGGGGGTGAAGCATTGTACATTCACAGGGAGAAGCTGTGAGTGCTGAGTTAAAGAGCTGTAGGTGCAGGTGGGAGAACAGAAGCTGTCTCTGCTGGTGTAGCTTGTGCTGGAGGTGTTGTGAGTGGGGCTGGGATGACTTAGGTAGTAGTGGAAGGCGGGGCTTGATGCTTAGGTGCAGCTGAGGCTAATGATGTAGGCATAGTGGGCAGAGCTTGCAAGCCAAGGTAGGAGCTTTTAGCAGTGACAGGTCTGCCTCCTGTCTTATAAGCTTATGGACAAGATGAGGGTTGGGTGAAGTGTAAAGTGTTGGCAAAACTACTGAAAGCAGTGGAGAAGAGGGAGCCTGTTTGTGTGTGCTGCAGCAACTTTTGTGGCTCTGAGGGCTTTCCTAGGTGGGCTGCATTTGGACTGGATATTCCCAGGAAGGGTCAATCGTTTTACCTATCTTATTTTTGGAAGGAATCTTAAGTGTTCAGCTCTGGTTATGTTAAGTAGGCATATTTGGAGTTATTAACAATGAATCTTAGGCCCAAATTTTGAGAGACTCTCTGAACAGACCACCCAAGAGCTGAGTCCATATGCAGTTGCAAGGATCTCTTTATATTGCAGGATCAAACTCAGTATACACCTCCAATGCGCTGACACAGCAGGTACAGGGAAGTCGCCTGGAGTCTCAATTGAGAGGGTTTTTAAAAAATAGGTTTTAGACAAAGAGATGGATTCTACAGTATATGATTGGATGATATCTGGGCAGAAAATCTGCAAGCAGAGAGTTACAAGACTTAGAGTTTCATGGTTGGGTATTAGGTGTAGGGCAAGTTGGCCTATAGAAAAGATTGGCTGAGGCAGTCATGGGGGCATTAGTAACTTTGGCCTGGCCTCTCTTAATTGGTTGTTGCTATGTGCCAGACCCCTTGCTGCTAAGCTTGACCAGCAGAGAGTGTATTTGGACTTTCCCAAGGTGAGTTGATTGTGTTGCCACAGAATATTTTTTCTGTTTAGGCTAGTTTGTGCTTAGTCTGGAATCTGGGTTCAGCCCTTGCCTAGGTTGAAGACAAAATGGAGTTTCCTTTGCAAAATGGAGTTTCTTTTTCCAAAGGGAGTTTGTTTGGTCCTTACAAACAAGATAGTTTAGACTGATGGTTTTATTTTACATTTTAACCCGTTTGTGTGTGTCTGCAGATGTAGGCAGATACTCTGAAAAGCATATTCACTATTTGTCATGGAAGCCATTCAATTGTAGAATAATATAATTACCTGAATCCTAGATGGTATTAAACAGAAAAGTATAAAAACTCAATATCTACAGGAACTCAGAATATGCCAACACCAGGTTGTTTCAGTTTTCTTTAGGTATTTTTAATGATATTCAATAATACTACATGTGGTTCACCACCATCTATAGTGAGATCTGGTGCCCTCTTCTGGCTTGTAGGCACACATGCTGTGTAAATAATAAATCCATCTTTAAATAGATTTTTTTTCTTTAAGATCCTACGGTACAGCTTATGTTTTAGGACTTTGAACTCACATAGTGTCTTTTCTTGAGCTGATTAGCCTTGTTTTCTATCTTTGTCCGAGTGTCAGATGGTCTCCTGACCCAGGACAGGTATGTTCGAGGAAATATTAAAACAAGCATGCTCGGGTTGGGAGATGGGGTGTCTAATCCAACTCCAGAGCCAGCTCTTTAAGACAGAAGTACAGCATGAAGCAATAGAATTTCTCCTAATATTAGTGAAAAGAGATGGGGAAGAATACGCCATTCTCACCAACGGAAAAGCCTACCAAGAGGGTAATCCAATTCAGAACATCTTTGACCAATATACAAGGACAACTAGATTTATTAAAAAAAAAAAACAAAACCATAAACGAAAAGAAAAAACAAAAGCAAAATCAGAACACTGTGGTTATTAAAGGTCAAAGCACAGAACAATGCTTACACCTCAATTGTGGGAGAATTCAGTGCCCCACTCTAACCAATGGACAGATCACTGAGGCAGAAACAAAATAGAGAAATGATGACACCAATAGATGGAATGAATACAATGGAACCAATGGTTATCTACAGAACTTTTTACCCAAACACAAAAGAATATTCTCTCTTCTTAGCCCCACATGGAACCTTCTCGAAAATTGGCAGTATATAGTCGGTCACAAAGCGAATCGTAACTTATACAAAAAAATTGAAATTACCTATTGTGCTTTTCCAGATTGCCATGGATTAAGATGGATCTCAACAATAGAAATAACAAAAACCATACACAATCATGGGAAATGACCAACTCCCTACTCAGTAACAACTGAGCCAGGGAAGAAATGAAAAAGAAATTAAAGACTTTTCAAAATCAATTAAAATGAAGGCAAAATACATCCAAGCTTATGGGACACAATGAAAGCAGGACTAAGAGGAAAGTTTGTAGCACTAAGCGCCTTCATACAGAAATTTTAGAGATTCCATACTAGCCACTAAACAGCTCCTCTGGAAGCTTCCAAAACAAAAGAGGCTGACACACCCAAGAGGAGTAGATGCCTGCAAATAATCCAACTCAAGCTGAAGTCAACAAACAAGAAACAGAGGACAAGAGGAAGAATGAATGGATTCAAGTGGCTGTCCTTTAAGAGAATCAACAAGATAGACAAAAGACACACACTTAGCCAAACTAACTAAAAGGCAGAGAGAAAATATCCAAATCAACAAAATCACAAAGGAAAACCAGAACATAACAACACACATTGGGGGAAAACACCAAAGAAACATTAGGTCTTACTTCAAAAAACCACAGTCTACAAAATTGGAAAATCTAAATGACATGGACAATTTTCTTGGTAGGTTCCATTTACCAAATCTAAATCAAGATGAGGAAAACAAGTTAAATATCTCCATAAACTCTAAGGAAAAGAGGCAGTCATTGAATGTCTCCTAACCATGGGGGGAAAAAAACCTCAGGACCAGATGATTTTAGCTCAGAATTCTACCAGACTTTCAAAGAAGAGCTAATACCAATACTCTTCAAACTTTTGCACAAAATAGAAACAGAAGGAACATTGTTTTTGGTAAGTGCCCCATTACCTAGCCTTTGACTAGCTTTTCAGCCTTTCTAGGCCCCAATAACAGCACCCCTAGTGTCACCAGGAAAAAAAGTTACAGAGGAGAATGACTTTGCCCATTGTCCCACTTTATTAGCTGAAATGCTAAGTCAAGGGCAACTCTCAGGCAGGAGGGACAAATAGCCACAAGGAAAAAAAGCTCTTATTCTGTTTAACCCAGTTGTGCTTTGTGCCCACCTCATACCAAGCAAAAAGTGGGTGCCATCGGGATAATGGTCATGAGAGCACAGTGCCTGGCCCTACAACAGGCCGATTGAGCTACCTATTGGACAGGTATAGGAGCCTCAGAGTGTAGTCTGTCTGTCAGGTCCCGGTGCTCAATGAGAAGGATCCAGGTTTCCTGTCAACCTGGTGACAGTCCTGACCATGGATCCCAGCAGGGGAATCCCAGTGGCCCTGTTCTCACACAAGCAGCGGGCTTGGTGTACGGCATGGATGGAATGAAATACAAACCTTTGTGGGTCTCTGTCGTTGGGCCTGCAGCTTGTCATCATCAGGCGGAGTTTGCTGTGCCCAGAACTCTCAGCAGCCTATGAGGTCCTGTGGAGCTGGAAGCTCACTCGGTACTCAGCAGGCTGCAGCTGAGGCACCAGAACCAAGTTTCAGACCCCAAAGCCCATCCTAGAAGCCCATACCTAGGAGAGAGGAGGAGGATATATTCCAAAATGGAATTCTCCTCACTTGAGGAGGACGGTGTGACCACTGTGGACTCAGAGGAGCCCGGGTGGAATGGTGCTGAGAAGGCAGCTAAGTAAAGGCCCTGTCAGCTCACTCTCACAGTGCAGACTCTAAAAGCAAGGCAACACTTAACCACCATTGGCTTTCATAACATGGCCCACTCCATGCTGTTCCCAGACCCATCCAGACTGCTATGCCCTCATATAGGGGATGGCAAAAAGACCCTCCTTCGTGCTGTGTCCCCCTGACCTTGCTGACATGGCCCCAAACACCTTGGTGTTTAGAAAAATGGAGAACTGCAAGGAAATGCCCTCTGTGCTAAGGATCTCCTGCTGCACTGTGGATTGCACAGATAAACATCATTTAGTGTCTGTGCCCTCCCTCCCCCGCATCATATGTGCTTCCTCATGTCGTTTTTTCAGCCCAGACCCATGTAGTGTATGAACAGCATCCAGGAGGTCAGGTGCCAAGTCTAGGGCCCGGCACTGAGTTGACACCGATGCCCTGGCAAATGTGTGATGAACAGGGAAAGCCCCTGGTCCTTCTGCAGTGCAAGAGCTCTGTGGAGAGGTTTCCCCAACAAGGAAGGCTGGCTCCCACCCAGCTACTTTTTTCTTTCTTTCCTTCTTTCTTTCTTTCTTTCTCTCTTTCTTTTTTCTTTTTTGTTTGATAAAACCTCAAGAAGTCATATAGTTTTAATAACCTGAAATTATAAAAAACTTATAAATATACACAGTACACGTTGAGGGATGGAGGAAAGAGGAGGAGGGATGGGGCATTTGGGTTGACAATGAAAAATTATGCCATTCAGGTTGACAGTGCTTCCCACAAGAGCCATATATAGCTCTGATTCCTTGGGGTTGATGAACAAGTATTAGGTGGCCAGGTAAGGTGGCTCACGGCTGCAAGCCCAGCACCTGGGAGACAAAGGCAGGCAGATCTTTGTGAGTTCCTGGCCAGCCTGGTCTACAAAGGGAGTTCCAAGTCAGCCAAGGTTACACAGAGAAATCTCATCTCAAAGAGCCTTAAAAAAAAATGTAAGTGGAGGACATTTTGTAACAAGCGTTTGCAGGTTCCTATACAAAGTTTCTCGTGTCTGGCTTCCTCATGTGTCAGGCAATTTCCTACCCCAAGGTGCTGAGATTAAAGGCCTGCGTCTCCCAGGCCAGGGTACAGTAGTGTCCATCTCTTAGCAGACAGGCAGTAGTGTGAGGTGTGCTTATTCAGAACTAAGGGATGCTTGGCTGTGACCCTCCCTGGGCTGCTGCTCAGAAACTTCCTAGCAACATCTGCACAGGGCAGGGACCCAGGAGAATGGAATCTGCTGCTTCTAGATACTGGACTAATGTGAGGAGACACCACCAGGTCAGTAGCTATAGCCTTCTGCACCCAGATTGCTGTGGGCACAAAACTGCTGCTGCTGTCCATGGAAGGGCAAGGCTGACCCAGGGGTGTGGAAGCCTGGGCCTCCGGAATAGAGCCAAGGGTTAGATAGCATAGCATGCAGACTCTGGGCTCAACTTTCAGATGTATATTCAGCACCACGAGATTTGTTGTAATGTAGTAAGAACTGGAACTGGCCCAACTTCAGAAAAATGGTGACTTTTTCCCAGTCTTAAGTGGACCGGGATTTTCGGAGCTTGTTTTCTTTTTGAACAGTGCGCAGATTATACTTGTGTTATCTGCGTATTTCTCCTCCTTGTCCATCTCTTCCTCCTCCTTTTCCTCTTTCTCCCCTTCCTTCTCTTCCTCTCACTCCTCCTCTTCCTCGTCAGCTGACTCTCTTAGGGATATGGTTGAGAGGTCAGCTTTCATGATGGAATGGCAAGTGTTGTACATAGACATCATGTACCTGAGGTGTTTGAGGAGCTAACTGCTGCAGGCACTGCCCCTTCCATCTTACCAGTAGCCAATGGAGAAACTGTCCCATGATCAGATGTGCCCTCTTTGCTCAGGCCACTTGTCTCCTGAGGTGGGCAGTTGTCAGGGGCACTTACAGGGATGTTGCTCTTTTTCAGTGTACTAGAAGGCCCTGTGCAAATATTGCCTGCAAGTTTCTGTTTTTTGGGAACCCCCTTTTGGGACTTCATGCCATCTTTCTTCGCCTTATGCAACCAAGAGGAACATCTGGTAGGTACAAGCCTCATCCATTTTTGGATGTGGCCCTGCACTTTTAAGTGGAGATTGTGCCATCGCTTACCACAGCCACATCAGTCAATTTGCTCCTGACAGTATTCCCCGGGAGCTCTGGCTTGTCCCTCTGGAAATTGAAGTAACTATAGATCTAAAACAATATGGATTAGGCTAGCCAATTTGAAACACAGCTATACTGACCACACCACATTCTACTGGTCTTTTTTTGTGATGCAGAAAATGGCAGAAGTGGCTGGCGAAAGGTGTGCTGTGCTGGGGCAGGACCCCAGTAGAGAGAAATGACTCATGTGTAAGGTGGTGACACATGTACGTGACATAAACTGGCTTCTCCTCTCCCTACCTGACTGCCTGTCTTCAGACATCTAAAGGGACAAACTGGAGTGCATTGTCAAAGTCTTTTGCCCTTTAGTAAACAACAGTGTCTGCTGAATGAGGAGCTTGAAGCACATTGTTAATGGGGTGTGTAGATAGGAAGAGGTTCTCTTCACAAAAATGGGAGACAAAGAAAAGCTTTGGGAGTTGCCATGATTTTCCAGTCTTCTCCAGAGCAGAGCTGGCAAAGAAGGTCTTCCAGCATTCCTTCTCAAAAATCTTGCGTGGGCTCCTTCTCCAGCTGCTGCTGCTGCTAGGAAGGGATGCCTCAACCCTGAGGACCTGAGGAGCCCTGGATCCTGGGCCTTGCTCATCCCAGGTTACTATCTATCTGCTTAGGCAACCTGTGGGTTGTTAGAAACTGGAAAATTCAAGTGATGAATGAAGGGGTATTTTAAACACTGTATATCAGTCTCCATGATCCCCAAAGCCATAAGCCTTATAGGTCATTAAATTGCAAGGGATACATAGGGACTGCCCAATGACAAACAAATAGGGATAGTTGATGATATGCCAGAATCATTCAAGAGAGCAGTGCAAGGCAGCACATGAAAATCACCCAGAAGATCAGTTACATCAGTCTGATACTTTCAGTTATTATGTAATGAGAGTCAGATATTTTAAAACCTTTATTTGATATACTATACAGGCTGTTTTTAATTGCTAAACATGGATCTATAATCTTTAACAGCATAATATTGCCTTTAATTTGTATTCTTCATATGCCTTCTATAGCTTATGCATCCTCTGTGTACTTTAAATAACTTACTTGGGATTCTATTAGTTATGAAGAAGCCACTTGGGGTTTTCTTTTCAAATATCTATCTATCTCAATCTTTATATACAAACCCTTATATATCAAAATATTTTTATGTTAGCCGCATCACATTTTTATTTATTAAAACCATGAGATTGAATAGTACTATAGAGAAAGCCCCATCCCACCTTTATATAAAATTTCCTGAGAAGGCCTGCTTGGAACAACTAACTACTCTTTAGGGAACTGAGACACAACAGAGGCTACCTTCCTTTAGCAGCTCTTTACCCCCAGCAACTTCAAGTATTTTGTTGTTGTTGTTGTTGTTGACATTTGTCAGTGGTAAACTGTTAGTTTTTGGAAGTACTAAGTTACTGTTATGTATCGTATAAAACTGTATCAAAATTAAACTAAACATAACATCAAAGTCACAACATAAACATCTCTTTGGGTCAAGGAAGCTGATCTCATAGGTAGTTGAAAGGGTGGGTGGAGAAGAGAGGAAGGATACATTGTAACTCTCTTCAAGGACGTGTTACCAGCTCAGTTTTAGCCTTGATTTTTTGTATTTATCTCTTAGGCTGCTCTGTTCTCCTTGTCCCTGTCACAGAGCCAGAAGGCTATTCTGACGAACTGACCCAGGAAAGGGGGTTAAAGGACATATGGAGAAAGAAAAAACACCTGTGAACCTGAAATGGGAGGGTCAAATCCCACATTCTAGAGTCAGCCCTTAGGCTTAAATGCCACAGGTCATTTTGAGAGCAACAGGTGCTCTGCTTGGATTGATGGGAGCTCATTAGACCTCCTTGCATCCACGAGAGTGTTTCCAATTGGAAGTTTGAGGTGTTAAAACCTGATGTGTAGAAATTAATCAAAGCTGGAGAGAAGATAGAAAAAGGCATTGAAGGTCAGAAATATTTTAGCATTGTCACTATGAAGCTGTGTGTGTCAGCGCCTGCCTGTGGCCTCTCAGGCTCATTTGTCCTACCTGCTCTGTGCCACATGCCAGGCCATGGCTTTGGCTCTTGTGCACTAGCAAGTGGCTCTCCTGAGAGGCTTGGGGTGGAGGAGGGTCTGGGGCCTAAGGCCAGTTTGCCAGGCTGCCAGTCACCCCACCCTTTGTGCCCCCAGCCACCAGCATCTAGGCCACCTTTAAAACACACTTGATGTGCTGAGGTGAGTTGATGGGTAGGGGCTCTCATTTTCTGAGAAGGGGAGGGGGCTGAGAGAGAAAAGAGGGTAGGAGGGTGGGACCCAGAGGAGAGGAGGGAGTGGGCTGCTGTAGGGATGTAAAGCAAATGAGTGAGTGAGTGAGTGAGTGAGTGAGTGAATAACCAAACAACAGCCCCCACACAGGCAAGCTTCCTCCCCTACTGTAGGTTCTGTCACCTCCTGGAGCTAGTGCAGGGGCCTTCAGAGCAACCCAGCCAGGGCAGCTGATCTTCCTAATTTTCTTACTGTTTTCATGTATCTCTTCCTGTCTTTGGTCCATTCGTCTGGAAACCCCTGCTGTGGTAGGAGCACTGGCTCAGAGGAACCAGTAGGAGCCATTTTTGGACATTTTACAACTGTTTCACCAAAAACAAAAACAAAACACCAACACAAGAAATCCATTTTCGTTGTTCCACCTCGCATCATGAAGCACTGATGCCACTTTTTGTTCCTACACCATTTTTAAGGTTTTTTTTTTTTTAATGTTTTCTCCTCCAGTCTACTTTGGACTATGGAGTAAGCAGAAATTTGGGGGTGTTGTACTACAGTTAAATTAACTTCATCCTGTGGATCTAAGCAATTTTAAAGCAAATTTCCTAGTACAAATTATCCCTCCCTTGCTTGCTCTTCCCTTGCTCTAAGCTCTGCCCCTGCTGGGGGTAGGTGGTGTAGAAATTTAGTTGGCCCTCATAGGTGGTGTTCTGTCTGTGAGTTTTACCTGCATGTTCTCATGCCTTTAAATTCACAGAAACTTTGTCAGGGAAGCAAGGGCAGGCTTTTAGAATGAAAATAAAGAAGCTTTTGAAATGCTTTAATAATTCATTATAAGAACTAGCTTACAGAAGCAAAGCGTCTAAAGCGGCAAACATCCTCTTCAGATTATGGCTCTCCCATGTTTACTGCTGATTCTTCTCTGCTGGGCACAACTTCTCATGTATATATAGGTAATCACTATACAGATATGGATAGAGGTATCGCAGGAATGCCTAGTCTCTCTCCTGTACTCAGGTACACCCCTTCAGGTGGCAATTTGACTGAACCTGCAGGTCACTCTTCAGTAACAAGGTCCTGAGAGGGAGGTGCCAGGAGACAAAAAAGATAGAAAAACTGGAAATAGAGAAGATAAATCTGTGGGCAGGAGGTCCTGTAAAAGCAATCTCTTATGCCAAGCAAGCTTGTCAACAAGCACAGCATCGCTAGACATGGTAGTGCACACTTTTAATATCAATGTTTGTATGCAGAGATTGTATGCAATCTCTGAGTTCAAGCCCAGCCTGTTCTATAGAGCAGGTTTCAGCACATCCATGGCTACTAAGTGAAACCCTCTCTTGTTGAAAAAAAAAGGTAGAGCATCTTATAGATTATTTACAGGGGTAAAATGGAATAAAATCAGCAAGCAGCTAATTAAACAATGCCACACAAGGACAGGTCATCTCAAGAGCATGACAGAGCAAAGCACACAGCAGTGGCCTTGGGTCTGATAACCATAGCCCCAAATGTTAGGAAAAGTGGGGTTCTCAGAATATGTAGCCAGGCTTGCCCCAGGCTGTTAGCAGGTCTGCCAAGTATATTCCTGGTTACATTGGAGCCTCAGGGAAAAGTCCTCAAGGCCCTGGCTCCAAACCATTACTGGCTCCTCCAAGCATATTCTTGGTTTAAAGAAGGAGCTATGCCTCTTCTCCACATATATTAGGGCCTCAGAGAAAGCCTCAGATGTTCAACCCAGTCCTCCACAGGAGAGAGGAATTCGCACAACTTGTCCACTGAGTTTTTCGTATGGACCATGCCTGACAGCAACCCACCCACACCTACACTAAGATGGAGAGAGGGAGGGAGAGAGGGGAGGAGAGAGGGAGGAAGAGAGAGAGAGACAGAGAGAGAGAGAGAGAGAGAGAGAGAGAGAGAGAGAGAGAGAGAGAGAATAGCGGCTTTGGCGTTATCCACAGTTGCGTGGTGACCTCACTAAACTCATTGCTTCAACAAGCCAAATTAAATGGAATTCTTTGTTATGTGGCTTCTGTGTTTGTGGTGGACAATCCCTTCTGTCCAGCTCCTCGGTGAAAGTCACCTGGTACATTAGATCTAAATGAAACTGACAGAGTAAAAGAGATGGGTTGCAGTGCAGTATCTGCCAGGGGAATCTAGGCACGAGCATCTTCCTTTGTGAGGCATGCAATGGCACATCCCCTAGCTATGGTGATAGTTTTATGGCCACTGCTACAGCTAATAAAGCCTGCACCTTCGGCTCAGCACTTGGCTCATGGGAATCTTGCCTGACGAAGGAAGAATTGCAATGGGAAGTGGACATGCGGAAGATGTCCACCTAAGACACAGCAGCAAAAGTGAATAGAGGGAGGCTGGTCCAGAAGCTCTGAATGGGGTCCTGTGAAAGGCTCTTTTATTTGCCTGTTTCAGCTGTTGTCTCAGAGGACTATTGCCTCTGTCTGCTAGCCTAGGCCTGGTCCTGGAAGCTCTTTACCTCTGTACACAGTAACCCAGGCCTATGATGTTTCCAGCCTCTGAAACTTACTGTTAAATAAGCTCACCCTTCCTTGTTCTTACTGAGCTCCAACTCCAAAGATGAGCCCTGATTTGAGTTCATTACTTCATGCTCCCTGTGTCTACTGTCCCCGGTCTCTTGATTGTATGAGTCTGAACATGTGCCTGCCTGAAAGCTGTCTTATGATTCTGTTGTGTGTATCTCTCCCTATGTGTTTCTGTCTCTTCTGTGTTATGGTGAGTGCCTGCTGTCTGAGGTGTGTGTGTGTGTGTGTGTGTGTGTGTGTGTGTGTGTGTATGTGTGTGTGTGTGTGTATGTGTGTAAAATCTGTCTGTTCAGCTCAGGTTGTGCTGTCACCTTGCCTCTGAGAGCCTGCCTTGCCCTCCAGGAAATTCTTTTGCATGAGAAATTGCTGAGAAGGAGAACTTCACTGTCAGCTGGCCCTCAGGCAACCTCTAAGCAGCAGGAACCTAAAAATACAGCTCTGACACTTTCAAGTCCTAAGACATAGACTTGGAAGGCAGAGGAGGGAAAATACCTCAAGTCAGCCTAGGCTGGTTTCCTAGAGCCTCAAAAGAATACAATGTAGCTTCAGTTTCCCTGTCAACCTGTCTGTATGGGGTCTGGCTTGGAGCACTGCCTGGGTAGTCAGACAGGTAAGAGCACTGGGTTTATTCAAAGGCACTGAGAATTCTTCAGGACAATAACACAAAGACTCTGAGATAATGATCACTGAGCACAGGCAGCTTCACAGCTTAGCTGCTGTCACTCCAGATTCAGGCTAGATACAATAGGGCTTTGAAAATTCTGCTGTGCATTAGACCTTTTGTTCTGACCCCAATTCCTAGAAGGTAGGTCCCCAGGAGCCCTGACTTAGAGACACATGGCCAGAAATGTACAGCCTCGCCCCATCTAATTGCTATGATGTGACTAACTGCATTCTGGGTCCTCTTAGCTGTCCAGAAGAGTGATGAGGGCAGGTCTCTGTCCTTGGGTCCGTAGCTTCTCATCATCAGGCTGTATTTGCTGTGCCCAGAACTCTTAGCAGCCTACAAGGTTGTGTGGAGCTGAAATCATTAGCTCAATCAATACTCATGAGGCTGCAGCTGAGGCACCAGAACCAAGTTTTAGACCCAAAACCCATACTAGAAGCCCATACCTAGGAGAGAGGAGGAGGATATATTCCAAAATGGACTTCTCCTCACTTGAGGAGGACGGTGTGACCACTGTGGGCTCAGAGGAGCCCGGGTGGAATGGTGCTGAGAAAGCAGCTATGTAAAGGCCCTGTCACCTCACTCTCACAGCGCAGACTCTAGAGGCAAGGCAACATTGAGCCACCATTGGCTTGCAGAACATGGCCCATTTCGTGCTGTTCCCAGAGCCATCCAGACTGTCATGCCCTCATGAAGGGGATGGTAAAGAGGACCTCCCTCATGCTGTGCTCCCTGACCTTCCTGACATGGCACCATGTATCTCAATGTTTAGGGAAAGGTAGAACTGCAAGGAAATGCCCTCTATGCTAAGTATCTCCTGTTGCAGTGTGGGTTGCACAGATAAACAGCACTTAGTGTCTGTGCCCCCACCCCACATCATGTGTGCTTCCTCATGTCGTTATTTCAGCCCAGACCCATGTAGTGAATGAACATCATCCAGGAGACCAGGTGCCTAGTCCAGGGCCAGGCAGTGAGTCGACACCGATGCCCTGGCAAATGTGTGATGAACAGGGAAAGCCCTTAGTCCTTCTGCAGTGCCAGAGCTCTGTGGAGAGGTTTCCCCAGCAAGGAAGGCTGGCTCCCATCCAGCTATTTCTTCTGTTACAAATACTAAACATAGCTCTGATTCCTTGACGTTGAGGAACATGTATTAGGTGGCCAGGTGGGGTGGCCCACAACCGCAATCCCAGCAGCTGGGAGACAAAGACAGGCAGATCTTTGTGAGTTCCAGTCCAGCCTGGTCTACAACAGGAGTCCAGGACAGCCATGGCTACAAAGAGAAACCCCATCTCAATAAGCCAAAAAAAAAAAAAAGAAAAAAAGAAAAAAGAAAAGAAAAAAGAAAAGAAATAAAGAAACATGTGTTAAGTGGAGGACATTTTGTAACAAGCCTTTGCAGGTTCCTTTACAAAGTGTCTAGGGTCTGTCTTCCCCATGTGTCAGGCAATTTCTTACCCCAAAGCAATGAGAGGAAAGGTTTGGGTCTAGCAACCCAGGGGACAGCAGTGTCCATCTTTTAGGAGATAGGCAAGAGTTTGAGGTGTGCTTACACAGGGCTAAGGTATACTTGGCTGTGACCCAGGGCTGTTTCTCAGAAACTTCCTGGCAACATCTGCGGAGGGTAGAGACCCAGGAGAATGGAATCTCCTGCTACCAGATACCTGAGCAGTGTGAGGAGACACCACCAGGTCAGTAGCTATAGCTTTCTGCACCCAGTTTGCTGAGAGCACAAAACTGTGGCTGCTGTCCATGGAAGGGCAAGGCTGACCCAAGGATGTGGAAGCCTGGGCCTCCGGAATACTGCCAAGGGTTAGCTAGCATAGCATGCAGACTCTGGCTCAACTTTAAGATATTTATTAATCATCATGAGATATGTTTTAATGTAGTAAGAACTGAAACTGGCCTATCTTCAAAAAATGGTGCCTTCTTCCAGTCTTTACTGGACTGGGATTTCATGAGCTTCATTTCTTTTTGAATGGTGCTCAGATTATACTTGTGTTATCTGCGTATTTCTTCTCCTTGTTTATCTCTTCCTCCTCCCAGCACTTGGGAGACAGAGGCTCTCTGTGAGATTGGGGCCAGCCTGGTCTACAAAGTGATTCCAGGACAGCCAAGGGTACACAGAGAAACACTGTCTCAAATAAACAAAAGAAACAAAAAAAAAACCAAACCAAACCAAACCAAAACAAAACAAAACAAAACGAAACAAAACAAAACAAAACAAAAAAAAAAGGAAATGTCCAGGAACCTGACAAAATGTCCTGAACCAAGAAACTGATTCTGAAGCACACAAGGGAAGGAAGGTACTTCCCATTCCTGGAAACTCACACAACTGACTGTGTCTCCTGCCCTCTAAACCCTGAATCCAAAAAGCACAGTGTGCCCTTCACCATTCCTGACATGTTAGAAATTGGCTCTGATACCCTAGTGTTCTTGGGAATCTGAAACAAGCTGTTGATAATTCTCTAGGCATATTGAAATATTGCTCTGGGCCCCAGGTACTGTATCCAGATATCTCCATGGATGTAGATGGGGATACAGAGGTTTGAGGAGGCTTATGACCACAGTCACTGTGAACTTTGCTTTAGGACCCAGAACAAGATGCACACTTGCTTGACACTTTAGGCCTGTGCGCTTGTACTCTGAGGCCCTGACTTGCACATTGACCAAGAAAGTCACATGTCCTCTTCTCTCTGGAGCACTGTGAAGTAGACTCCATGGCTGATTTCCACCGGGAAGGAATAGACGGAGGGGAAGGGGCTTGTTCCCACAAGAAGGCCCGCAGTATATGTTTATTCCAGTGTCTTCATCCATGGTTGCAGTGGGGGTGCTAGAGTTATTTTCTGAGGTGCCTGGAGCTTGGACCATGCCTTCCTGCTAAAGTCAGTCTGGAGGCCCTCCCCTAGCCTTCACAACACACATTCTGGTTGTTGGGAAACTAAGCACCATTTTGAGATGTTCCTGGAGGGATGATGGGCTCCCCATGCTTACAGAGGGCAGGTGAGTACTTTAGGAGAGGTGGTCCCCTAGTGAGGTAGCTGATACCCCTGTTCAGTCAAGAACCAAGTGGGGCCCACAATGATAAACAGGAACCACATGGACAAACAGGCCCCATATGCTCCTTGACTAGGGCCTTTGCAAAGGTGCCACATTGAGGCATTCCCCACGGGAAAGAGGACTGCTTAAATGACAGGAGAAAACTAGGTCCCGAGGGGGGGCTGTGGAAAGTTGGCTGCACTTAGGGTGACCCCAGGAGTATAGTTCAGTGGCTGTGGTGTGTGCTGCTCTAGAGCACGTCTTCTTGTACTCCCTCTAGTACTTCCCAGTGGATCTCAGCCCATTGGGTTTACTTCAGAGTTTTCTAGAGAGGAGAGGTCACATGACTTTCTTGGTCAATGTGCAAGTCAGAGAGGGCCTCAGTGCCAAAGTGCACAGGCCTAAAGAGTGAAGGAAGTGTGCATTTTGTTCTGGGTCCTAAATCAAAGTTCACAGTGACTGTGGTCATAAGCCCCCTCTAACATCTCCAACCTCTGCATCCCCATCTACATCCATGGGGATATCTGAAACCAGGACCTGGGGTGCCAGGAGTCATTTTACAAGATTGCTGAAGGAAAACAGCCAGATGGTTTATCCAGCATTCCAGAGATTTGGGTTGGGGCTCAGAGCCATTTTCTGACACAGGTATTCCAGCATCTGGGTCTTAATGGGGAAGCCATTTTATTCTATGCCCCACAAGGAGAAGGTGAGGGAAAGAGGCAGGTGAGTTTTTTTGTTTTGTTTTTTTTGTTTGTTTTTTTGTTTGTTTGTTTTTTGGCACCCAGGGACTTGGGGTAAGGGCTGAGAACCATTTTGTGATGCAAGTATTTCAGCATCCGGGGACTTGAAGGAGGAGCCTTTTTGTGCCATGACCAACAAGGAGACTATGTTGCTGCCCTTTCTGAGTCACAGTGGGCAGTTTATAGCAGGCAAAGGCCCTTTTCAGGATAGAGACCTTTTAAGATAATGCAGTGTTGACACTGGTTAGTGTGTCTCCAAGGGCCTCATGAGAGCTGGCATGAAAGCCTTGCCTGGGGCCAATCTCAGAGGTCCCAAAGGCGGCATGAGAGTAGGGGTAGGAGGTAGGGAGGCCAAGCACCAGAGAGAGGCGTCCAAAATGTTTTAGCTCTTCCCCTTTGTGATCACTGCCAAAAAAAGTGTCCCATTAGCCAGAATCAGGCTTTAACCCAGCCACTCCCTGTGGACACAGAGCTAAAGGGCTGATTTTTGGATGTGGGGTCACTCCCTACAGTGTCTTAACACTCATTGAGTACAGGGGAACCAAGAGAACAGCAGAAGCTGTACTCCATCGGCCAGGAACCTCTGGACTAGGGAGACAAGGTTCATACCACACTCTAACCTGGTTCTCAGGCATGAGGCCAGTTTTGGGTTTCTGAAGCAGGCAGGGCTCCAAGTCAGACCCCAGACAGACAGGTACACAGGGAAATTGAAGCTACATTGTAGTCTTTTGAGGCTCTAAGCATCCAGCCTAGGCTGACTTGAGATATTATCCCTGCTCTGCCTTCCATGTCTGTGCCTAAAGGACTTAAGAGTGTGAGAGCTGTGTTGTTAGGTTCCTGTTGCTTAGAGGTTGCCTGAGGGCCAGCTGACAGGGAAGATCTCCTTCTCTGCCATTTCCCATGCAAAAGAATTTCCTGGAGGGCAAGGCAGACTCTCAGAGGCAAGGTGACAGAACCAGATGAACTGAATAGACAGTTTTAACACACACCGACACACACACACACACACACACACACACACACACACACATACACACACACACACAGAGAATAACACACACACAGACACCTCAGACAGCAGGCACTCACCGTAACACGGAAGAGAGAGACACACATAGGGAGAGATACACACAAGAGAATCATAAGACAGCTTTTAGGTAGGCACATGTTCAGAGTCATCCAATCAAGAGACCAGGGACCTTAGAACCAGGGAGCAGGAAGTAATGAATTCAAATCTGGCCTCACCCTTGAAGTTGGAGCTCAGTAAGAACAAGGAAGGGTGAGTTTATTTAGCAGTAAGTTTCAGAGGCTGAAAACATCCTAGGTCTGGGTTAGAGTGTACAAAGGTAAGCAGCTTCCAGGCTAGGCCTTGGCTAACAGACAGAGGCAATAGTCCTCTGAGACAACAGCTGAAACAGGCAAATAAAAGAGCCTTTCACAGGACCCTGTTCAGAGCTTCTGGACCAGCCTTCCTCTATTCACTTTTGCTGCTGTGTCTTAGGTGGACACCTTCCGCATGTCCACTTCCCATTGCAATTCTTCCTTAGTCAGGCAAGATTCCTTTGAGCCAACGGCTGAGCGGAACGTGCAGGCTTTATTATCTGTAGCAGTGGCCATAAAACTATCACCATAGCTAGGGGGAGCGCCATTGCTTGCCTCACAGAGGAAGATGCTCGTGCCTAGATTCCCCTGGTAGATACTGCATCGCAACCCATCTCTTTTACTCTGTCAGTTTCTTTTAGGTCTCATGTGTCAGGTGACTTTCACCGAGGAGCTGGGCAGAAGGGATTGTCCACCCCAAACACAGAAGACGCATTACAAAGAAGAATTCCCTTTAGTTTCCTTTGTCAAACCAAGGAGTTTAGTGAGGTCACCACAGGACTGTGGATAACTCCAAAGCAGCGATTCCGTTGGGGGATTCTGCAGGCACACTATGGATGCATTCCACTCAGCTTCATAGGAGATTATAACACAGAGAGTCAATCAAAGCAGAGGACACGGTCACAAATATATTCCACTGAGGGCTTCCTTCAGGCTATATACAGGCACATATGCTCTTCCAAAGATTCTTACCCTAGGCAAATGTTTCATAGGTGAAAAGAGGAGAAGTTTACTGACCAAGGGCCCCTTGAGGATCCAATGACACCTGCCAAGTCCATGGGTTCTTTGAGGCCTCAATGCTCCCCTTTTTCCTTCTGAGAAAACTGTAGTAGGCCCAATCTCCTCAAGGACTTGTGCAAGTGCTTAAAGATGTACCAGTTAAACATCATGTCCAACCTTGGGCAAACAGCCCCAGCAGGCTGAGGGAGGCTAGCTTCCCATGGTGACCCTTCTGGAGTAGACTGAAGTCAGCTCTAAGTTCTGCTCAGGGTTTACACTCCCAATCCCTTTGTCCATTCAGAGACATTCTTTTTTTTACAATTTTTTGGGGGTTTGTTTTTGTTCCTTTGAGACAAGATTTCTCTGTGTAGCCTTGCATGTCCTAGAACTCAATCAGGCTGGCCTCAAAGGCACATAGATCTGATAAGTTTAATAAAAAAAATGCTGTTATACCCATATTCTGTTTCCTGTGGAGCTCTAAGGGGAAGCTGCTGTGGATTGCCTCTCTTAGGCATCTTGAGTTAGAGTGTGTGAGGTATCTATGGGTGGTGATGACTAGTACCTAGGATTTGAATCATATCAGCAGTTGGGGCCATCTTTGTAGGGTAAAAGGGATTGAAAGTTTGGACCTTCCCCCAAGGACTGTGGCTATCTGAAGGTAAGAAAAATGAGGTGGCACAGTTCGGCTCTGTCCCGGTATCCATCCCACAAGGTAAGAAGTGTCATTCTTACTCAAAGTACCTCAGGATGAAAGGTGGGGCGGGGAGCCTTTGGCCAGATTCATTCTGGTGGAAAGGGAAGACTTCAAGACAAACAGGTAAGATGAACGCACATCAGGTGTACGTCAGGAAACCCTATTTTAGATAGGCATATCTCGGTCATGTGTATGTAATGCAAGATCTGTCCCCCGCCTCGCCCCCGCCTCCCTCTGCCTCCCGGCCCCCCGTGGTAGACGGGTGACAGCACCAAATCACTTCTCCTGAGAGGGTTTAGGATCTCATGGAGGGGAGGAACTTGACCTGATCTGGAGACATCTGTGAAGCTTGTGAGTTCCCAGGATGGTCACATCCAGGTGAGAAGTCCAGGGACTATTCAAGAAAACTCCAGGTCAGCCCACAGGCAGGGACTCACAAAGCCTTCCCAGGACTGCTATTACACAAACAGCCTTGGGCAAAGCTCTCAGTGTGAGACCCAGGCCCTCTTTCCTGACTTAAGTTGAGCAACTTAACTCAGCTCATCTGAGGAAAGGTCAGGTGTGTCAAGATTCAAACTGAGAATTGACAGAGTTTCATTGTCCAAACCCAGGATTCCAGGACCCTCTCTGGCCTCCTGCAGCCTGACTGCTTCTTTGCCCCTCAGCTGGTCAGATATGCCTTACCATGCCTGGTCTCCTCTTTAGGCCTATTTCTTAACCTTTGTCCCGGTGACCCTGAAATCCAATTTTAGTTCTTCCGTTCTCTCATTCCCCTCCTTTGACAGGTCCCCTGAAGGACCAATCATGGATCTTCCTGAATCTTCTTTGCTGAGTTGGCCTGCTGTAGGGACAGGTATTTCTCTGACTTGGCCTGTAACTTTTTTTCTTGATGACACTAGGGGCGCTATTATTGGGGCCTAGAAAGGCTGAAACGCTAGTCAAAGGCTAGGTAATGGGGCACTTACCAAAAGCAATGTTCCTTTGGTTTCTATTTTGTGCAAAAGTTTGAAGAGTATTGGTATTAGCTCTTCTTTGAAAGTCTGGTAGAATTCTGAGCTAAAATCATCTGGCCCTGAGGCTTTTTTCCCCCCATTGTTGGGAGACATTCAATGACTGCTTCTTTTCCTCAGAGGTTATGGAGATATTTAACTTGTTTTCCTGATCTTGATTTAGATTTGGTAAATGGAACCTACCAAGAAAATTGTCTATTTCTTTTAGATTTTCCAATTTTGTAGACTGTGGTTTTTTGAAGTAAGACCTAATGTTTCTTTGGTGTTTTCCCCCAATGTGTGTTGTTATGTTCTGGTTTTCCTTTCTGATTTTGTTGATTTGGTTATTTTCTCTCTGCCTTTTAGTTAGTTTGGCTAAGTGTGTGTCTTTTGTCTATCTTGTTGACTTTCTTAAAGGACTGCCCCTTGATTCCATTCATTCTTCCTCTTGTTCTGTTTCTAGTTTGTTGACTTCAGCTTGAGTTTGATTATGTGCTGCCACCTACTCCTCTTGGTTGTTTCAGCCTCTTTTGTTGTGGAAGATTCCAGAGGAGCTGTTAACTGGCTAGTATGGAATCTCCCCAATTTCTGTATGAAGGTGCTTAGTGCTACAAACTTTCCTCTTAGTACTGCTTTCATTGTGTCCCATAAGCTTGGGTATGTTGTGCCTTCATTTTCACTGATTTTAAAAAGTCTTTAATTTTTTTTTCATTTCTTCCCTGTCCCAGTTGTTACTGAGTATGGACTTGGTCATTTTCCATGATTATGTAGGGTTTTTGTTATTTCTGTTGTTGAGATCCATCTTAATCCATGGCCATCTGGAAAAGCACAGTAGGTAATTTCAATTTTTTGTATAAGTTATGTTTCACTTTGTAACTGACTATATACTGCCAATAGTCGAGAGGTTCCATGTGGGGATAAGAAGAGAGAATATTCTTTTGTGTTTGGGTGAAAAGTTCTGTAGATAACCAGTGGTTCCATTGGATTCATTCCATCTGTTGGTGTCATCATTTCTCTATTTTGTTTCTGCCTCAGTGATCTGTCCATTGGTTAGAGTGGGGCACTGTATTCTCCCACAATTGAGGTGTAAGCATCGTTCTATGCTTTTACCTTTAATACCAACAGTGTTGTCTTTCGCTTTTGTTTTTCCTTTCATTTTTGGTTTGGTTTTTTTTTTTAAATAAATCTAGTTGTTCTTGTATATTGGTCAAAGATGTTCTGAATTGGATTGCCCTCTGGGTAGCATTTTCCGTTGGTGAGGATGGCATATTCTTCCCCATCTCTTTTCACTAATATCAGTTGAAATTCTATTGCTTCATGCTATACTACTCTATTAAAGAGCCGGCTCTGGCATTGGATTAGACACCCCGTCTCCCAACCCAAGCATGCTTGTTTTAAAATTTCCTCCAACATACCTGTCCTCGGTCAGGAGACCATCTGACACTAGGACAAAGATAGAAAACAAAGCTAATCAACCCAAGAAAAGACACTATGTGAATTCAAAGGACTAAAATATAAGCTGTACCTTAGGAACTTAACGAAAAAAATTCTATTTAAAGTTGTATTTATTATTTACACAGCATGTGTGCCTGCACGCCAGAAGAGGGGACCAGATCTCACTATAGATGATTGTGAACCACATGTAGTATTATTGAATATCTTTAAAAATACCTAAAGAAAACTGAAACAACCTGGTGTTGGCATTTTCTGAGTTCCTGTAGATGTTGGGTTTTTATACTTTTCTGTTTATTGCCACCTAGGATTCAGATAATTATATTATTCTACAATTGAATGGCTTCCACGACAAATAGTGAATATACTTTTAAGAGTACCTGCTTACATCTGCAGACATACACAAACGGGTTAAAATGTAAAATAAAACCGTCAGTCTAAACTATCTTGTTTGTAAGGACCAAACAAACTCCCTTTGGAAAAAGAAACTCTATTTTGCAAAGGAAACTCCATTTTGTGTTCAACCTAGCCAAGGGCTGAATCCAATTTACAGACTAAGCACAAACTAGCCTAAACAGAAAAAATATTCCGTGGCAACACTATCAACTCA
Organism: Acomys minous; assembly: GCF_964271855.1. Taxonomy (NCBI): domain Eukaryota; kingdom Metazoa; phylum Chordata; class Mammalia; order Rodentia; family Muridae; genus Acomys; species Acomys minous. The sequence goes on from NC_140488.1 coordinate 8,110,801, forward strand.
CCTTGGGAAAGTCCAAATACACCCTCTGAGGGTCAAGCTGAGCAGCAGGGATCTGGCACATAGCAACAACCAATTAGGAGAGGCTAGGCCAAAGTTCCTAATGCCCCCAGGACTGCCTAAGCCAATCTTTTCTATAGGCCAACTTGCCCCTACACCTATTACCCAACTATGAAACTCTAAGTCTTGTAACTCTCTGCTTGCAGCTTTTCTGCCCAGATGTCATCAAATCATATACTGTGGAACCCATTTATTTGTCTAAAACCTATTTTTTTAAAACCCTCTCAACTGAGACTCCAGGCCACTTCCCTGGGCCTGCTGTGTCAGCGCATTGGAGGTGTGTCCTGGGTTTGACCCTGCATATAAAGAGATTCTTACCACTGCATTTGGACTCGGCTCTTGGGTGGTCTGTTCAGAGAATCTCTCAAAATTTGGTTAGAGTATTCATTGTTAATAAGTCCAAATATGCCTACTTAAGATAACTAGAGCTGGACTCTTAATATTTCTTCCAAAAAGGAGATAAGTAAGATTATTGGACCTCCTGGGAATATCCATTCCAAATGCAGCCCACCTAGGAAAGCACTCACAGCCCCATCCACAAGAGTTGCTGCAGCCCACACAAACAGGCTCCCTCTTCTCCACTGCATTCAGTAGTTTTGCAAACATTTTACACTTCACCCAGCCCTCAATGTATCCATCAACTGGCCAGACAGGAGGCAGATCTGTCACTGATCAAGGCTCCTATCTTGGCTTGCAAGCTCTGCCCACTATGCCTATGTCATCAGTCTCAGATGCACCTAAGCATCAAGCCCTGCCTTCCACTACTACCTAAATCGTCACAGCCCCACTCACAACACCTCCAGCACAAGCTACCCTAGCAGAGACAGCTTCTGTTCTCCCACCCACACCTACAGCTCTTTAACTCAGCACTCACAGCTTCTCCCTGTGAATGTACAATACGTCACCCACCCCCTACAGACAGGGTTCTCATCCCGTGGGTCGCAACCCCCACACCAGCTATGTATGTTGTGGTTCCATTTGTAACAGTGGCAAAATTCCAGTAATGAAATAGCAATGAAACACATAAGGGACTGTGTTAAAGAATCACAGCAGTAGGAAGGTTGAAACCCACTGCCCTTCCCTGACCTTTGCAACCACAGCCTCCACCCACTACTCTATCTCAGCAGGTCACAGTGCCCCACTGCTACAGGTGTTCTCTGCCAAATGAAGGTCAAGTGAGGATTCAGCCTTCTGCCCCCTCCTCAGAAAGTGACCACTCACATCATAGCCTTGGCCTGGTGCTCTGCATTCCCTGCTCACTATTCTCACCACTCACACAGCCCAGCCCACAACAACTGCCACAGCAGAAACAGCCCTTTACACTCTTCTCCTTCGGCAGGTCCAGGCAACACTCAGTAGGTATCAAAAGTTATACTGACACAATCCATCACTGAGCTAAAGGTCAGACTAACTCAATCAAGCCCTGCATCAGCAAGAGAGCTCAGCCCACCACTCTGCAGTCAGCTCTCACAACCCCACACTAGTATACACCTACAGAACCCCATCCTGCTCTTAGGGTGACCCTGCCCCCTCTCAGTTCAACATCCAGTGCCCAGACCTATTTTGTAAGAGATCACCTAGCCTCCCACCCTGGCTGCCCCTTACCTCCACACTGCAGGATCCATAGCCACGCCCCCAACACCCTTCTACTTCCTGATTCCCTAGTAAATTAGTGGGCTCAACACATTCAAGTTGGCCCTCACACCTCTGCCTCAGTCTGTCTACCGCCCTGCCTCAGCTCTAAGCACTCCAGAACACAGCCCTTCCCCCTCCCTTGCCAGCACCTGTTCCCAAGGGATTCCACAGTGCACAAAGTTTCCTTCTCTAACACTTACTAGGTCCAGATCCACCCACCCTTCCACCCTAGCATACAAGCCCCGCCCACCACTATTGATCTCAGCAGTCACAGCCCCACCCACAAGACCAGCACCAGTCCTTCCTCTGCAGGGCACCCTATCCTTACTTCCAAGTTTTCTCACAGACTGATCCACCATATAGCCCTGGCCCATCCCCTGACACACCTTTTTTACTTCTTTCTGGGCCTGCTGTTATGGACCCTTGCCTCTGCCCTCTTTAGAGGTCCTAAGGATGTGCCTGATCCAATGGGGTCCCTAATGGTTAAAGCAGCCTGCTCCAGTGATCTCACAGACTGTTTGTCTGCAGAAGACCAAACCTCAAATCTCAGCATGCAGGAGGCAGAGGCAGGCTGAGAACTGAGTTCAAGGCCAGCCTGGACTACAAAGTGAGTTCAGGATAGCCAAGAATACAGAGAGACCCTGTCTCTGGGGAAAAAAAAAGAAAAAGAAAAAAGAAAAGTAGGAAAGCAAAAAGAAAAAGAAAAGAATAGATGTGTCAGGGGATGGACAAAGGCACCTGAGTGGATGGTTGTAAACTTCCCTCAACAGTTTTACAGGAGCAGCTGTCTCAGGCCTGACCAATGGTACTATGTGGTGCTGTGCATCCTCTCACCTGGTGTGGGGGTCTTTCGGCTTGAACCTGGATTCATGGCCAAGACACTGTGAGCTTGAGGCCTGTGCTGCCTGATGACCACAAGGCTCAGCGCAGAATGGGACCCTAAGACTGAAAGCCTTGGAATCCACTTGAAGGGAAGGAAATAAGGAAACTCTGGAGCAGAGTTTGTGCCCTTTGCCCTCTTGTGACTGTGATCTCCCTCCTGGAGGGTCTCAAGCAGTGCTGGGCCTGTCCCACCTCCTGCCACCCACTTTTCCACCTTCTTCCTGAGTGTGGAGGCAGGCAGGTGGCAAGCTCTGTGCTGCTCCTCCTGGGCCCTCCCCTTCTTGCCATTAGGCTGTGAGCTCAGTGAGGAGGCCCAGGTCACATGCCCTGTGTGCCCTGAAACTCCACTGACATTGATGCTCTACTGTTTCTCAACAACATGCCTGGCAGTGGGGTTTTGCTTAAGGACAGGCCATGCAAACCTGGGGTTTGGTGCTCCTGTGCCTGTCTGAGCAGTTTGAGAGTCTAGGGTCGCAGAGGGGAAGTGGCACTCACTGGATAGGATGGAGGCTTCTAGAGAAAGGTCCCCACAAGGTCCTGCCAACAGAAGTGGCCATGCCTGAGGGAACACAGAGGAGGGAGTGTCCCCTTGCCCTATTCAGGTGTCACAACTGTGTTAGTGGACATCAGCATAGAGGCAGTCAGTTCTCTGATTGTCCTGCCTGCTGACTCACTCTGAGGTCACTGCCTCCAGTACCAACCCTAACTTCAGCTGAGAAGCATTTACAAAAGTGACCATGCTGCCCCTTTTGGTCAACAAATTCTGGACTCTTAGGTCCAAAGACATCTACTTCCCCTTAACCAAAAGGAACCGCTTCCCTTCTGTCAGGCAAAATGGGCAGATAGCTCTGTCTGATGTCTCTGAGCACAACAAAACTCATGCTGGCTTCCTGGCTACTTCAGTATAACACCTGTCTGCTTAAAAGACAGTGAGTTACAAAAAGAAAAAAAAACCAAACACACACACACACACACACACACACACACACACACACACACACACACATACACACACACACACACACACACATACACACACACACACACAGGAAGGATTGCTAAGCATGGTTACTGGGATCTCATTGAATGGCTTACTTTGTGATTATCAAATTTTACCTGGGTAAACCAATCTTTATTTTCTTTCATAGATAAGGTTTCTTTCTTTCTCTTCTCTCTCTCTCTCTCTCTCTTTCTCTCTCTCTCTCTCTCTCTCTCTCTCTCTCTCTCTCTCTCTCTCCCTCTCTCTTTCTCCCTCTTCCTTCTTTTTTTTCTTTTTTCCGAAGATAAGCTTCATCTGTGTACCCTTGTCTGTCGTAGATCCACATTTTAGACCTGGCTGGCCTCTAACTCAACTAGATCTGCCTGCCTCTGCCTCCCTTAGTTCTGAGATCACAGGCTTGCATTATGACACCTGGCTCTAAAATCACTTTTTATTGTTACATAAAAAGGTACCACTACCCTTAATCCCAGCACTCACTTAGGTGATGCCAAAGCAGGTGGAACTCTGTGAGGTCAACACCTGCCTGGTCTACAGAGTGAGTTTCAGGACAACAAGGCCTAAAACAGAGAAACCCTGTCTTGAAATAAGAAAAGGCATCTTTTCGAGTCAATTTCCACACACCCAAAGTTCCTATGTGATCTAGGGGCTATCTGGAAAGAGCTATCACCTCAGGCATATGAGACTTCCTGGGTTTCCAGACAGGTCAGAACACTGGATTTATGAGAAGGCTCTGAGAAACCTTCAAGACAATAACACAAAGACTCTGAGATAATGATCACTGACCAAAGGCAGCTTCACAGCTTAGCTGCTGTCACTCCGGATTCAGGCTAGATACAATGGGTCTGCTAAATTCTTCTGCGCACTAGCCCTATTTTTGTGACCCCGATTCCTAGAAGGTAGGTCTCTAGGAGCCCTGACTCAGAGACCCATGACCAGAAATGTACAGCTTCACCCCATCTAATTGTTATGGTGTGACTAACTGCATTCTGGCTCCTCTTAGCTCTCCAGAAGTGTGAGGAGGGCAGGTCTCTGTCCTTGGGTCCGCAATTTCTCATCGTCAGGCCGTGTTTGCTGTGCCCAGAACTCTCAGCAGCCTACAAGGTTGTGTGGAGCTGAAAGATCACTCTGTACTCACCAGGCTGCAGCTGAGGCACCAGAACCAAGTTTCAGATCCCAAAGCCCATACTAGAAGCCCATACCTAGGATAGAGGAGGAGTATATAGTCCAAAATGGACTTCTCCTCACTTGGGGAGGACAGTGTGACCACTGTCGGCTCAGTGGAGCCTGGGTGGGATTGTGCTGAGAAGGCAGATAAGTAAAGGACCTGTCAGCTCACTCTCACAGTGCAGACTCCAAAGGGAAGGCAACATTGATACACCATTGGCTTGCAGAACATGGCCCATTCCAGCCCTTGGAGTCTGTAAGTGTAGACAACAGGCCAATGTGCCAGGAATAGGTACTGCATGAAATGTTTCTCTCTAGAACATAGGCTCTTCATCAGCACATAAGTGTGGGTCTATCAAGTCAGTAATATTCCTAGGATTTCAAAGTCAGCCTCACAGACACAAGACTTGCAGTACAATATAGTGTTTATTAAGCAAAGACATACCCTTTTTTGAACAGATATTACTTCTCAAATTGGTTGTCTGGAATATAGGTTACAAAGTGGCATAGGACCACAGAAGACATATATGAATAAATCAAGATTAAGGCTGGAGATTTGGGGGAAAGGGCATGATGCAACAATATTTGTCTGCATTTCAAGCCTCTGTGGCATCTTATTTTGGCAAAAACATTAGTACCCTAGAATTCTGCCCATTGAAGGCAGCTTGCCCCAGCAAAAGCACAGATGTATATACATATACTTGAAAAAGTGTGGGGCAAACAGATGGAAATGAATAGTGGTTATCACACACTAATCTGGATGTAATAGCTTGCTTTTGCAGCTTCCTTTCCATTAAACTCATTATGCTTAAGAAACAACTAAAAACCAAATTTGTGACTAAAGAAAATAACCCACCCACCCTCTCACATCAAGGGACTCTTGTATGCCCCTTTCCCACATAGACCATGGACTTAGGTCTTCTGCCTCATCTTCCCCTTAGGGGTGAGGATTGATGGTGTTCTCTTCAGTCAGAAAATATGAAGAATTATCTTGACCAGGCTGCCTGGTCTTTCTCACGTAATCAGAAGAGGCATGCTGCAAAGAAAAAAAAAAGGAGGGAGAGTGGTAAATTGAAATATTCTCTGGTGATTTCAAGCCAGTGAGCCACTGACAAGGATCTTTGCATTATTGGTTTACAAGGTACTAGCAGAGGAGAGAGAGAGAGAGAGAGAGAGAGAGAGAGAGAGAGAGAGAGAGAGAGAGAGAGAGCTTGGAAAGTTATGATTCCTGTACTATTCTTCCTTCCAGATGCCTCTTGGCTTAATGACCGTCCTCAGAACCCAAAACTTCCCTTTAGTCTGCAGCATCTGTTTCTGGCTCTCCACTCCCCACCTTTGTGAAGTCAGACCTAGCCAAAGTCTCAACTTTAGCCTTCGATTTAAGTCATTTCCACATTTACACAGTGGAAGTAAAGGTGTCAGCTCCCACCAGGAAGTGGAGGAGGACAAGCACAAAGGCAGTGTTACAGGTATCAGTTGTAGAACTCTTTTTTGACTCTATTTTGAAGTGATTCAGGACGAAGTAAGTGGAACCAAATGGGGTGAATGAGGAAAATAGATTCAGGAGGAGTTGGGTTTCAAGCAGACAGCTGAAGACCAGGACAGGAGTGAACAGAAAGGAAAGAGCCCAGTCAGAGTCATATGTCCACAGGATGAAACTCTTGCCCTTCCTACTCTAACTCTTTCCCAATGAGCTATCTGAAACCCTACGTTCACTGCTTGGACGATTAGATCAATTTGCTGACAACTCTGATTCTTAGAGTTCCATTCAAGAACATCATTGTATCGGTAATGACCACGAAAAGGGCTACCTTTTGGAGTCTACTTTGCTAGTGAGCCCGTCAGACCATTTGCCAATTTTAATCTCGGTATGAGATCACAGGGATTCAATTTCTGGTGACTCTGATGGTTCACTTGGTCAAGGCATGTATATGAAAATGTTACACATTTACTTATCTAGAATTTCTAAGCATTTAAAATGAAAATACTTTTGATGTCTTGCTTCTTTGCCAGATTGAATGTTTCTGCTCCTTATAAGGCTAGCTGGGACTTTACATGAAGAGCTAAATCTGCTGGGTTATTTTTATCAGGACCAGTTTTATTCTGCAAGCGTAGCCCCTAAAGATGGTCCCCAAGGTCTGTCTGCCCTGTCTAACATAAGGCAACTCCATAAATAAATGCTAAGTACACTCACTCAGCAAAGGGAATTTTAAGGAAATTTTTCAATATGATGAGACCTATGCAAGGTAGGTTCTAGACTGTATTGCAGTATTGCAAAATGGATAATCTCAGTAAGGAATCTGGATTCAGTGTTGAGCTTGGCACTAAAGTGAGGTGTGGCTGGGGAAGACTGAAAGTCAGACTGTATTTAGGAATCATTTATGCAGCTCAGTCATACAAGGATCCTTGTAGCTGTTACTACTGCAATAAAACCCAATGGTTTTACGCAGGAGTGAGTTCTACCATCACATGTGTGACTTCCTTCACATTGATAATGCTTTCAACTCTGCATATCAAATAGAGAACATATTGCTGGGGCATTCTCCTTATGAAGAAGAGTCCCAGATCAAAAGAAAAAAGCTATAGGGCATTTCAACTCTATCATACAAATTCTCTCTTAGACTGTAGAGTCACAAGTTCACCTATACTAAACAACGTTGGTCTGTAATGTGGCCCATGGCATTATTTCATAACTGCATGAAATTTCCTGAGTCCCCCAGGCCAAGAATTTTTGATTAATGACCTTCAGTTATTTTTGATTTATGACTTTCAGATGATTGAGAAGTACCTACATGTGACAGTGTTGGTGGGTCCTGTGGCCTTGCCGATGAGTACTGTGATTCCGCTGGCGGGTAACCTGCTGTTGCCAATGGCTGACGTGGCACTGTCATTGTTTGATGTGACCTTGTTGATGGGTGAGGCCGAAGTAGAGGAGTACAATCAGCAGGATCTCCCCTATGTCTGTAAGAAATTTGGAGCTGTTACACAGGTCAAAGAATGACGGCTCATATGGAGTTCTCCATGTTACCTGTAAAAGCTCATCCAGGTTTATGTTATTGGCTGCTCACAGCAAGTAGCAAACATCTTACATCTACTTCCCTGGTTTTCATGTCCCATGCGTTCTTTCCAGAGAAGCTGAAGAATGGACATGAAACTCGGGAGTTAGTTATGGTCAATAAACACTTCTCTACAAACACCCTGTGCAAAGAGTCTGAACTTAAGGAATAAAGCCAATGATTTCAAGGGTTGGATGGGAAATCTCTGCATTTGAGGCTGTCTTGTCTAAGCCTTCTGTGTGGAAGATCTTCCATTTTATTAATAGATGCTGAGATAGGCACTATACAGGCAGGAACAAGGGAAAAAAGCATTGGCCTCCACCCTTCTCCCCAGTCAGTCTGTCTCTTACCTATTTGTCTGATTTTGTGGATGCTCAGAATTGTCATTTCCATAGGAATTAATGGGGCCTCTCCCCACATCATTAATAGCAGTCACCATCTACAGAAAACCAACAGCGTTATTGTAAAAAAAAAAAATACAGGGGTACCATACATGAACTTATTGATATCTTAGGCTCTGGCTGCTCCTGTACCTGTTCTCGTGGCCGACATGCCCGATTCGCTTGTCCTTGTCTGGTTTGTGGCGGGTCATACAAGCCGCGAAGCATCTCAATACGCTGGGCCAACTCATATATACATTGTTCTCGTTCTCTGTCCTGCAGATATTGATGTGTCAAAAACGAACATGATAGTAACTTTTTATAGACAATTCAAAGACTTTAATCCAGCCGACTGGGACTTAAGTGTAGCACAAAGAATTGAAAGCGAGGAGCTTTTAAAGGCAAAAAAGAAAACCAAAAACAAACAAACAAAAAACACACCCGACAGCTGCAAGGGGGAGCTAAGATAAGCAGTTAGCTGAAGTTGAGGGTTGCATAAGCAGGCAGTTTAACAGAAGATAAGTTAGTTGGGGCATCTTGACCTTAGGTTCCTAGAATAAGACTGGTTAATTTATAAAAGTAACTTGATGTTTGTTAAAGCACCCCCCCCCAGAAATGAAATGTACATTTAAATGAATCCCAAAGTAATGGAAGTCTGGTCTCTATATGCAGACAGGGCTATGGGGACTACTGACTGCTTTGGTAGCACACTAGTCACAGACATGCCTCTGAGTCACAGATTTCTGAACATCCAAAACACCTGCACAAGCAAGTGTATAGCATCTAGCTTGTATCGAGGTCTCCCTAGCATAGATATGTTTAATTCTCTGGAGCAACTCAACTGCAGTCTATGGGGTAGGCTGAGTTGAATAAACAAAGCCAATCAGACTTCCTATACAAATGAAATGTCCTTTCAGTTATAAACTTAAACTTTCCATACCTCTTCTTCATCAAAGGTTCTGGTTATGGTCAAATCATAGACTTGTGTCCTTATTTGTGGGGTGTTGAGTAGGGCAACCCTTTGCCGCAAAAGTGGATTCTGGAATTGAAAAGATCTCATTGGTTGCATTTGTAAGGACACAAAATTACTTGCAGTTAGTCCATGCCTTTCCTTAATACACTAAACACATGTGAACATGGAAAAGGAGCGCTCAACAAGCCCACAGGGAACCTTAGATATCTAGAAGCTAAGATCTGGCTGGGCTCTCCTCAGCTCCTGTACACAGGCAGATTGAAGATCCGCTATTGATTGTTTTAAGAATTTAAGACTGTATCCACACTGAGAGTTTAATTATTCGTATAAATTTCCTTCTAAAGAGTTCAAGGAAATTTCACGGTACTCCAAAAATCCATGTAAGGCAAGAAGGCCTTTCAAAAACACGTCCTTGTATATTTAACAAGATAAGAAAGGGTGTGTGATTTGCCTTAGAGAACATCCAACCTGCCTGTTATTAAGGGTTCAATAGATTTTCTTGTGTGTCTGAAAAGCTAGGACATTACAAACAGTGATATATGTTTTTGAAAAGTAAAGATCATGCTTTCTATAAAGTAAACCTGAACAAACAGAGTGAATTTAAGCTTAACATTGTTAGAGGTTAAAAAAATGTACTTGAAAGACTTTGAGATGTACCTCAGTTACTCCAGAGGCTGACTGATCTATGTGCACTGTGGGTTCCACTACTGCCACTGGGCGCACATGCTGTGTGATTGTGTTTGGGTTTGTTGAGGCTGTCTCTGCTGCCTTTTGATGTCCTTGGCCTTGGTCTACAATGGTTTCTAGGGTCTTAACATTTTTCTTGTCTTCGGTGTTTTCTGTTATTTGACAGTAATATTCATATGATGAGGAGCTACAAAGTACAATCATTTCATCGATATTCTGTTCCTTAGGATTGGAGGTCTTTGCCTCTTCCAATGATTTATTCTCATCCTCATCACTGCCGCCTTCTTGTTCTGGGGAGCCTTCTTCTTCCTGGCTGTCATTTAAAAGGATCTCTGGAGGCACTTCTAATTCCATGTCCATGTTGTTTGAATCTGTCATATACTTCTGTCCAGAACCTGAGGAAGGAACAACCATAGAGGAGATTGGGACTAAAACAATAAAATGTGCCATCGTTATATAACAGGACATTGTGGTTTAATCTCATGTTTAAGGATGAGATATGCTTGGAGAGATGGCTCAGAAGATAAGAGCACTGTCTGCTCCTCCCGATGTCCTGAGTTCAATTCTCAGCAACCATATAGTGGCTCACACCCATCTGTACTGTAATTTGATGCCCTCTTCTGCAATGCAGGCCTACATGCAGATAAAGCACTCATACATAAAATAAACAAATACAAATCTTTAAAAAAAGGAGATGTGCCAGGTACTAGGAATCATTTACAGGACAGTATTTTTTAAAATTCATTCATATTTGAAAGTTAATGACAAATATATCTGAATTTCTCTGTGCCCACCTCCCATTTTATACTGGTGCTTAAATCCAGCCCAGTTAATAGTAACCTTTCATGGCAACATCCTTTGGGCTCTACCTCATGATGTTGGGTGTCCTCTAAATACTAAAGCTGAAATAAGTCACAAATGACTTTAAGTCTCACAGGCAGGAATTAACGTAAGCAAACTGAAAGTTCCATGCAAAACCTCTGAAAAATGTCTTTAGTAACATTATTCATAATTATCAAAAACTTGAAAGCAATCCAGATGTCCTTCTGCTGATGGAGGGATTAAAATTGGCAATATAGTCATAATGTGGAATAAATGAAAGTGATCCATTGTTTCCTGTGACAAGAAATTTGCTAACTGTACATTTCTAAGAAAAGAAGACAGATGAAAAAGTCCTCACAATGGTAATAAGAATGAAACCAATTTTGTTTTGATTATGTAATGTGTGACATTAAGGGCATCACAATGGAATGGATAGATTTTTTTTTTTGCTTTTGTCCATGTTCCCGTGTATTGCTCATTCTATTCAAATTATTTTATTTTTGTGACAACATCCATGAATCCCAAGATGGCCTTGAACTCATGGCATAGATAATGGCCATGAACTCCTGACCCTTCTGCCTCTCCCTCCTGACTACTGCATTGAAAATTTTCTCTAAGTCCAAAATTAGTTCAAAATGAAAAACATTTAGAAAATATAAGCATCAGTATCAGGCAGAGTGCCCCACCAGATACCTCCCAATTGCTCCATGCAGCTTCAGGATGCACACTTCACAACAATGCTATGGATACAAGCAAATTGATCTTCAATCATTCAGTTAGTTTTATATATTCCATTTTAGTCCTTTTGGAAAATTCTAGTTCCCTGACAGTTTCAGTGCTCAGAGCTTTGACTAAACTTTTCTACTATCAATCACTTCCAAATCACTTTTGCATCTTAATAGTATATTTGCAATTTTCTGGTTCCAAATGAAAAAATAAAATAAATATCAGTAAGCCATAGCAAGCACTCCAGATGCTGCTAAATTTCAATGTCTCTTGCTGGTTATCTGGCTTTGCTCCTCTGACTGGAAAGGCTAGCTGTGGGATCTTATAAGGATTGCTCCACAGCTGGTTTAACAATAATGAATATAATTCCACAGAACATCCCTACAAGGTAACTTCAGATAAGTACGTTAAGTGCAATCACTCTTCATGTAAATGTTAGAAATGGTCACACACACACACACACACACACACACACACACACACACACCTACCTTTGTGCTGTTTTCAAAGAACTATTTGGAAAGGAGATCTGAAACTTACAGAAATAATGGAAGTGGTGCTACTAAAACTATTTGACAGTTAAAACTACATTTGAAACCGAGGAGAAAAGAAAGATGAACCATAATAAGTGAAAATGTCACAATATAACTTATCTGCAATGAGATCCATGTCTCAAGTGTTGCAGGTTTTATACAATGGTATAATTAGGACTTTGTTATAGAAACACATAAAAGAAGCAGCAGTATTTTGGAGGGATTAACCACCTTCACTGCTACTTCCATTACATTTTCCTGGCAACACACATGCCTATAATTCTGTCATCACTGCACTCAGGAGTGGAGCTAAAGTGCCCGCTCTGACTTCTAGGACAGGGTGAACTATACACAAAAAATTTGCGTCAAAACATCAACAAGACTAAAACAAAAACATGTTGTTGCACTAAGACACTGCAAGGACATAAACAATAAAGTGTTATTTATTCAAAGACAGATCTATCACAATGTTTGCAGTATTAAAATCAAAAGCAAGTGAGTAATACAAATTCAACAGAAAAAAGGAGAGTCTGCACATTTCTAACTGGGGTTTCTAGAAGGTGAAAGATCAGTGATTGCTTGAATCTATGAGAAGATATTTATGTCACTGTATTTTCTATCAACAGTCTATCCCATCCCCAACTAACCTATATTTACCTTTCAGCTATTATCATCTATCTACAATGTATCATCTATCTATCTTGTGTTTACTTTCTATGTATCATTTATACCCCTGCTATCCTGTGTCTAATTTGCACCTATGTATGATTGACGATCTACCTATACTGTATCCCGCTCTGATCTATTATTTCATCTATCATCAAAATTTAGCTCTTCTAAGTCTACATTCCATCTAGTATCTTCCATTTATCTACGTTTTACGTTCTATTGATCTTGTATCTGTCATCCATCTGTCTATCACCTACCATCTATATACTCTGTGTCTATCTTCCAAATTTCTATACTTGGTTATCTAGCCATTCTGTGTTTATATTGAATCTATCTATCATCTATCCTGTAGCTGTTCTGTGTCAATCTATCTACATATACACCTTGTGCCTATCCTGTGTTTGTATTTGAATCTAGCCCACAGTTACCTTGTGTCTATGGTCCATCAATGGATCATCTATACTGCAGCTGTTCTGATTCTATCTTCCATTTATGGATCACCTATCCTATAGCTATCCTGTGGTCTTGTTCCATCTATCAAAACCATCTCTCAGTCTTCCATCCTTTGTATACCCTGTGTCTACTTATATCATATTTCCTCTACCTATAATGTGTCTATATAATATTCCTGTTATTTATCATCTTACTGTCCTGTATCTCTCTAACCATAGATCACAATCCTCTAAGCATCCCATGCCCGTCTTCCATCTATCCCTCAAGCTATCCTGTGCATGTATACCATCCAAGTATCATTTATCATTAGCTACCTTTTATCTCTCATCCACCTCTCTCTCTCCTATCCTCTACCTATTCTGTGTCTATCACCTAATCTCTTTAGATTTATTTATTTCCCACCTCTTCTCTATGATATATCTAGATAACTTTCATTTCTTTCTTTCTTTTATACCTCCATTGTTAAATGTATTGTATATTCTTTTATCTAGTTCTTCCTCTTCTATGTCATATACTTTACCATCTATTGTTTATAATCTATCATACCTCTTATAGTAATGAGCTATAATTTATCACATAGCATTCATCATCCTTCATGTATTTTTTTGTACTGTGTAACTTTTGTGATAAAACTTGTTGGTATTAAACTGGGAACAGGGCTTCTTCAAGACCCAGCTATTCCATTCCTTGGAATATACCCAGAAGATGCTCCACCACACAACAAGAACATTTGCTCAACCATGTTCACAGCAGCTTTATTCTTAATAGCCAGAACCTGGAAACAGCTGAAGCGTCCCTCAGTAGAAGAATGGATAAAAAAAAAAAAAACTGGTACATTTACACTATGGAATACTATTAAAAACAAGGAATTCCCAAAATTTGTGGACAAATGGATTGAAGTAGAAATGATCATAATGAGTGAGTTAACCCAGAAGCAGAAAGACTCAAATAGTATATACTCACTTATATCTGGACACTAGCCCAAAATATATGTCCCATGAAAGCCTTCATTTACCAGGAAAGTGGGACAGAAGGGAGGACATCCTATTGGGACTCTAGGTGAGAGAAGCATGGGAGAATGTGGAAATAGAAGGATCCAGAGGGTCCTAGAAACCTACAAGAAGAGCATTATGATGGGCAGATCTGGGCCCAGGGATCTGGCTCAAAATATGGCACGAGCCAAGGACAATACGTGCAGTGAACTTTGAACCGCTACTCGAATCTAGCCAATGGACAGGACATTCTCCACAGTTGAATGGAGAGTGGGGTCTGACTTTCACATGAACTCTGGTGCCTCATATTTGACTATGCCCCCTGGATGGGGAGGCCTGGTGGCACTCAGAGGAAGGATAGCAGGCTACCAAGAAGAGACTTGATACCCTATGAGCATATACAGGGGGAGGAGGCCCCTCCTCATTCACAGTCATAGGGGAGGGGAGTAAGGGGAAAATGGGAAGGAGACAGGAATGGGAGGATGCAAGGGATGGGATAACCATTGAGATGTAATATGAATAAATTAATAAAATATATTTTAAAAACATGTTGGTATTTAAAAGTACAGCCAATCTGGCCCCTTTTGCCAGTGTATTCCATGAGATTGTTAACTGTGGTATAAATAGAATTACTCAAGAACAGGAAAGACATTTCATAAGCACCAAGTTAGACAATTAAGCTTAAATAAGGTATATACTTAACTACATAGCTTTAGACTAGACTAAAAACTTATATAACTGAAATATGAAATTATGAAATCCACAGTTTACAGTTGGTGAGTTCCTCATCCCTATATCAATGATTGGTACAAGATTAGACAAAAAAATAACTCAGTATTTTGCCCTTACAACAGAGCTCCGAGTCAACCTTACCTTATCACCCACTTGAAGTAAAGTGGTCTTGTGTCTACTGTATCCAGGCAACTCTAGAATGCACACTGATTAGGAGATTGCTGAGAACATAAAAGCCACTGACTATGATTGGTCCTAAGAGGCAGGGCTGTGATTGGTCAAAACACAAGTTTAAATGACTGTGGTTACTGTTAAGAGCAAGGCTGTGATTGGCCTAAAACACAAACTTCAATGACTGTGATTTGTTCTCAGAGTCAGTGTTGTCATTTGTTCAAAGATAATCCTTAATGAATGTCATTGGTGGTTAGTGGTGAGGCTGTGATAGGTCTAAAATGTAAGCCCCAATGACAGTGGCTGGTTCTACAAGGCATAGCAGTTAGGCTCAATGAGTCTATAGGGAGATATTCAGCAGTTGCTGCTTTCCTGATTTGATCTTTTAAACATATATCTCTATATGTTATATTTTGATTACTTTTATTTTATTAAATGTTTCCCCTGAATGTATGTATACCATGTGCATGTCTGACACCTATAGAGATCAGAAGAATGTGTTGTACCTCATTGAACTTGAGTTACAAATAGTTGTAAGCCATTATAATTGGTACTGCGAACCAAACTCAGGTCCTGTGCTGGGGCAACAAATGTTCACAACCACAGAACCATTTCTCTCCTCCTCCTCGAGTTATATTCTGTTGCCTCTCTGCATAGTACCACACAGAAAAAGACCACTGTCCCAGGACACCAGAAGAATTCCATAGAGCAGACAAGTCTTTAGGCTAGAAATGTTCCCAGTCTTTTGCTAAGAGCTCTAAAGCTAGCTTGTGTTACTGGCTAAGAAACACCCCCAATTCTTATGCCTATGCAAGACCTATAACACTAGCTGCTGCCAAAGGATGACATAATTCAATATCCGAGCCTGCCTTGGATTACAAGTCTAACTACAGAGCAGGAGTGGACATTCTCTACTTCCTAGGCTCAGACAATAACTGGAAGGCTCAGTAGGCCAAGAGTCTCAATACCAGAGGCCTGCACAAGAGCTGCCATACTGTAGGGTGTCACCTCCTGTTGCTCAGATTACCCAGGATATTTTTCATTTTTGTTTTATTTGCTTTAACATGGGAAACAATGTAACCTAGCTGCCCCCTCAACTCACTTTAGGTCCTTAAACTACTGATTCTCCTGCCTCTACTTCACAAGGACTAGGATTAGAGGCCTCTGCCACCATGTAAGATTCTTCATGGCTTAGATGGAACACACATCATCCATATCACCATCCCAGTATTTTGTGATGAATTTGTGAAGTTTTTTCCCCATTAATCTAGCTGTGGAAAATAAAAAGCCCCAAATCCTGCACAGTAATTTATGAGTAAGAATAAAATACAGAATGGGTCTTTACTTACTAGATATCAAGAGTTATTATAAAGCTTCAGTACTCGAGATTGGTGACAACACTGAAGGCATGTAAAATATAAGGAAACAAATGTGAAAGACACATAGCTCCAATAAGATCCTTGCCAGGCCTTCTACCTGCTGCCACACTGACCTTTGCGTTCTCAGCATTATCTACAGGGCCTAGAGGCATGGGAGCTCTGTTTATGGCAAAGGAGGGGAAGGACAAGTGGAACCTCAAGAGCAAGGCCTTACTCCACCTCTTGGCAGGACCACATATTACTCTCTGATCTTCAGCAAGTGAATTGGCATCTCTGTGCCTCAGTTTGTTTATCTGCCAAATAGGAACGAGGCTAAAAGTGCCTGCTTCAAAGAGTTGCTCAGAGAGTCAGTGAAGTGATCAGTTAAAGCTGGCCTGGTATTTACCAGTGAGCTTAAGACACAGTAAGTCTGATTTGCATTCTGTACATTGGGTGCCTCCTCTTTCTTGGAACTAGGGACCATGTATCTTTCGACATCACTGGAATCTGGCACCGGGGCTTGTGGGGTGCTGCTGGAGAGGTCAAGCTCTGGCATATCTGGATATCCAACTGAGTTCAGTCCATTACACTGGACTCCCTTTCTCAGTGGGGTTCTCTCTTCCCCTGATCTGGGACCCACAGATCCTCTAAGGAGTATCATGAGCCCTCAGGGAGATTACAATCCCAACCATTTCCTGGTAAGAAACTGTTCAGCAAGCACCTCCAGCCTCCAGCAAATGACCTTTATTATTACCTGGAAGTTCTTCCTCCATCCGTAGGATAATTATGTACTGTGTTTTCCTTCTTTTGAAAGGACCCCATGCTACTGCATGTTAATGAGATACTGTATCACTGCATGTAAATCAAGTGTCCTGGCACATAGTGTATCAGACACCCTCAAACCTCTCCCCACTGCCCAAGGTTTACAAATAAAAGTCAGCTGGCTGGCTGGCTGGCTCTCTTATGCTCCCGCCATCCTTCTACCATGACCTTCTGAGACTCCATTTATTCTGGGGAAGAATCACCTTTGAATGCCTGGGGCTTGACTGTTGATCAAGGCGGGCACAGTGATGGCAGAGCTGCTTCATTGCTGATAGCTAGGTGCTGACCACTGCCGAAGCACCACCAGCCTGTGTCTCACCTGACCTGTCTGCCAGCCAGTTTCAAACATCTACCTGCTTCTTCTGCCATGCTTGGCACAGCAGCTAGACAAAGGGCTATACCATGTTTGGTATCATCATGGCCATGTAGAACTCCAGAGTCTCCACTGCCTTCTGATACCAGAGCTAAACTGTAAGACTCCATGGAAAACTCAATTTCCTCCTCCCCTGGTAAGACCAGGAAAGTCACGTAGGACATGGGCCTCACCCTAAAGCACTTTAGCATGTCCTGAGAAAACCAGGACCTTTGACCTCAAGGTCCATTCCTTTTCATTCAGGAGCAAGAGGCATCTGGACAGAGCCATTGTCTTATCCACAACAGGTGTTTGCTAAATCTTTATAGATCAATAGTTGGATCTGCTACCTCCCTCAGCATACCTTGACCACCCTGTCCTCCCTTGTCCCTCAACTTCACCAGTCCTATCTCCTCCTCTTCCTGTTTTTTCTCTCCCTTATGCCTTCTTGCATTTCTGCCTATACCTATTTGCAGCCACATTAATTATTTTCCTGACATGCGTTCATCA
The DNA here is from genome assembly GCF_964271855.1 of Acomys minous. Lineage (NCBI taxonomy): Eukaryota > Metazoa > Chordata > Mammalia > Rodentia > Muridae > Acomys > Acomys minous. The sequence goes on from NC_140488.1 coordinate 8,128,775, forward strand.
AAATCGAACCTCTCTGTGAGTCTTCCTTTCCAAGCCTCACTTCACCTTCAAGTCCTGACCTTTACTCTACAAAAGACTCGTGTTTTCTCTGCAAATTCTTCACCCTCTACACACTAGTCACTGATTAGATTGCAGTCTCAGTTGTGCTCCTTCAGTCCTTTACATGGTGGCCCTCACCTCACTGCTCCAGACTGTGACTGCATTTGGAGACAAGGTCTTTAATGAGGGAACTGAGGTAGAAAGGGTGGGCACTGGTCCAGTGTAACTGCGGTCCCTATTACAGGGGGCAGATAAGACACAGTCATATACAGAGTGTGATCCTGTGAGTGCACTCACTGTAGACCGCCATCTATAAGCCAGGACGAAAGATCTCAAGAAAGAACCAACCCTGGCAACATCTGGACCTTCAACTTCCATCTTTAAAAACTGAAAAAGCAATATATTTTTCTGTTCAAATCACTGTACTTCAAGGCTTTCCTCTGATATCCCAAAGTCACATATCCTGTATTGTTCAGTGATGTCATATGTCAGGTACACTTCTAGGACCTACAAATAGAGATGACAATGAGCCAAGCACGAGCCACTACCTCATGGACATTAGGCCAGCCTCTCTCCAGGAAGTCAAATATGCAGGAGAGTGAATGAAGACTGGCTGTATGGAGAAAAGTGGAGCAGAGTCAGGTAGCCATTGAGGGCTCTACTGAGAGGATGCGCTTTTTGCTGAAACCTGAAGGACATGAACTATCTTGTTCTGGATACACAGACTTACAGAAGTAAGCACCACCAAAGCACAGCTTCCTCTAGTATGTTTTAAGGTAGGGGTAGGAATCATGCAAGGCCTCCTAGGCCATCACAGGAGACTTTGACCATCAGTTTAAATGGCATGGAAAGAAACTGAAGGCTATGAATCAGGGAGCACCATAATCTTTTCTATCTTCAAGTAACCCATCAGACTTATTTCCTAATGAAAATGAGATGTCACACGTAGAAGTTAGGACACTTTTGGGAGGCTGCTGGAACAATCCAGGAGAAGCGTGACACTGACTTGTATCAAACAGTGGGAAGGAAATAAAATTCTAGATGGAGTTTGATGGAAGAAATGTGAATATTAGATGACAGCATGAAATTTAATGAATACTTACAAACTGGAGTCAAGGAGGGTGCTCAGAGTATTATTCAAAGAAACATGAATGATGGAGGTGGTTTAACTGAGATGAAGAAGGCAGGGTAGAGCTGGTTACATAGAAAGGTCTAGAGTCCTGAGTCAATATCAAGGCTGGAAATGGAAATGGGCAATTATCATTTAATTACTATTAAGCCACAGGACAGGCTCTTGGCAAGATTCTGTATGTGGTACAAGAGAAGCACCTTCAGAACTAGGCCCTGAACAATCCTACATTTTAAGGCAGAATAGAGGACAAGGAGGAAATGCAAAAGGTGAAAAAGGAGGATGGGCTGGCAAGAAGTGAAACCACCAGGCTATGGGGGAAACCAACAAATGGCAGCATGAAGATTGGGGAAAGGGGGGGACAACTGTAATCCCAATCCCTCCCTTGAGAGATTTATACAGGTGGTTGAGTTTAAGAATACCCTGGGCTTGGTAGGAGTGCCAACCCAGGCAGATATTCAGCAGGGATGAGTATAGTCTAGTGATATGAGGGGAGAAAACTTGCAGTAGTCTCCTGGGAGACAGAAGGGTGGATGCTCTCTGGAACTTTGGCGTGATTGCAGGGCTGCATCAAGAACCCATCTGAGGATTAATGGCCCTTACTTTAATAAGAGAGTATTTACTCAGGGTGTCTGTGTGGGTTTCTGCAGCCACATTCAATTGCACTGGTGCAGGCTCAGAGTTGTGGTGTTTCCAGAGGAATATAAGGAAATGACACAGGACTGTCAAAAAAAAGTATGTGGATTCAAGGAAAATATTCACACAACTAATTGTCAACTTCTGGCTGCACAAGGAAGGCTAGAAGGAAGGAAGGAATGAAGGAAGGAAGGAAGGAGGGAAGGAAGGATGGAAGGAAGGAAGGAAGGAAGGAAAGAAGGAAGGACCAAGCCATAATTTGGTAAGAGCCAGGATTTGGTGAACCAGACCCAGAATCTGTACCTGGCTGTTGGGGAGCTGAATGCAAAATAGGAAGAACAGAGAAGAAAGCAGCTGTGGTAGTGAGGAGAGAAGTATGCTGCCAAGTAGGACCACAAAGCATGTGTCAACACAAAATCACCAAGAATGTGTACATCCCATGCCTTGGATTCACTGCGAAGCTGAGAGATGCCACGGCCATGACTGTCCCCTTACCCCACAGCCTCACTGCTCCCTTAGGCTCCCTTGCCCTGTCCATCACCCCAACACTGAGCTCCTCCCTCAGCTGCACTTCTCATCCCTTCCTCACCCATGTCCTTGAGCCTTTTCTCCTTTTTAAAATAAATAAATAAATCGCAGCACTCCAGTATTCCACTTGATTTATAAGTTAAACTTTCTGAGAGGGGTGCCTACATAGAAGGGATTAAAAGGTCCAGGTAGCTTAGCCCTCATTTGGTAACTAAAAATACCAAATACTACACAATCAAAAACCATTGGAAAACCAACACAGTTGAGTGAAAAAGTCCACCCTTGAAAACTTTGTTCCAGATACACAAGTCATTTCAGGCTATGTGATAAGGTTTATTTTAAACAAAATTGATTTGCATTTCTCTGATGACTAACGAGGCTGAGCATTTCTTTAAGTGTTTCTCAGCCATTTGACATTCCTCTGTTGAGAATTCTCTGTTTAGTTCTGAACCTCATTTCTCAATTGGCTTATTTGGTTTGGTGGTGTTTAATTTCTTGAGTTCTTTATATATTTTGGATATTAGACCTTTGTCAGATGAAGGATTGGTGAAGATCTTTTCCCAGTCTGTAAGCTGTCGCTTTGTTCTACTGACAGTGTCTCCTGCCTTACAGAAGCTTCTCAGCCTCATGAGGTCCCATTTATTAATTGTTGACCTTAAGCCTGGGCTGTTGGTGATCTGTTCAGGAAGTTGTCTCTTGTGGCTAGTCCCATGAAAGACTTTACTTACCAGGAAAGTGGGTCAGAGGGGAGGACATCCTATTGGGACTTTAGGTGAGAAAAGCATGGGAGAAAGGGGAAATAGAAGGATCCAGAGGGTCCCAGAAACCTACAAGAAGAACATTATGACAGGCGGATCTGGATCCTGGGGTCCTGTTCAAACAATAGCACCAGCCAAGGACAAAACATGCAGTAAACTTCCAACCCTACCCAGACCTAGCCAATGGACAGGACATTCTCCACTGTTGAGTGGAGAGGGAGGTCTGACTTTCAAACAAACTCTGGTGCCCCATTTTTGACCACATCCCCTGCATGGGGAGGCCTGGTGGCACTCAGAGGAAGGATAGAAGGCTACCAAGAAGAGACTTGATACCCTATGAGCATATACAGGGGGAGGAGGTCCCCCTCAGTCACAGATATAGGGGAGGGGAGTAGGGGGGAAGCAGGAGGGAGGGAGGAATGGGAGGATACAAGAGATGGGCTACCAATTTAGATGTAATACGAATAAAGTAATAAAATATTTTAAAAAATAAAAAATAAAAATAAACAAAATTGAGTCTATGTTTGGACTACAGTTTCATTCCTATGACATTTGATTATATACATGTAAATATTCCAAACACCAAAATCTGTATCTCTTCTTGCCTCAGGCATATGAAAGAAAGTAGACTGTTTGGCACTCTCCACTGCTTCTGGCATCCACTGTGGACATTGAGTGTTAGGCCCCAAGAGTAAGGGGAGAAAAGTGTATTTGGACACAGGGAAGGTTCTTCACTGTTGCTAAGATCCACGTGGCTCCTTCTGTAAATGTCACAGCTACTGGATAGAAGCTCAAGACAGGATACCGAACTGGATGTCTTTGGAGTAAAATATGTATTAGAAGAGTTAGTAACACTCTGGAGAGACAGCAAGGATGAGGGTGCTCAAGCCCCTCTGTGGATTTGGAGTCCCTTTTTATACATTTTATACATTTCAGAGGAAGGGAAGTAGCTCCATGCCGGGCAATTGATGAGCAGTCCATGCTACACACTATGATCAGGTTGTCTGTAATTCCTAGGTGGCAGGGATGAATGTGTGACCTTTAGGGTGTTGGGGAAAGGGGAGGAGAGAACCATTTAGTTAATGTGTTTCCATCATACCTGTGTTTGCAACACAAACTACTGATAGCTTGGAGTGTGCTGATCTTGGGCCTGTATGGAAAGCCAACTATCATGGCAGCTTTAAAAAAAATAAAGTATCACCTCAGAAAGATCTTTGAAGGAGAGTCTTGCATTAAAAGATCCATGATGGGTAGAGCCCTCATCCCCAGTGAGTGATCTTGCAGCTCTTCTGTCACTGGTCCATACCTGCCACACCAGAGCGTGATGGTGTGTATGGATCAGAAGGACTTCTACTTGGGCGATGAGGCCCAGAGCAAGAGAGGCGTCCTGACCCTGAACCCCACTGAACACGACATCGTCACCAACCGGGACAATATGGAGAAAATCTGGCACCACACCTTCTATAACAAGCTGTGTGTGGGACCCGATGAGCACTCTATGCTACTTTCTGAGGCCCCCCTGAACCCCAAGGCTAACCGTGAAAAGATGACTGAGATCATGTTTGAGACCTTTAACACCCCAGGCACGTACGCAGCCATCCAGGCTGTGCTGTCCCTGTATGCATCTGGTCGTACCACTGGCATTGTAATGGACTCTGGAGACTGGGTCCCCCACACTGTGCCCATCTATGAGGGCCACACTCTTCCTCATGCCATCCTGCATCTGGACCTGACTGGCCGGGACCTGACCTCGTGAAGATCCTGACCAAGTGTGGCTACAGCTTCACAAGGAGAGCTGAAAGGGAAATCGTGCATGACATCAAAGAGAAGCTGTGGTATGTTGCCCTGGACTTCTAACAAGAGATGGCCACTGCTGCATCCTCTTCCTCCCTGGAGAAGAGCTATGAGCTTCCTGATGGCCAGGTCATCACAACTGGCAAGGAGCAGTTCCGCTGCCCTGAGGCTCTTCTCCAGCCTTCCTTTCTGAGTATGGAATCCTGTGGTATCCATGAAACTACATCCAATTCCATCATGAAGTGTGACCTTGATATCTGCGAAGACCTCTGTGCCAACACAGTGCTGTCGAGTGGCATCACCATGTACCCAAGCATTGCTGACCAGATGCAGAAGGAGATCACTGCTCTGGCTCTTCGCACCATGAAGATCAAGGTCATTGCTCCTCATGAGCACAAGTACTCAGTATGGATCGGTGGCTCCATCTTAGCCTCACTGTCCACCTTCCAGCAGATGTGGATCAGCAAGCAGGAGTACAATGAGTCCAGGTCCTCCATCGTCCACCACAAATGCTTATAGATGGACTGTTACTAAGCTGCGTTTTAACACCCATTCTTTTGACAAAACCTAACGTGCCCAGGGAGGAAAAAACAAAAAACCGTGAGACAACATTGGAATGGCTTTATTTGTTTTTGTTTTATTTTTAATTTTTTCTAAAGTTTTTTTGTTTGTTTTGGCACTTTTGACTCAGGATTTAAAAACTGGAATGGTGAAGGCAACAGCAGTCTGTTGGAGCAAGCATCCCCCAAAGTTCTACAATGTGGCTGAGGACCTTGATTGTACATTTTTTGTTTTGTTTTTTGTTTCGTTTTAGTCATTCCAAGTATCCATGGGATATGGCTACAGGAAGTCCCTCACCCTCCCAAAAGCTATCTTTAGTCCCTAGAGGAGGATGGCCAAGTCCACTCCCTGAGTTCACACTGGCGAGGTGACAGCATTGCTTCTATATAAATTATGTACTGCAAAATTTTTTTAAACCTTCTGCCTTAATACTACTTTACTTTTGTTTTTTAATTTTTGAATGGTCAGTCAGCCATCCGTGCTCCCCATTTGTTTTTTGGTCCCCTCAACTTAATGTATGAAGGCTTTGGTCTCCCTGGGGGTGGGCTGAGGTGTTGAGGTAGCCAGGCCTTGCCTGTACACTGACTTGAGACAATTTAATAAAAGTGCACACCTTACCAAAAAAAAAAAAAAAAGATCCATGAGGAACGTGGGAGGCCCACAGTTCTTGACCATTCATTCTATACGAGGAGAAACACTGCTGCTTCAGACTAAATAGGGCACAGAGATTATTATATGAAAAAAGACTGTCTGAGCACCAAACACTCACATGCAGAAGGCATCCAAAGGCTGATGAAATAATATCCTGGAACTATGCAGTGCCTTATATGGGTGACAGAAGGGTGACTAGGGTGGGAGTGTGGACCTTGAGTGCGTAGCTGCTGCTGGTCAACAGAAAGGGTGAAGCCACCAGCCTCGTTCTTTCTAGGTCTTGAAAACTAACAGGATTTGGTTTCCTTGCATTTAAAATTTGTTTGCAAAAATGGTGGCTTGATTTCATTGTACTCTCCCTTTGTGAAAAGGAGTGCATATCACCAGTATTCCAGATCATCATCAAAGTTTGGGAGCCACTGAAAGTCTCTTGACGTTCAGAGCTGTGCTAGCTAGAAAGGCATCGTACCCTAAAAGGGACTATACCCAGAACCGAACCCACACTTAATTTATTTTTTAAAATATATTTTATTAATTTATTCATATTACATCTCAATGGTTATCCCATCCCTTGTATCCTCCCATTCCTCCCTCCCTTCCATTTTTCCCTTACTCCCCTCCCCTATGACTGTGAATGAGGGGGACTTCCTCCCCCTGTATATGCTCACAGGGTATCAAGTCTCTTCTTGGTAGCCTGCTATCCTTCCTCTGAGTGCCACCAGGCCTCCCTATCCAAGGGATGTGGTCAAATATGGGGCACTAGAGTTCGTGTGAAAGTCAGACCCCACTCTCCAGTCAACTGTGAAGAATGTCCTGTCCATTGATTGATCTGGGTAGGGGTTCCAAGTTTACTGCATGTATTGTCCTTGGCTGGTGCCATAGTTTGAGCAGCACTCTTGGGCCCAGATTCACTTATCATAATCAATTAATTTTCTTGTAGGTTTCTAGGACCCTTTGGATCCTTCTATTTCCACATTCTCCCATGCTTCTCTCACCTAGGGACACAACAGGATGTCCTCCCCTCTGTCCCACTTTCCTGGTAAGTGAAGACTTTCATGGGACATGCCCCATGACTCTTTCTGCTTCTGGGTTAACTCACTCATTATGATCATTTCTAGTTCCATCCATTTGTCCACAAATTTCTGCAATTCCTTGTTTTTAATAGCTGAGTTTAAATGATGAAATTTGAGATTTTGGAACTGATAAATTTCAGATAATAGTGATTCTTTTTAGATGCTGCTATAATAAATGGATGAAATATTTGGGAGCTATAGATGGGATGAACACAATTGTACATGAGAGAAACCTATAAGAACATGCTACAGATAGCCCAGTTACAGTCTCTCCAGAGTATCCACCTTCTTGTCTCCATATCCAATGAATATGTTACAAGTCCAGTGAAAAAATAAAGCTGCAAATGTTATTACATGCAATGATTATCAAATCATAAAATATGGATATGAGACGCTCTCTGGGTTGGTCCACTATGGTCCTTAGCATACTGCAAAGGAAAAGGATGACAAAAAGAGAAATGATCCAGAAAAATGTCATGTGAGAGGGCTGTACCTCCCGTTGCTAGATCTGAAGATGGTGGAAGGATCAAGGAGATCACAAACCAAGGCATGCAGAAGGTTTCAAAAGCAAAGTTTGGAATGGAAAACCACCTTCCTGACACCATGGTTACATCCCAAAGAGACCTATGTTGGGTACCTACTATGCAGAATTGCAATGTAATTAACTTGTGCTGTTTCAAGGCACTAGGTTTATGGTTAGTTGTTACAGCAGGAATACAGAAATACACATGAGAATAGAAACATTCTACTAGCGATTCTAAGCAATGCTTTATGCTTTTTCTTAATTGATTTTTTTTTTTACCTTACATCCAGATCGCAGCCCCCTCCCTCCTCTCCCCTAGGTCCTGCTCTCCTACCCTCTTCTTCCTTTACTGCTGCCCTTTTCGTCACCCACTTCTTACCAACCCACCCTGGCACATCAAGTTGCTTCAGGACGAAGCACATCCCCTTCCACTGAGGCCAGCTAGTGGAAAGTGATCCACAAGCAGGCAATAAAGTCCGTGTCAGAGACAGCCCCTGCTCTGCATTCAAGGGGACGCACATGAAAACCAAGTTGCCCATCAGTTACATATGAGTCAAGAGCCTAGGTCCAGCCCATGCATGCTCTTCGGTTGGTGATTCAGGCTCTGTAAGCCCCCATGGGCCTAGGTTAGTTGACACTCTTGGTCTTCCTACAAAGTTCTTGTCTCCTCTAGGTCCGGCTATCCATCCCTCCACTCTTCCACAGACTATCTGAGCTCCACCTAATGTATGCCTGTGGGTTTCAATATCTGTTTCCTTCCGCTGCTAGATGGAGTTTCTCAGAGGACAGTTACGCTAGGCTCCTGTCTGCAAGCATAGCAGAGAATCATACATGGTGTCAGAGGCTGCTTCTCTCCCAGGGGTCGATCTCACATTGGACCAGTCATTGGTTGGACATTCCCTCAATCTCTGCTCCATTTTTATTCCTGCACATCTTGTAGGCACAATAAATTTTGGATCAAAGGTTTTCTGGATTGGTTGGTGTCCCCTTCCCTCCACTGGAAGCCCTGACTGGCGAGGAGGTGGCCTCTTCAGTCTCGATGTCCCCTGATGCCAGGAGTCTCAGCTAGAGTCACCCTAATATACCCCCAGGAGCCTACCCTGTCGTGACTCTTCAGCTCGTCTCAGAGATGGCCTCTGCCCACAGTTTCTTTTCTCTCTGAAAGCCCTCTGTCCTCCTGGCCCTGCTCTCCCCACATCTGATTCCTGCCCGAGCTTCCCTCAGCACCCTCTCTTTTATCCTGTACCCTCTCTTCAACCACTTCTGCTCTCCATTCTATTTCCTCTTCTGAATGAGATTCAAGCATCCTCCTTTGGGCCCTCTTTCTAATTTAGCATCTTTGGGTCTGTAGATTGTAGTATGTTTATCCTTTACTATATGGCTAATATCCACTTATAAGTGAGTACATACCATGTGTGTCTTTCTGAGTCTGGGTTGCCTCACGCAGGATGATCTTTTCTAGTTCCATCCATCTGACAATTTCATAATTACCTTGTTTTTAGTTGCCTAGTAATATCGCACTGTGTAAATAAACAACAATTTCTTTATCCATTCTTCAGTTGAGGGACATCAAGAATGTGTCCAGATTCTGGCTATTATGAGTAAAACTGCTATGAACACAGTTGAGCAAATGTCGTTGTGTATGGTGGAATATGTTTTGGGTATATGCGCAGGAGTGGTAAAGCTGGGTCTTGAGGTAGAGATATTTCCAATTTTCTGTGAAAGTGCCATATTGATTTGCAAAGTGGTTGTATAAATTTGCGTTCCCACCAGAAATAGAGGAGTGTTCCTCTTTCTCCACATCCTCACCAGCATGTTATACATTCTGGTAGGTGTAAGATGAAATCTCAGAGTCATTTTGATTTGGGTTTCCTTGATAACTAAGGACATTGAGTACTTCTCTAGGTGTTTCTTGGACATTCGCTATACCTTGGTTGAGAATTCTGTTTTGCTCTATACCCCATTTTTAAAATTGTGGTGTGTGTTTTGATGGTTTTTAATTTCTTAAGTTCTTTATATATTTTGAATATTAGCCCCTTGCTGCATGTAGGATTGGCAAAGATCTTTTCCCAGTCTATAGGCTGCCAGTTTGTTCTGTTGACAGTGCCCTATGCATTACAGGAGCTTTTCAATTTCACAAGGTCCCCTTTATTAATTGTTGATCTTAGAGCCTGAGCTGTTGGTGTTCTGTTCAGGAAGTTGTCTCCTGTGCCAATTAGCTCAAGGCTGTTCCTCACTTTCTCTTCTAATATATTTCGTGTTTCTGGTTTTATGTTGAGTTCTTTGATCCACTTTGACTTGAGTTTTGTGTAGAGCGATAAATGTGGCTCTATTTGCATTTTTCTATATACAGACATCCAGTTAGACCAGCATCATTTGTCGAAGATGCTTTCTTTTTTCCATTGTATGGCCTTGGCTTTTTTGTCAAAATCAAATGCCCATAGATGTGTGGGTTTACTTCTGGGTCTTTGATTTGATTCCATGGATCAACCAGTCTGTTTCTATGCCAGTATCATGCTGTTTTTATTACTGTTGCTCTATTGTACAGCTTGAGATCAGGCATGGAGATACCACCAGAAGTTCTTTTATTGTATAGGATTGTTTTAGCTATTCTGAGCTTTTTGTTTATCCAGTTGAAGTTGAAAATTGTACTTTCGTGGTCTGTAAAGAATTGTTGGTAGTTTTATGGGAATTGAAAATAGACCTCTTGAAACTGAAAAGCTTCTGTAAGGCAAAGGACACTGTTAATAGAACAAAACAGCCGTCCAAAGATTTGGAAAAGATCTTCAAGAATCCTACATCAGATAAAGGGCTATTATCCAAAATATAGAACTAACTCAAGAAATTAAACATGAACAAAATAACCCAATTTTTAAAATGCGGTGCTGCTTAAGCAGGGAATTCTCAACAGAGATCTCAAGTAGCCTAGAAACACTTTTTAAAATGTTCAACATCCTTAGTCATCAGGGATATACAAATCAAAACGACTCTGAGAGTCTGTCTTACATTAGTCAGAATGGCTAAGAAAAAAGAACTCAAGTAAAACTAAGCTACCTGGTCTTCAACTCCCTCAGAGACTTGAGAAGAAATAAACTTGATTATCTGAATGTGCCAGTAGTGAAGGTTAGTAACTCTCCAAATGAAAATATAACAGAGACAGTTTTCTACCTGAATAGTCTCCCAAAACTCTCTATAACGTTGAGCATCTTCTTCGGCCTTCTGGCCCAATATCTCTGACAGAAACTTAGTTTTACAATGAAGCTTAGTTGTTTAGGGGTTAAGATGTATTCAGGTCTAGATAGGTGTTCTAAGTTGATAATGACAGTATGTGATGGAGACCGATTTACATTCAGAAATGTAGATGCACCAAGATAGGAAAGATGTCTTCTTCAAGGCTGTCAAATACAAATAGCTAAAACACTAAGAATGTAACATTTATATAATTCCTGATTGTGTCATGGTTCTTCTTGCTATAGATAATCTATTGTGTATATGTATATATATATATGTTAAATTATTTTTTAAAGATCCTAACGTATGGCTTATATTTTAGCCCTTTGAGGTCACATAGTGTCTTTTCTTGGGAAGTTTAACTTTGCTTTCTATCTTTGTCTTAGTGTCAGATGGTCTCCTGACCCAGGACAGGTACGTAGGAGGAAAATTTAAAACAAGCATGCTTGGGTTGGGAGACAGGGTGTCTAATCCAACTCCAGAGCCAGCTCTTTAATAGAGGAGTACAGCATGAAGCAATAGAATTTCAACCAAAATTAATGAAAAGAGATGGGGAAGAATATGCCATTCTCACCAAAGGAAAAGCCTACCAACAGGGCATTCCAATTCAGAACATCTTTGACCAATATCCAAGGGCAACAAGAGTTATTTTAAAAAATATAAAAAAAATCCAAAACAAACTTGTTATTAAAGGTAAAAGCACAGAACGATGCAGATACCTCAATTGTGGGAGAATTCAGTGCCCCATTCTATCCAACGGACAGATCACTGAGGGAGAAACATAATAGAGAAACAATGAATCCAATGGATCCAATGGTTATCTACAGAACTTTTCACCCAACACAAAAGAGTACTCTCTCTTCTTTGTGCCGCATGGAACCTTCTCGAAAATTGGCAGTATATAGTCGGACACAAAGCAAACCGTATACAAAAATTGAAATTACTCATTCTGCTTTCCCAGATCACCATGGATTAAGATGGATCTGAACAACAGAAATAACAAAAACCCTACAAAGTCATGGAAAATGAGCAACTCCCTACTCAGTGACAACTGGGCCAGGGAAGAAATTTAAAAAAAAAATTAAAGACTGTCTAAAATTCAATGAAAATGAAGGCGCAACATACCCTAGCTTATGGGACACAATGAAAGCAGTACTAAGAGGAAAGTTCATACCACTAAGCGCCTTCATACAGAAATTGGGGACATTCCATACTAGTCAATTAACAGCTTCTCTGGAAGCTTCCACAACAAAAGAGGCTGACACACCCAAGAGGAATAGATGGCTGCAAATAATCAAACTCAAGCTGAAGTCAACAAACTAGAAACAGAGAACAAGACTAAGAGTGAACAGAAGCAAGAAGCAGTTCTTTAAGAGGAAGTATGAAGGGAATCAAGGGGCAGTCCTTTCAGAAAGTCAACAAGATAGACAAAAGACACACACTTAGAAAAACTAACTAAAAGGCAGAGAGAAAATATCTAAATCAACAAAATCAGAAAGGAAAAACAAAACAGAACAATATCTCCATAACCACTAAGGAAAAGAAGCAGTCATTGTATGTCTCCCAACCAGGGGGGGAAAAAGCCTCAGGGCCAGATGATTTTAGCTCAGAATTCTACCAGACTTTCAAAGAAGAGCTAATACCAATACCCTTCAAAATATTGCACAAAATAGAAACAGAAGGAACATTGCCAAACTCACTCTATGGGGCCACAGTCATTCTGGTACCTAAAACAGAGAAAGACCCATCAAAGAAAAAATATTCAGGCCAATTTCCCTTATGAACACTGATGAAAAAAATACTCACAAATTGAATCCAAGAACTCATCAAAGATATCACTGGCCACGACCAAGTAGGCTCCATCCCAGACATACAGAAGTGTTTCAACATATAAAAGCCCATCAACGTAATCTGTCATATAAACCATAGAAGGAAAAATGAAACATGATCACCTCATTAGATGCTAAAAATCATGTGGCAAAATTCAACACCGCTTCATGATAAAGGCCTTGGAGAGATCAGGGATAAAAATTCTGATAAGATGGAACACTGAGTACTTACTAATTACTCCCAAGCACAAGATTTTAATTTCCCTTTGGTGGTATACTGAATATAGACCTGAGGGTGCCTCTCATCATGCTAGAAACAAGTCTGCCCAATCTGTATACCAATTCTTCTGAGTGAGAAAAGAATGTCCACACTTTTACTGGGTCTCAAAGGCATAAGCCTACCCCAGATGTCTTATAGACACAACTTTAACTTTTGTCCCTAGTCTGTATGTGCCTCAACAAGTTTTTACCTGGCCAACAGACTCCATCCAGAGCTGCTGAGAGCTGGACCTGCTGGAAGTTGATATAAACCAATCTCAAAGATGGGACTACTCTCTGTCTCTTCAGCTGGATCAGCTAAACAGATGCTTTTGGTAAGTGCCCCATTACCTAGCCTTTGACTACCTTTTCAGCCTTTCTAGGCCCCAATAACAGCGCCCCTAATGTCACTAGGGAAAAAAAGTGACAGAAGAGAATGACATTGCCCATTGTCCCACTTTATAGGCTGAAATGCTGAGTCAAGGCCAACTCTCTGGCAGGAGGGACAAATGGCCACAAGGAAAAAAGCTCTTACTTCTGTTTAAACCAGTCATCCTTGCCACTGCATTTGGACTCGGCTCTTGGGTGGTCTGGTCATAGAGTCTCTCAAAACATGGGTAGAGCATTCATTGTTAATAACTCCAAATATGCCTACTTAAGATAACCAGAGCTGAACACTTAATATTCCTTCCAAAAAGGAAATAGGAAAGAGGATTGGCCCTTCCTGGGAATATCCAGTCCAAATCCAGCCCACCTAGGAAAGCACTCACAGCCCCACCCACAAGAGTTGCTTCAGCCCACACAAACAGGTTCCCTCTTCTCCACTGCATTCAGTAGTTTTGCCAACACTTTACACTTCACCCAGCCCTCATCTTGTCCATCAACTGGCCAGACAGGAGGCAGACCTGTCACTGCTCAAGTCTCCTACGTTGGCTTGCAAGCTCTGCCCACTATGCCTACATCATCAGCCTCAGCTGCACCTAAGCATCAAGCCCCGCCTTCCACTACTACCTAAGTCATCACAGCCCCATTAAAAACAACTCCAGCAAAAGATACCGCAGCAGAGACAGCTTCTGTTCTCCCACCTACACCTACAGCTCTTTAACTCAGCACTCACAGCTTCTCCCTGTGAATGTACAATGCTTCACCGCCCCCTACAGACAGGGTTCTCATCCCCTGGGGCTCAACCCCCACAACACCTATGTATGTTGAGGTTCCATTTGTAACAGTGTCAAAATTCCAGTAATGAAATAGCAACAAAACACATGAGGGGCTGTGTTAAAGAGTCACAGCATTAGGAAGGTTGAAACCCGCTGCCCTTCCTTGACCTTTGCAACCACAGCCCCCACCCACTACTCTATCTCAGCAGGTCACAGTGCCCCACTGCTACAGGTGTTCTCTGCCAAATGAAGGTCAAGTGAGGATTCAGCCTTCTGCCCCCTCCTCAGAAAGTGACCACTCACATCATAGCCTTGGCCTGGTGCTCTGCATTCCCTGCTCACTTATCTCACCACTCACACAGCCCAGCCCACAACAACTGCCACAGCAGAAACAGCCCTTGGACACTCTTCTCCTTTGGCAGGTCCAGGCAACACTCAGTAGGTATCAAAAGTCATACTGACACAATCCAGCACTGAGCTAAAGGCCAGACAGTGTACACCTACACAGCCCCATCCTGCTCTTAGGGTGACCCTGCCCCCTCTCAGGTCAACATCCAGAGCCCAGCCCTATTTTGTAAGAGATCACCTAGCCTCTCACCCTGACAGTCCCTTACCTCCATGCTGCAGGATCCATAGCCACGCCCCCAACATCTCACCACTTCTGCTTCCCTAGTAATTTACTGGGCCCAACACATCCAGGTTGGCCCTAACACCTCTGTTTCAGTATGTCTACCTTTCTGGCTCAGGTCTACGCACTCCAGAACCCCGCCCATCCCCCTCCCCTGCCAGTACCTGTTCCCAAGGGATTCCACAGTGCACAAAGTTTCCTTCTCTAACACTTACTAGGTCCAGATCCACCCACCCTTCCACCCTAGCCTACAAGCCCCGCCCACCACTATGACCTCCATAGTCACAGCCCCACCCACAAGAGCAGCACCAGTCCTCCTGCTGCAGGGCACCCTATCCTTACTTCCATGTTTTCTCAAGAATCCTTCTCCATTCAGCCCTGGCCCATCCCCTGACACTCCTTTTTGACTTCTTTCTGGGCTTGCTGTTATGGACACTTGCCCCTGCCCTCTTTAGAGGTCCTCAGGATGTGCCTGATTCAATAGTGTCCCTAATGGTTAGAGCAGCCTGCTCCAGTGATCTCACAGTGGTCTGCAGAAGACCAAACCTCAAATTTCAACACTCAGGAAGCAGAGGCAGGCTGAGAACTGAGTTCAAGGCCAGCCTGGTCTACAAAGTGAGTTCAGGATAGCCAAGGATACACAGAGAGACCCTGTCTCTGGGGGAAAAAAAGAAAAAGAAAAAAAAGAAGAAAGAAAAAAAAAAGAATAGATGTGTCAGGGACTGGACAAAGGCACCTGAGTGGATGTCTGTAAACTTCCCTCAACAGTTTTACAGGAGCAGCTTGGGCAGGTCTGACCAATGGTACTCTGTGGTGCTGTGCATCCCCTCACCTGGGGTGGGGGTCCTTCGACTTGAACCTGGATTCATGGCCAGGACACTGTGAGCTGGAGGCCTGTGCTACCTGATAACCGCAAGGCTGAGCCCAGAATGGGACCTTAAGACTGAAAACCTAGGAAACCCCTCGAAGGGAAGGAAACTCTAGAGCAGAGTTTGTGCCCTTTGTCCTCCTGTGGCTGTGGTCTTCCTCCTGGAGGGTCTCAAGCATTCTCTGTGTACTTTAAACAACTTACTTGAGATTTTATAGGTTATGAGAAAGCTTCTTGCGTTTTTGTTTTTGTTTTTTGTTTTTTTTTCAAATACCTATCCATCTCAATCTTTATATACAAACCCTTATATATCAAAATATGTTTATTTTAGCTGCATCACATTTCTATCTATTAATACCATGAGATTGAATAGTACTATAGAGAAAGCCGATCCCACTTTAATATAAAATTTCCTGAGAAGGCCTGCTTGGAACAACTAACTACTCTTTTTTCTTTTCTTTTCTTTTTTTTTAAAAGATTTATTAAGTACACAATGTTCTGCCTGCATGCAAGCCATCAGGCCAGAAGAGGGCACCAGATCTTGTTATAGATGGTTGTGAGCCACCATGTGGTTACTGGGAATGGAACTCAGAACCTTTGGAAGAACAGCCAGTGCTCTTAACCTCTGAGCCATCTCTCCAACCCAACTAACTACTCTTTAGGGAATTGAGACACAACCGAGGCTACCTTCCTTTAGCAGCTCGTTACCCCTTACAACTTTAAGTATTTTGTTGTTGTTGTTGATGAAATTTGTCAGTGGCAAACTGTTAGTTTTTGGAAGTACTACGTTACTGTTATGTATTGTGCAAAACTGTATAAAAAGTAAACTAAACATAACATCAAAGTCACAACATAAACTTCATGTGTCCATGAAGTTGACCTCATAGGTAGTTGATAGGGTGGGTGGAGAAGAGAGGAAGGATGGATACATTGTAACTCTCCCACAGACAGGGGTCTCAAACCATGGGTTGCACCCCCCAAACCAGCTATGTATGTTGTGGTTCCATTTGTAACAGTGGCAAAATTCCAGTTGTGAAATAGCAACGAAACACATGAGGGTCTGTGTTAAAGAGTCACAGCATTCAGAAGATTGAAACCCACTGCCCTTCCCTGACCTTTGCAACCACAGCCCCCACCCACTACTCTATCTCAGCAGGTCACAGTGCCCCACTGCTACAGGTGTTCTCTGCCAAATAAAGGTCAAGTGAGGATTCAGCCTTCTGCCCCCTCCTCAGAAAGTGACCACTCACATCATAGCCTTGGCCTGGTGCTCTGCATTCCCTGCTCACTTATCTCACCACTCACATAGCCCAGCCCACAACAACTGCCACAGCAGAAATAGACCTGGGCCCCCTTCTCCTTCAGCGGTTCTGGGCAACATTAAGTAGGGACCAAAAGTTACACTAACACAATCCAGCACTTAGTGAAAGGCATGACCTCAATCAAGCCCTGCATCAGCAAGAGAGCTCAGCCCACCACTCTTCAGTCAGCTCTCACAACCCCACACTAGTATACACCTACACAGCCCTGTCCTGCTCTTAGGGTTACCCTGCCTCCTCTCGGGTCAACATCCAGAGCCCAGCCTAATTTTGTAACTGATCACCTAGCCTCCCAGACAGACAGCCCCTTACCTCCACACTGCAGGATCCATAGCCACGCCCCCAACACTTCAACACTTCCTGCTTCCCTAATAATCAGGTGGGCCCCTCACACCATGGTTGGCCCTCACACCCCTGCCTGAGTCTGTCTACCTCCCTGCCTCAGCTCTAAGCACTCCTGAACACCGCCCCTGCCCCACCTCTGCAAGCATCTGTTCCCAAGGGATTCCACATTGTACAAAGTTGCCTTCTTTAACTCTTACTAGGTCCAGATCCACCCACCCTTCTGCCCTAGCATACAAGCCCGGCCCACCACCATTGACCTCAGTAGTCACAGCCCCAACCACAAGACCAGCACCAGTCCTCCTGCTGCAGGGCACCCTATCCTCACTTCCAAGTTTTCTCATAGACTCCTTCTCCATTCAGTCCTGGTCCATCCCCTGACACTCCTTTTCGACTTCTTTCTGGTCCAGCTGTTATGGACACTTTCCTGCCCTCTTTTGAGGTCCTCAGGATGAACCTGATCCAATAGTGTCCTTAATAGTTAGTGCATCATGCTGCACTGATCTCACAGACTGCATGTCTGAAGAAGACCAAGCCTGTAATCCCACCACTTGGGAGGCAGAGGCAGGTGGAGAACTGTGAGTTCCAGGCCAGCCTGGCCTACAAAGCAAGTCAAGGACAGCACAGGGTACACAGAGAAACCCTGTCTCAGAAAAAAAAAAAAAAAGAAAAGAAAGAAAAAGAAAAAAGAGAAAGAAAAGAAAAAATGTGTCAGGGGCTGGACAAAGGCACCTGAGTGGATGGTTGTAAACTTCCCTCAACAGTTTTACATGAGCAGCTGGGGCAAGCCACCAATGGTACTCTGTGCTGCTGTGCACCCCATCACCTGGGATGGGGGTCTTTAGGCCTGAACCTGGATGCATGGCCAGGACACTGTGAGCTGGAGGCCTGTGCTGCCTGGTGACCACAAGGCTGAGCCCACCCAGCGACCCTAAGACTGAAAGTCCTGGAATCCACTGGAAGGGAAGGACACTCTGGAGCAGAGTTCATGCCCTTTGCCCTCCTGTGGCTGTGACCTCCCTCCTGGAGAGTCTCAAGCAGTGCTGGGTCTGCCACACCTCCTGCCACCCACTCTTCCCCCTTCCTCCTGAGTGTGGAGGCAGGCAGGTGGCAAGCTCTGTGCTACTCCTCCTGGGCCCTCCCCTACTTGCAATTAGGCTGTGATC
This sequence comes from Acomys minous, assembly GCF_964271855.1. Lineage (NCBI taxonomy): Eukaryota > Metazoa > Chordata > Mammalia > Rodentia > Muridae > Acomys > Acomys minous. The sequence goes on from NC_140488.1 coordinate 8,147,268, forward strand.
TCAGTGAGGAGGCCCAGGTCACATGGCCTGTGTGCCCTGAAACTCCACTGACATTGATGCTCTGCTGCTTCTCAGCAGCATGCCAGGCAGTGGGGTATTGCTTAAGGACAGGCCATGCAAACCTGGGGTTTGGTGCTCTTGTGCCTGTCTGTGCAGTTTGAGTGTCTGGGGTGGGGGAGGGGAAGTGGCACTCACTGGATAGGATGGAGGTTCTAGAGAAAGGCTCCACAAGGTCCTGCCAACAGAAGTGGCCATGCCTGAGGGAACACAGAGGAGGGAGTGTCCCCTTGCCCTATTCAGGTGTCACAACTGTGTGAGTTGACATCAGCATAGACACAGGCAGTCCTCTGATTGTCCTGCCTGCTGACTCACTCTGAGGTCACTGCCTCCAGTACCAACCCTAACTTCAGCTGAGAAGCACTTACAGAAGACACCATGCTGCCCCTTTTGGTCAACAAATTCTGGACTGTTAGGTCCAAAGACATCTAGTTCCCCTTCACCAAAAGAAACTGCTTCCCTTCTGACAGGCAAAATGGGTAGATAGCTGTGTCTGATGCCTATGAGCACAACAAAACTTATGCTGGCTTTCTGGCTACTTCAGTATAACAAATGTCTGCTTAAAAATAAGTAAGTTAAAAAAAAACACACGGGAAGGATTACTAAGCATGGTTGCTGGGATCTCACTGAATGACTTACTTTGTGATCATCATATTTTACCTGGGTAAAGCAATCTTTATTTTGTTTTATAGATCGGATTTCTTTCTTCTCTCTCTCAGGAAGTTGTCTCCTGTGCCAGTATGTTCCAGGCTCTTCCCCACTTTTTCATCTAAGTGACTTAGTGTCGCTGGTTTTATGTTGAGGTCTTTAATCCACTTGGATTTGAGTTTTGTGCAAGGTGACAAATATGGGTCCAGGTGCATTTTTTTACACATAGACATCCAGTTAGACCAGCACCATTTGTTGAAGATGCTATCCTTTTTCCATTAAATGGATTTGGCTTCTTTGTCGAAAATCAAGTGTGACCATATGTGTGTGGAATCATATCTGGGTCTTCGATTTGATTCCACTGATCAACCAGCCTGTTGCTGTGCCAGTACCATGCTGTTTTAATTACTATTGCTTTACAGTACAGTTTGAGATCAGGTATGGAGATTCCTCCAGAGCACCTTTTATTGGACAAGATTGTTTTAGCTATTCTGGGTTTTTTGTTTTTCCATATGAAGTTCAGAATTGACCTTTCAATGTCTTTAAAAAATTGTGTAGGTATTTTGATAGGGACTGCATTGAATTTGTAGATTGCTTTTGGTAGGATGGCCAGTTTTACTATGTTAATTCTCCTGATCCATGAGCAAGGAAGATCATTCCATCTTCTCAGGTCATCTTCAATCTCTTTCTTCAGAGTTTTGAAATTTTTTTCAAACAAGTCCTTCACTTGCTTAGTTAGAGTAACTCCTAAATATTTTATATTGCTTTTGGCTAATGTGAAGGGTGTGGCTTTCCTAATTTCTTCCTCTGCAAGCTTGTCATTTGTGTATAGGAAGGCTACAGACTTTTTTGAGTTAATTTTGTATCCAGACAATTTGCTGAAGGTGTTTATCAACTGTAGGAGTTCTCTGGTGGAATTTTGAGGGTCACTTATGTACACTATCATATCATCTGCAAATAGGGATAATTTGACTTCCTCCTTTCCCATTTGGATACCCTTGATCGACGTCCGTCGTCCTATTGTTCGGGCTAGAACTTCGAGTACTATATTGAAGAGATATGGAGAGAGTGGGCATCAATAGAAGAATGGATAAAGAAACTGTGGTACATATACACTTTGGAATACTATGTAGCTATTAAAAACAAGGAATTCCCGAAATTTGTGGATAAATGGATTGAGCTAGAAATGATCATAGCAAGTGATGTGCCGGAAGCAAAAAGTCTCAAATGGTATATACTCACTTATATCTGCATATTAGCCCAAGGGGCATGTTCCAGGAAAGCCTTCACTTACCAGGAAACTGGGAGAGAGGAGAGGACATCCTATTGGGAATCTAGATGAGAGAAGCATGGGAGAATGGCAAAGTAAAAGGATCCAGAGGGTCCTAGAAACCAACAAGTAGAACATTATGATAGGCAGATTTGGGCCCAGGGGTCCCACTCAAACTAAGGAACCAGCCAAGGACAATACAGGCCATAAACTTTAAACCCCTACCCAGATCTAGCCAATGGACAGGACATTCTCCACAGTAGAGTGGAGAGTGGGATATGACTCTCTCACATACTCTGGTGCCTCATATTTGACCATGTCCCCTGGAGGGGGAGACCTGGTGGCACTCAGAGGAAGGACAGCAGGTTACCAAGAAGAGACTTGATACCCTATGAGCATATACAGGGGGAGGTAATCCCTCTCAGGAACAGTCATAGGGTAGGTGAATAAGGGGATAACGGGAGGGAGGGAAGAAAGGGAGGATACAAGCGATGGGATAACCATTGAGATGCAACAAGAATAAATTAATAAAAAAAATCCCTAAAGAAAACTGAAACAACCTGATGTTAGCATTTCTGAGTTCCTGTAGATGTTGGCTTTTTATAGTTTCCTGTTTAATGCCATCTAGGATACGGATAACTATATTATTCTACAACTGAATGGCTTACCTGACAAATACTGAATAAGCTTTTCAGGGTATCTGCCTGCATCTGCAGACACACACAAACAGGTTAAAATGTAAAATAAAACTCTCAGTCTAAACTATCTTGTTTGTAAGGACCTAACAAACTCCCTTTTGAAAAAGAGACTCCATTTTGCAAAGGACACTCCATATTGTCTTCAACCTAGGCAAGGGCTGAACCCAGATTCCAGACTAAACACACACTAGCCTAAACAGAAACAATGTTCACTGGCCACTCAATCAGCTCACCTTGGGAAAGTCCAAATACAGTCTCTGCTGGTCAAGCTGAGCAGCAGGTGGTCTGGCACATAGCAACAACAAATTAGGAGAGGCCAGGTCAAGGTTCCTAATGCCGCCATGACTGCCTCAGCCAATATTTTCTATAGGCCAACTTGCCCCTGCATCTATTACCCAACCGTGAAACTCTAAGTCTTGTAACTCTCTGCTTGCAGCTTTTCTGGCCAGATGTCATCCAATCATATACTGTAGAACCCAATTCTTTGTCTAAAACCTATAACAAACCCCTCTCCATTGAGAATCCAGGCCACTTCCCTGCACCTGCTGCATCAGTGCATTGGAGGTGTGTCCTGGGTTCCAACCTGCAATATAAACACAACGTTGTCACTGCATTTGGACTTGGCTCTTGGGTGGTCTGTTCGGAGAGTCTCTCAAAATTTGGACATAACATTGTTAGTAACTCCAAACATGCCTACTTAAGATAACCAGAGCTGGATTCGTGAACACTTAATATGCAATCCAAAAAGGTGATAGGTAAGATGATTGGTCCTTCCTGGGAATATCCAATTCAAATGCAGCCCACCTAGGAAAGCACTCACAGCCCCACCCACAAGAGTTGCTGCAGCACATACAAACAGGCTCCCTCTTCTCCACTGCATTCAGTAGTTTTGCTAATGCTTTACACTTCACCCAGCCCTCAACATGTCTATCAGCTGTCAAGACAGAAGGCCTACCTGTCACTGCTCAAAGCTCCTACCTTGGCTTCCAAGCTCTGCCCACTATGCCTACATCATCAGCCTCAGCTGCACATAAGCATCAAGCCCTGCCTACCACTACTACCTAAGTCATCTCTGCCCCACTCACAACACCTCCAGCACAAGCTACCCCAGCAGAGACAGCTTCTGTTCTCCTACCCGCACCTACAGCTGTTTAACTCAGCACTCAAAGCTTCGCCCTGAGAATGTACAATACTTCACCCCCCCCCCACAGACATGGTTCTCATCCCGTGGGTCGCGACCCCAAAACCAGCTATGTATGTTGAGGTTCCATTTGTAACAGTGGCAAATTTCCAGTAATGAAATAGCAACGAAACACATGAGGGACTGTGTTAAAGAGTCACAGCATTAGGAAGGTTGAAACCCACTGCCCTTCCCTGACCTTTGCAACCACAGCCCCCACCCACTACTCTATCTCAGCAGGTCACAATGCCCCACTGCTACAGGTGTTCTCTGCCAAATGAAGGTCAAGTGAGGATTCAGCCTTCTGCCCCCTCCTCAGAAAGTGACCACTCACATCATAGCCTTGGCCTGGTGCTCTGCATTCCCTACTCACTTATCTCACCAATCACAGAGCCCAGCCCACAACAACTGCCACAGCAGAAACAGCCCTGGGCCCCCTTCTCCTTCAGCGGTTCTGGGCAACATGAAGTAGGGACCAAAAGTTACACTGACACAATCCAGCACTCAGAGAAGGACCAGACCTCAGTGAAGCCCTGGATCAGCAAGAGAGCTCAGCCCACTACTCTTCAGTCAGCTCTCACAACCACACACTAGTATACACCTACACAACCCCATCCTGCTCTTAGGGTGATCCTGCCTCCTCTCAGGTCAACATCCAGAGCCCAGCCTAATTTATAAATGATCACCTTGCCTCCCACCCTGGCAGGCCCTTATGTCTATGCTGCAGGATCCACAGCCACGCCCCTAACACCTAACCACTTCCTGCTTCCCCAGTGATCAGATGGGCTCCACCCCATGCAGATGCAGGTTGGTCCTCATACCCCTGCCTCAGTCTGTCTACCTTCCTCTCTCAGCTGTTAGCACTACAGAACACCGCCCCTCCCCCACACATGGTCCCCCTTCTAGTGCCTGTTACCAAGGGCACAAAGTTTCCTTCTCTAGCTCTTACTAGGTCCAGATCCACCCACCCTTCCACCCTAGCATACAAGCCCCGCCCACCACTATTGACCTCAGCAGTCACAGCCCCACCCACAAGACCAGCACCAGTCTTCCTGCTGCAGGGCACCCTAACCTTACTTCCAAGTTTTCTCATAGACTCCTTCTCCATTCAGCCCTGACACTCCTTTTTGACTTCTTTCTGGTCCAGCTGTTATGGACCCTTGCCTGTGCCCTCCTTAGAGGTCCTCAGGATGAGCCTGATCCAATGGTGTCCCTAATAGTTAGAGCAGCCTGCTGTGCTGATCTCACAAACTGCCTGTTTGCAGAAGGCCAAGCCTTTAATCTCACCACTTGGGAGGCAGAGGCAGGCTGAGAACTGTGAGTTCCAGGGAGCCTGTTCAACAAAGCAAGTCCAGGACAGCCAAGGCTACACAGAGAAACCCTGTCTCAGAAAAAAAAGGAAAGAAACAAGGAAAAGAATGAAGGAAAAAGAAAAAAGAAAAGAAAGTATGTGTCAGGGGCTGGGCAAAGGCAGCTGAGTGGATGTTTGTAAACTTCCCTCAACAGTTTTACAGGAGCAATTGGCTCAGGCCTGACCAATGGTACTCTGTGGTGCTGAGCACCCCCTCACCTGGGGTGGGGGTCTTTCGTGGTCATAAGCCCCCTCAAACCTCTGCATCCCCATCTACATCCATGGGGACATCTGAAACCAGGACCTGGGGCATCAGGAGTGATTTTACAAGATTTCTGAAGGGAAGGAGCCTGGTGGTTTATGCAGCATTCCTGGGACTTGGGATCGGGCTCAGAGCCATTTTGTGACACAAGTATTCCAGCACCTGGGGATTTGAAGGAGCAGCCTTTTAGTGCCATGCCCAACAGAGAGATGGTGAGGGAAATAGGCAGGTAGGTTTTTTTGGCATCCAGGGACTTGGGGTAAGGTCTCAGAAAACTTTTGTAATGCAAGATTTCGAGCATCCGGGGACTTGAAAGAGGAGACTTTTGTGCCATGCCCTACTATGTTGCTGCCCTTTCTGAGTCACAGTGGGCAGTTTATAGCCATGAAAGGCCCTTTTCAGGATAGAGACATTTTAAGATAAAGCAGTGTTGACACTAGTTAGTGTGTCTCCAAAGGCCTCATGAGAGTTGGCATGAAAGCCTCGCCTGGGGCCAATCTCAGAGGTCCCAAAGGCAGCATGGGAGTGGGGGTAGGAGGCAGGGAGGCCAAGCACCAGAGAGAAGGGCCCACAGTGTTTCACCTCTTCCCCTGTGTGACCACTGCAACAAACAGAGTCCCATTAGCCAGAATCAGCCTTTAACCCAGCCACTCGCTGTGGACACAATGCTAAAGGGCTGACTTTTGGAGGTGGAGTTACTCCCTACAGTGTCTTAGTGGTCATTGTGTGTGGGACCCAAGAGGACAGCAGAAGCTGCACTCCACCTTGCAGGAACCTCTGGACTAGGGAGACAAGGTTCACACCATACTCTCACCTGGTTCTCAGGCATGGGGCCAGTTTTGGGTTTCAGAAGCAGGCAGGGCTCCAAGCCAGACCCCAGACAGATAGGTAGACTGGGAAATTAAAGTTACATTGTTTTCTTTTGAGGCTCTAAGAAACCAGCCTAGTCTCACTTGAGGTTATTTTCCCTTCTCTGCATCCATGTCTGTGTCTTAGGACTTGAGAGTGTGAAAGCTGTGTTTTTAGGTTTCTGCTGCTTAGAGGTTGCCTGAGGGCCAGCTGACAGGGAAGATCTCCTTCTCTGCCATTTCCCATGCAAAAGAATTTCCTGGAGGGCAAGGCAGGCTCTCAGAGGCAAGGTGACAGCACAAGCTGAACTATAGAGTTTTCACACACACACACACACAGACACACACACACACACACACACACACACACACACACACACACACATACACACCAGACAGCAGGCACTCTCTGTAACACAGAAGAGACAGACACATATAGGGAGAGATACACACAACAAAATCACAAGACAGCTTTCAGGTAGGCACATGTTCAGACTCATCCAATCAGGAGACCGGGGACCTTAGACACAGGGAGCATGAACTAATGCATTAAAATCTGGGCTCATTCTTGGAGTTGGAGCTCAGTAAGAACAAGGAGGGGTGAGTTTATTTAGCAGTCAGTCTCAGATGCTGAGAATGTCCTAGGCCTGGTTTAGAGTGTACAGATGTAAGGAGCTTCCAAGACCAGGCCTAGGCTAGCAGACAGAGGCACTAGTTTTTGAGACAACAGCTGAAACAGGCAAATAAAAGAGCCTTTCACAGGACCCCATTCAGAGCTTCTGGACCAGGTTCCCTCTATTTGCTTTTGCTGCTGTGTCTTAGGTGGACACCTTCTGCATGTCCACTTCCCATTGCAATTCTTCCTTAGTCAGGCAACATTCCTATGAGCCAACTGCTGAGCCGATCATGCAGGCTTTATTAGCTGTAGCAGTGGCCATAAAACTATCACCATAACTAGGGGATGGGCCATTGGAGGCCTCACAGAGGAAAATGCTCGTGCCTAGATTCCCCTGGCAGACACTGCACTACAACCCATCTCTTTTATTCTGTCAGTTTCTTTTAGGTCTCATGTGCCAGGTGACTCTCACCGAGGAGCTGGGCAGAAGGGATTGTCCACCCCAAATATAGAAGACACATAACAAAGAAGAATTCCATTTAGTTTGGCTTGTCGAACCAAGGAGTTTAGTGAGGTCACCACAGGACTGTGGATAACTCCAAAGCAGCGATTCCGTTGGGGGATTCTGTGCTCAACTGAAAAGCAGGCACACTATGGAAGCATTCCACTCAGCTTCATAAGACATTAAAACACAGAGAGTCACCCAAAGCAGGGGACACGGTCACAAATGTGTACCACTGAGGGCTTCCTTCGGGCTATACAAAGGCACATATGCTCTTCCAAAGATTCTTACCCTTGGGAACTGTTTCATTAGGTGAAAAGAGGAGGAGTTTATCGACCAAGGGCCCCTTGAGGATCCCATGACACCTGCCAAGTCCATGGGTTCTTTGAGGCCTAAAAGCTCCCCTTTTTCCTTCTGAGAAAACTGTAGTAGGCCCAGTCTCCTCAAGGACTTGTACAGGTGCTTAAGGATGTACTAGTTAAACATCATGTGCAACCTTGGGCAAACAGCCCCAGCAGGCTGAGGGAGGCTAGCTTCCCATGGTGACCCTTCTGGAGTAGACTGAAGTAAGCTCTAAGTTCTGCTCAGGGTTTACAGTCCCAATCCCTTTGTCTATTCAGAGACATTCTTTTTTTTTTTTTTTTTTGACAAGATTTCTCTGTGTAGCTTTGCCTGTCCTAGAACTCAATCTGTAAACCAGGCTGGCCTAAAAGGCACATAGATCTGTTTGCCTCTGCTGCCTGAGCTCTGGGATTAATGGCATGTGACATCACCAGCAGCTCAGACATTCCTTAAAATAGGACAGATTCTATAGCAGCTACAGTGGCTACATCAACACAAATGAATAAAGGCACTTCAAAAATGGCGACTTTCACAATCTCTTCCACACCAGTCCCTTCCCACTCAAGGACTCTGTCCCTGTACGTGAGTGGTCACCAGAGTTAATAGGCTCCTGCCATAGTGTGGACGTTGAGTATCCTCCAGTGGTCCATTGTGGCGGGGGTTTGCATTATTAAGGCATGCCTCTGACAGACTGTGGTCGCTAAGGGCAGAATGTCTGCCTCTTCTCTCCCCTGTTCTGTCATTTAAGCACTTGGTCCTGTCACACTCGCCTGCCAGGATGTGTTATTATCTCCTGAGCAGAAAAAGGCATGGGAAGAAACTGAGATTACTGTCCTTGCAAACTGCCTCAGGTGTTTCACTGTGGTAATATGAAGCTGGCTAAGGCAGCTTGTAAAGGCCCCCAAGAAAGTGCCAGCCTTGGTCTCAAGGACATGTGTAAGAAACGTGAAGTTTCTCTACGTGGGAAGGACACAGATTGCTGAACTGAAAAACCCTACAATTCAGAGGCATCCAAAGCCCTACACCCTATTTATTTACATGCAGGAGCTTACTGATGAAGCCCAGCAACACAGAGGAGTGTCGGGAGCCAACCCAAGGTCACTCAAGGGTAAAAGAATCTACTGGCTATGGAAAAATACTGATGGCCCATTCCAAAGCTAACTTCTTCCTTTCAGCCTTGTATAACTTCCTCCTTTCACCCCCTGCAGATGTTGTTCAGCAGGATAGCTAGGGACTTTCTGAGAGATAGAGAGATAGTGTTCCGAGATAAACCACAGGATGTTCCCCTGATGGCATCATCTGGAGGCATTCTTGGGCCCCCGCCCCTGCTGCTTAGCCCCTCCCTCCACCCCATATAAGCTTTTGCTTTTGATTCAATAAACAGACCTTGATAGGAGTTCTACTTGGTCTCACCTCCTTCTTTCTCATCCCATCTTTTCAGGTATGGCTCCCCTCGTGACCCCGTAATTACTGGTCCTGCTGGACAGGACAGAGGAGGGCAGAGAAATCATGTAAAAAGCCTGAGGATAATGGAGGAAGCGTGCACCCAGGTATGGGACATGAGTAAAACTGGTGAGCTGCCTGGACAGAATCTTATTCAAGTCCTCTTCCACTAAGCATGGGAGGCTTCGTCCTCTCTGCACTACCACTTTGAAACAGGGTGCTGGTCTTCAGAGAGGTCAGACTGGGCTACATACTGGGAGGCAGGGCACCACTCCTGTTCTATCTGGTTGTGGTTTCCCACTGTAAATCTGTATCTCCCTCTGCAGACTGGTGCTGGAGGCAAATGAACACACCACAGCCTCTGCTGTCCCTCACTGAGATGGAGTGAGGCTTCCTTCCACCGCACCTTCCACACCTAGACTCAGTCAATAAACACATGCGCAGTGGAGCCTATTACTATGTTCAAAGTAGCTCCCAACATGTCAGTGATGGTGCAAAGCTCTAAGGAGTCTTTGACTGGGTGAACACAAGTATTGTTATTGGGTAAAGGGAGGCCAAAAGGCTGTTTTCTGTTTAGGGGCAGCCTCCCTTAAAGTAATAGTAACCTCCGTTAACCTGCTCCAAAGAACAAAATTCTTGGGCAAGGCCAGTAGTTCAGTGTCAATCCAAATGTCCTGTACCAGTTCAAAGAACCCACCCTACGGATCGTCGTAAATATAAATGTGCTTCCTTACCTACCATTTTGGTTCTGCTCTCTTCTACCCAAGAGAGAGAGAGAGAGACAGAGAGAGACAGAGAGAGACAGAGAGAGACAGAGAGAGAGAGAGAGAGAGAGAGAGAGAGAGAGAGAGAGAGAGAGAAGGAGGGAGGGCCTTTGCAGCTTAATCTCCAACAAGCCTTTCTGCTGATGGAGCAGGCTAGTTAACTGTACTCTTACTTATACCTATTAGGTTTGGATGACTTCAGTCATGTCTAGCTAAGCAAGTAGAAATTCTCCTTAGGAATTAACTAAAACTATTTTATTTTATTTTTCCTCTTCCTCCTCCTCCTCCTCTTCCTCCTCCTCCTCATTCTCTCTCTCTCTCTCTCTCTCTCTCTCTCTCTCTCTCTCTCTCTCTCTCTCTCTCTCTCTCTCTCTCCCTCTCTCTCCCCCCTGTCCCTCCTTCCCTTCCTCCCTCCCTGTGTGGGTGTGGGTGGTTTGCTGTCAGGCAGGGTCCATATGAAACAACTCAGTGAACAACTTGTGCGACTTGCTCTCTCCTGTGGAGGGCTGGGTTGTGCATCTGTGGCTTCCCTGAGGCCCTAATATATGTGGAGAAGAGGCTTAGCTCCTTCTTTAAACCAAGAATATGCTTGGAGGAGCCAGTAATGGTTTGGAGCCAGGGCCTTGAGGACTTTTCCCTGAGGCCCCAATGTAACCATGAATATACTTGGCAGAGCTGCTAACGGCCTGGGGCAAGCCTGGCTACATATTCTGAGAACCCCACTTTTCCCAACATTTGGGGCTATGGTTATCAGACCCAAGGCCACTGCTGTGTGCTTGGCTGTGTCTTGCTCTTGAGATGACCTGTCCTTTTGTGGCATTGCTTGATTAGCTTCTTGCTGATTTTATCACATTTTACCCCTGTAAATAATCTATAAGATGCTGTACCTTTCTTTTTCTTTCTTCAAGACCTGGTTTCACTTTGTAGCCCAGGATGTGCTGAAACTTGCTCTATAGAACAGGCTGGCCTTGAGCTCAGAGATCCACCTGCCTCTGCCTAGAAACATTGGGATTAAAAGTGTGCACCGCCATGTCCAGTGATGCTGTGCTGGTTAAGAAGCTTGTTTGGCATAAGAGATTGCTTTTACAAGACCTTCTGCCCACAGGTTTATCTTCCGTATTTCCAGTTTTTCTCTTTCTCGTCTCCTGGCACCTCCCTCTCAGGATCTTGTTACTGAAGAGTGACCAGCAGGTTCAGGCATATGGCCACCTGAAGGGGTGTACCTGAGTACAGGAGAGAGACTAGGCATTCCTGTGATACCTCTGTCCATATCTGTATACTGATTACGTATATATACATGAGAAGTCGTGCCCAGCAGAGAGGAATCAGCAGTAAATGTGGGACAGCCAAATTCTGACGACAACATTTGTCACTTTAGACACTTTGCTTGTGCACTCTAGTTCTTATAATGAATTATTAAAGCACTTCAAAAGCTTCTTTATTTTCGTTCTAAAAACCTGCCCTTGCTTCCCTGACAAAGTTTCTGTGAATTTAAAGGCATGAGAACATGCAGGTAAAACTCAAAGACAGAACACCACCTATTAGGGCCAACTAAGCTTCTACACCACCTACCCCCAGCAGGGGCGGAGCCTAGTGCCAGGGAGGAGCAAGCAATGGAGGGATAATTTGAGCTAGGAAATTTGCTTTAAAATTGCTTAGATCCACAGGATGAAGTTAATTTAACTGTTATACCACACCTCAAATTTCTGGTTACTCCATAGTCCAAAGCAGACTGGAGGAGAAAACATTTTTTAAAAACTTTAAAAAGGTTTAGGAACAAAAAGTGACATCAGTGCTTAAGTTACTTCATGATGCCAGAAGGAACAAGGAAAATGGATTTTTTTTGTGTGTTGATGTTATGTTTTTGGTTTTGTTTTTGATGAAAATAGTTATAAAATCTCCAAAAATGGCTCCTACTGGTTCCTCTGAGCCAGTGCTCCTACCACAGCAGGGGTTTTACAGACCAATGGGCCAAAGACAAGAAAAGACACATGAAAATATTAAGAAAATTAGGAAGATCAGCTGCAGTGGCTGGGTGGCTCTGAAGGCAGCTGCACTAGCTCCAGGAGGTGAGCAGAACCTACAGCAGGGGAGGAAGCTTGCCTGTGTGGGGGCTGTTGTTTGGTTATTCACTCATTCACTCACTCACTCACTCACTCACTCACTCACTCACTCACTCATTTGCTTTACATCCCTACAGCAGCCCACTCCCTCCTCTCCTCTGGGTCCCACCCTCCTACCCTCTTTTCTCTCTCAGCCCCCTCCCCTTCTCAGAAATGAGAGCCCCCAGCCATCAACTCACCTCAGCACATCAAGTGTGTTTTAAAGGTAGCCTAGATGCTGGTGGCTTGGGGGCACAAAGGGTGGGGTGACTGGCAGCCTGGCAGCCTGGCCTTAGTCCCCAGACCCTCCTCCACCCCAAGCCTCTCAGGAGAGCCACTTGCTAGTGCACAAGAGCCAAGGCCATGGTCTCCCATGTGGCACAGATCAGGCAGGACAAATGTGCCTGAGAGGCCACAGGCAGGCATTGACACTCACAGCTTCATAGTGACAATGCTAAAATATTTCTGACCTCAAGTCCTTTTTCTATTTTCTCCTCTGCTCTGATTAATTTCTGCACATCAGATTTTAACACCTCAAACCTCCAATTGGAAACACTCTCTTGGATGCATGGAGGTCTAATGAGCTCCCATCAATCCAAGCAGAGCACCTGTTGCTCTCAAAATGACCTGTGGCATTTAAGCCTAAGGGCTGACTCTAGAAAGTGGGATTCGACCCTCCCATTTCTGGTTCACAGGTATTTTTTCTTTCTCCATATGTCCTTTAACCCCGTCTCCTGGGTCAGTCTGTCAGAATAGCCTTCTGGCTCTGTGACAGGGACAAGGAGAACAGAGCAGCCTAAGAGAGAAATACAAAAAGTCAAGGCTAAAACTGAGCTGGTAACATGTCCTTGAAGAGAGTTACAATGTATCCTTCCTCTCTTCTCCACCCACCCTATCAACTACTTATGAGATCAACTTCTTGGACACAAAGAGATGTTTATGTTATGATTCTGATGTTTTCATTAGTTTAATTTTGATACAATTTGACAGGATACATAACATTAACATAGTACTTCCAAAAACTAACAGTTTATGGCTGACAAATTTCAACAACATCAACTACAACAAAATAAAGTTGCTAGGGGTAAAGAGCTGCTAAAGGTAGGTAGCCTCTGTTGGGTCTCAATTCCCTGAGGAGTACTTAGTTGTTCCAAGCAGGACTTCTCAGGAAATTTTTTATGAAGGTGGGATGGGGCTTACTCCTATAGTACTACTAAATCTCATGGAATTAATAAATAAAAATCTGATGTGGCTAAAATAAAAATATCTTTATAAATAAGGGTTTGTATATAAAGATTGAGATAGATATATATTTGCAAAAAAAAAAAGCCCAAGAGGGTTCCTCATAACATATAAAATCCCAAGTAAGTTATTTAAAGTACACAGAGGATGCATAAGCTATATAAGGTATATGAAGAACAAAAATTAAAGGCCATATTATGCTGTTGAAGTTTATAAGGTCCATGTTTAGCAATTAAAAACAGGCTGTAAAGTATATCAGATTAAGGTTTTAAAATATCTGACTCTCATTACATAATAACTGAAAGTATCAGACTGATGTAACGGATCTTCTGGCTGATTTTCATGTGCTGCCTTGCACTGCTCTCTTGAATGATTCTGGGATATCATCAACTATCCCTATATGTTTGTCACTGGGAGGTCCCTATGTGTCCCTTCCATCTTTCTGACCTATAAGGCTTAAGGCTTTGGGGTCCATGGAGACTGATATACAGTGCTTAAAATACTACTTCATTCATTAACTGAATTTTCCTTTATCTAACAACCCACAAGTTGCCCAAGCAGATAGATAGTCCCCAGGTTGAAATAAAGAGCCAATGCTCTGCTCTCAAAGCACAATCCCCCTTTGGGTACTGTGTTCCATGGCTCTAACATGGTCCCTGGTTCTAAAGGACTCTGTGCCTCTGGATGGACAACAGGAGGGGCTGGTTCAATTGTCCTGGGCGGGGTCAACCTGCTCAGGGTTGATATCCTGAGATCCCCTCATTGAACCCCATCCTGTTTTAATGTCTACAAAAAGGAAAAAAATAATAAAAGACTCAACTAGACTTTTGGCTGTTAGCCACAGCTCTGGACCTCTTGAACATCTATGGGACTTTTAGAGAGGAAAAACAACTGTAATATGTTTGGAATCAGTGCTTATGTTAGCCCTCCACATATATTATTTACTCGGAAAGTACCTCTGCTCCAAAAAGTAGGGATTGTTTCCAGATTATTTGTATCAGCTGTTTCTCTCTAATTGTATAGATTTCCCATCCAAACTAGCCAAAGATACATTGTACTAGTTACAGGATTTAATCTGCTTTACAACCTTCCACCTCCATTCAATATTATGATTAGAATACGTGTATTGATAATTCCTTTCACAATGCTAGAAGGTATTAGTTGGTCAGAGAACATAAGTGTCTCTTGGAGATTCAGACACTGGTAAACTCTTCTGGCCTTTAAAAATAAATAATAATTAAAAAGGAGGGAACGTCTGAGGCCTGGACTGATCAACCAAGGCTTTCCCTGAGGCCCTGACCTATGGACAATGCAATATATCCTTCTTCTCAAAATTAGCATTGTGTTTGGCAGAGCCTATAATAGTCTGGGTCCTGTCCTCGGGAGCCTGATGCCCCCCAGAAGCACTGATGTATAGGAAAGGAAGGAATGTAGCTCATTCTCTGAAACCAGAATTCTGCATACTAGAGCTGGTAATGGACCGGGGACGCCGTCTTGGAGGAGCTATGGCTCCACATCCTGCAACCTCAAGTCTTCTATCACATGGAGCTGTGATTACCAGAACCAAGGCCATTATGTGCTCAGTCTATAATGCTCTGGAGGTGCCCTGTGTTTCCCCTGTGATTCCCCTGTGTAACTTTGCACAGCTTCCTGCTTACTGTGTCCCACTGTATGATAACATCTGCTGACTTTGTCCCATCTCTCCACTGGAATTGGTGTATAAGATGTAGTACTTCTTATAAACCTGCTTGGCCTAAGACAAAGATGTAGCAAGATTTTTGGTGTCTTAAAAAACCCAGTTATGGTATGTAAACATATTTTGGTTTTAATCCCAGGCCTGGGCTATGTGGCTGCTTCAGATTGTCCACAGCAGCAGACTATTTGCCTCCTGTGTGGTTGGCAGGGCTGCAGTTCTACCAACTGGAGATAGTTTAATTCTGGGGACCCTAGAGAGGGGATGAAAAGGCCAGAGCCTCAAGAGAGCAGGCCTGGCTTTTTGTCTTGCTGCTGCTTTTTCACATGGTCATGAGAAAAGAGGTGATAAGTAGGTTTTGGAAGCCAGGTGCTGCGGTGTAGGCCTGTAATCCCAGCACGTGTGGGAGGCAGAGACAAGCAGATCTCTGTGAATTTGAGGGAGTCCAGGACAGCCAAGGCTATACAGAGAAATCCTGTCTTGAAAAACCAAGCAACTAAACAAAATAATATTAAGAAGAAGATGAAGGAAGATGAGGATGAGGATGAAGACGGGGAGGAGGAGGAGGAGGAGGAGGAGGAGGAGGAGGAGGAGGAGGAGGAAGAAGAAGAAGAAGAAGAAGAAGAAGAAGAAGAAGAAGAAGAAGAAGAAGAAGAAGAAGAGAGATGAGCAAGGCTCAGGATCCAGGGCTCCTCAGGTCCTCAGGGTTGAGATATCCCTTCCTAGCAGCAGCAGCAGCTGGAGAAGGAGCCCACGCAAGATTTTTGAGAAGGAAAGCTGGAAGACCTTCCTTTGCCAGCTCTGCTCTGGAGAAGACTTGAAAATCATGGTAATTTACAAAGCTTTTCCTTGTTTCCCACTTTTTGTGAAGAGAACCTCTTCCTATCTACACACCCCATTAACAATGTGCTTCAAGCTCCTCATTCAGCAGACAGTGTTGTTTACTAAAGGGTAAAAGACTTTGACAATGCACTCCAGTTTGTCCCTTTAGATGTCTGAAGACAGGCAGTCAGGTAGGCAGAGGAGAAGCCAGTTTATGTCACGTACATGTATTGTAAGGCCTCCTCTCTCAGCCAGCCTGGGAACGTGACCCAGGCAAGCTTGGGAAAATGACCCCAAAAGAATTGAAGGTCAGCTCAGCTTCAGTTTCTGAGATCAAGGTGGCCAACCAAGATAAACACTTTCAACTAAGGAAATTCTCTGAAATCTCCCCATCACCCCTCTTTGCCAAGAACAGCTCCCGAGGCCAACGAGCCCTGCAGTAGCCAATAATAATTAGACAAGCACCCCTAGCCAGAGTCAATCCTAACATAGGGCATGCAGCCCCTCCTAACCTTTGTGGTTTTAGCCTTTAAAAAGTCTGTAACAGTGACTCGGGGTGTGCCTCCTTCCCTCCCGAGTGAGTGCTTAGGCCCCCTGGCCAGCATAGGCAATAAACCTTGTGCTTTTGCATCAACACTGTGGTCCTCAAGTGGTCTCTCACGACGACCCCCTACTGCCCGAGTGGACTCTAGTGTCCAACAGTATCACCACCTTACACATGAGTCATTTCTCTTTACTGGGGTCCTGCCACAGCACAGCACATCTTTTGCCTGCCACTTCTGTCATTCTCTGCATCACAAAAAAGACCAGTAGGATGTCATGTGGTCAGTACAGCTGTGTTTCAAATTGGCTAACCTAATCCATTTTGTTTTACATCTATGGCTACTTCAACTTCCAGAGGGACAAGCCAGAGCTCCTGGGGAATACTGTGGGGAACAAATTGACTAATGTGGCTGTGGTGAGCGAGGCACAATCTCCATTCACAAGTGCGGGGCCACATCCACAAATGGATGAGGCTTTTACCTCCCAGACATTCCCCTCTGAAACATAAGGCCAAGAAAGATGGCATGAAGTCCCAACAGGGGTTTCCCAACACACAGACACCTGCAGGCAGCCTTTCCCCAGGGCCTTCTAGTACACTGAAAAAGAGCAACATCCCTGTAAGTGGCCCTGACAACTGCCCACCTCAGGGGACAAGTGGCCTGAGCAGAGAGGGCACATCTGTTCATGGGACGGTTCCTCCATCGGATACTCGTAAGATTGAAGGGGCAGTGCCTGCACCAGGTAGCTCCACAGCATACCTCTGGTACGTGATGTCCATACCTCTGGTACATGATGTCTATGTAGACTTGCCATTCCATCATGAAAGCTGACCTCTCAACCATATCCCTAAGAGAGGCCACTGAGGAGGAAGAGGAGGAGTGAGAGGAAGTGGAGGAAGGGGAGGAAGAGGAGGAAGAGATGGACAAGGAGGAGCAATACACAGATAACACAAGTATAATCTGCGCACCGTTCAAAAACAAAACAAGCTCATGAAATCCCAGTGCACTAAAGACTGGGAAAAAGTCACCATTTTTTGAAAATAGGCCAGTTTCAGTTCTTACTACATGAAAACAAATCTCGTGGTGCTGAATAAACATCTTAAAGTTGAGCCAAGAGTCTGCCTCCTACGCTATCTGACCCTTGGAACTAACCTGAAGGCCCAGGCTTCCACACCCTTGGGTCAGCCTTGCCCTTCCATGGACAGCAGCCACAGTTTTATGCCCTCAGCGAACTGGATGCATGAGGCTATAGCTACTGACCCTATGGTGTCACCTCACATTAGTCAGGTATCTGGAAGCAGAAGATTCCATTCTCCAGGGTCCCTCCCCTCTGCACCTGTTACCAGGAAATTTCTGAGTAGCAACCGAGGTTCAGAGCCAAGCATCTCTTAGCCCTGTATAAGCACACCTCAAACTACTGCCTGTCTGCTAAGAGATTGACACTACTGTACCCTGGCCAAGGAGATGCAGGCCTTTCCTCTCAGTGCCACGGGGTAGGAAATTGCCTGACACATGTACAAGACAGACACTAGAAACTTTGTAAAGGAACCTGCAAAGGCTTGCTACAAAATATCCTCCACTTAACATTTTTTTTTTTTTTGGCTTATTGAGATGGGGTTTCTCTTGGTAGCCTTGGCTGTCCTGGACTCACGTTGTAGACCAGATTGGCCTGGGACTCACAAAGATCTGCCTTTCTTTGTCTCCAAGGTGCTGGGATTGCAGCTGTGTGCCATCTCACCTGCCCCCCCCCCCCAATACATGTTCGTCAACCTCAAGGAATCAGAGCTATATTTAGTATTTGTAAGATAAGAAATAGCTGGATGGGAGCTAGCCTTCCTTGCTGGGGAAACCTCTCCACAGAGCTCTTGCACTGCAGAAGGACTAGTGGCTTTCCCTTTTCATCACACATTCGCCAGGGCATCAGTGTCGACTCAGTGCCTGGCCCTGGACTTGGCACCTGGTCTCCTGGATGTTGTTCATACCCTACATGGGTCTGGGCTGGAATAACAACAAGAGGAAGCACACATGATGTAGGGGGCGGGGCACAGACACTAAGTGCTGTTTATCTGTGCAATCCACAGTGCAGCAGGAGATCTTTAGATCAGAGGGCATTTCCTTGCAGTTCTCCATTTCCCTAAATACTGAGATACTTGGGGCCATGTCAACAAGGTTGGGTGCACTGCAGGAGGGAGGGCCTTTTTACCATCCCCATCATGAGGGCATGAGAGTCTGGATGGGTCTGGGAACAGCACAGAGTGGGCCATGTTCTGCAAGCCAGTGGTGGCTCAATGTTGCCTTGCCTTTAGAGTCTGCACTGTGAGAGTGAGCTGACAGGGCCTTTACTTAGCTGCCTTCTCAGCACCATTCCACCCTGGCTCCTCTGAGCCCACAGTGGTCACACTGTCCTACTCAAGTGAGGAGAAGTCCATTTTGGAATATATCCTGCTCCTCTCTCCTAGGTATGGGCTTCTAGCATGGGCTTTGGGGTCTGAAACTTGGTTCTGGTGCCTCAGCTGCAGCCTGGTGAGTACCGATTGAGCTTCCAGCTCCACACAACCTTGTAGGCTGCTGAGAGTTCTGGGCACAGCAAACACGGCCTGATGATGAGAAACTGCGGATCTAACGACAGATACCTGCCCTCCTTGCACTTCTGGAAAGCTAAGAGGAGGCAGAATGAAGTTAATCACAGCATAACAATTAGATGGGGTGAAGCTGTACATTTCTGGCCAGACCCATTGTATCTAGCCTGAATCTGGAGTGACAGTAGTTAAGCTGTGAGTCTGCCTTTGGTCAGTGATCATTATCTCAGAGTCTTTGTGTCGTTGTGTTGAAGGTTTCTCAGAGCCTTTGCAAAAACCCAGTGCTTTGACCTGTCTGGCAACCCAGGAAGTCTCATATGCCTGAGGTGATGGCTCTTTCCAGATAGCCCCTAGATCAGATAGGATCTTTGGGTGTGTGGAAATTGACTCGAAAAAGATGCCTTTTCTTATTTTGAGACAGGGTTTCTCTGTTTTAGGCCTGGTTGTCCTGGAACTCACTCTGTAGACCAGGCCGGCCTTGACCTCACAGAGTTCCACCTGCTTTGGCATCCCCTGAGTGAGTGCTGGGATTAAGTGCAGTGGTACCTCTTTTATGTAACAATAAAAGTGATTTTAGGGCCAGGTGTCATGGTGCATGCCTGTGATCTCAGAACTAAGGGAAGCAGAGGCAGGCAGATCTAAGTGAGTTTAAGGCCAGCCAGTTCTAAAATGTGGATCTACAACAGACAAGGGTACACAGAGGAAGCTTATCTTCGGAAAAAAGAAAAAAAGAAGGAAGGAGAGAGAGAGAGAGAGAGAGAGAGAGAGAGAGAGAGAGAGAGAGAAGAGAAAGAAAGAAACCTTATCTATACAAAGTAAGTCAATCAATGAGATCCCAGCAACCATGCTTAGTAATCCTTCCTGTGTGGTTTTTTTTTCCCAACTCACTGACTTTTAAACAGACATTTGTTATACTGAAGTAGCCAGGAAGCCGGCATGAGTTTTGTTGTGCTCATAGGCATCAGACACAGCTATCTACCCATTTTGCCTGATAGAAGGGAAGTGGTTCCTTTTGGTGAAGGGGAACTAGATGTCTTTGGAACTAACAGTCCAGAATGTGTTGACCAAAAGGGGCAGCAGCATGGTGTCTTCTGTAAGTGCTTCTCAGCTGAAGTTAGGGTTGGTCCTGGAGGCAGTGACCTCAGAGTGAGTCAGCAGGCAGGACAATCAGAGCACTGACTGTCTCTATGCTGATGTCAACTCACACAGTTGTGACACCTGAATAGGGCAAGGGGACACTCCCTCCTCTGTGTTCCCTCAGGCAAGGCCACTGCTGTTGGCAGGACCTTGTGTGGGCCTTTCTCTAGAACCTCCATCCTATCCAGTGAGTGCCACTTCCCCTCCCCCACCCCAGACTCTCAAACTGCACAGACAGGCACAAGAGCACCAAACCCCAGGTTTGCATGGCCTGTCCTTAAGCAAAACCCCACTGCCTGGCGTGCTGTTGAGAAGCAGCAGAGTATCAATGTCAGTGGAGTTTCAGGGCACACAGGGCATGTGACCTGGGCCTCCTCACTGAGCTCACAGCCTAATGGCAAGAAGGGGAGGGCCCAGGAGGAGCAGCACAGAGCTTGCCAGCTGCCTGCCTCCACACTCAGGAGGAAGGAGGAAGAGTGGGTGGCAGGAGGTGGGGCAGACCCAACACTGCTTTAGACCCTCCAGGAGGGAGATCACAGCCACAGGAGGGCAAAGGGCACAAACTCTGCTCCAGAGTTTCCTTGTTTCCTTCGCTTCAAGTGGATTCCTAGGCTTTAAGTCTTAGCGTCCCTGGATGGGCTGAGCCTTGTGGTCACCAGACAGCACAGGCCTCCAGCGCACAGTGTCCTGGCCATGCATCCAGGTTCAAGCCAAAAGATCCCCACACCAGGTGAGGGGAAGCACAGCACAACAGACTACCATTGGTCAGGCCTGAGCCAGCTGCTCCTGTAAAACTGTTGAGGGAAGTTTACAACCATCCACTCAGGTGCCTTTGTCCAAGCCCTGACACATCTATTCTTTTCTTTTTCTTTTTGCTTTCCCTCTTTTCTTTTTTCGTTTTCTTTTTTTTTCCTAGACACAGGGTCTCTCTGTGTATCCTTCGCTTTCCTGGACTCACTTTTAGACTAGGCTGGCCTTGAACTCAGTTCTCAGCCTGCCTCGGCCTCCTGAGTGCTGAGATTTGAGGTTTGGTCTTCTGCAGACATACAGTCTGTGAGATCACTGGAGAAGGCTGCTCTAACCATTAGGGACACCATTGGATCAGGCTCATCCTGAGGACCTCTAAAGAGGGCAGGGCCAGGGGTCCACAACAGCTGGCCCAGAAGGAAGTCAAAAAGGAGTATCAGTGTTGGGCCAGGACTGAATGGAGAATGAGTCTATGAGGAAACTTGGAAGTAAGATTAGGGTGCACTGCAGCAGGAGGACTGGTGCTGGTCTTGTGGGTGGGGCTGTGACTGCTGAGGTCAATAGTGGTGGGCGGGGCTTGTATGCTAGGGTGGAAGGGTGGGTGGATCTGGACCTAGTAAGAGGTAGAGAAGGAAACTTTGTGCTCTGTGGAATCCCTTGGGAACAGGTGCTGACAGGGGAGGGGGAGGGGCGGTATTCTGGAGCACTTAGAGCTGAGCCAGGGAGGTAGACAGACTGAGGCAGAGGTGTGAGGGCCAACCTGGATGTGTTGGGCACACTAAATTACTAGGGAAGCAAGAAGTGGTAAGGTGTTGGGGGTGTGGCTATGGATCCTGCAGTGTGGAGGTAAGGGGCTGCCAGGGTGGGAGGCTAGGTGATCTCTTACAAAATACAGCTGGGCTCTGGATGTTGACCAGAGAGGGAGCAGGGTCACCCTAAGAGCAGGACATGGCTGTGTAGTTGTATACTAGTGTGGGGTTGTGAGAGCTGACTGAAGAGTGGTGGGCTGAGCTCTCTGATGCAGGGCTTGATTGAGTTAGTCTGACCTTTAGCTCAGTGATGGATTGTGTCAGTATAACTTTTGATACCTACTGAGTGTTGTCTGGACCTGCCGAAGGAGAAGAGTGTAAAGGGCTGTTTCTGCTGTGGCAGCTGTTGTGGGCTGGGCTGTGTGAGTGGTGAGATAAGTGAGCAGGGAATGCAGAGCACCAGACCAAGGCTATGATGTGAGTGGTCACTTTCTGAGGAGGGGGCAGAAGGCTGAATCCTCACTTGACCTTCATTTGGCAGAGAACACCTGTAGCAGTGGGGCACTGTGACCTGCTGAGATAGAGTAGTGGGTGGGGGCTGTGGTTGCAAAGGTCAGGGAAGGGCAGTGGGTTTCAACCTTCCTAATGCTGTGATTCTTTAACACAGTCCCTCATGTGTTTTGTTGATATTTCATTACTGGAATTTTGTCAACATACATAGCTGGTATGGGGGTCGCGACCCACGGGATGAGAACCATGTCTGTAGGGGGCGGTGAAGCTTGTACATTCACAGGGAGAAGCTGTGAGTGCTGAGTTAAAGAGCTGTAGTTGCAGGTGGGAGAACAGAAGCTGTCTCTGCTGGGGTAGCTTGTGCAGCAGGTGTTGTGAGTGGGCCTGTGATGACTTAGGTCGTAGTGGAAGGTGGGGCTTGATGCTTAGGTGCAGCTGAGGCTGATCACATAGGCAAAGTGGGCAGAGCTTGCAAGTCCAGGTAGGAGCTTTGAGCAGTGACAGGTCTGCCTCCTGTCTTGCCAGTTGATGGACACATTGAGGGCTGGGTGAAGTGTAAAGCGTTGGCAAAACTACTGAATGCAGTGGAGAAGAGGGAGCCTGTTTGTGTGGGCTGCAGCAACTCTTGTGGGTGGGGCTGTGAGGGCTTTCCTAGGTGGGCTGGATTTGGACTCGATATTCCCAGGAAGGGTCAATCGTCTTACTTATCTCCTTTTTGGAAGGAATATTAAGTGTTCAGCTCTGGTTATCTTAAGTAGGCATATTTGGAGTTATTAACAATGAATGCTCGGCCCAAATTTTGAGAGACTGTCTGAACAGACCACCCAAGAGCCGAGTCCATATGCAGTGGCAAGGATCTCTTTATATTGCAGGGTCAAACCCAGGACACACCTCCATTGCGCTGACACAGCAGGTGCAGGGAAGTGGCCTGGAGTCTCAGTTGAGAGGGTTTTTAAAAATTAGGTTTTAGACAAATAAATGGCTTCTACAGTATATGATTGGATGACATCTGGGCAGAAAAGCTGCAAGCAGAGAGTTACAAGACTTAGAGTTTCATGTTTGGGTAATTGGTGTAGGGGCAAGTTGGCCTATAGAAAAGATTGGCTTAGGCAGTCATGGGGGCATTAGGAACTTTGGCCTGGCCTCTCCTAATTGGTTGTTGCTATGTGCCAGACCACATGCTGCTCAGCTTGACCAGCAGAGGGTGTATTTTGACTTTCCCAAGGTGAGTTGATTGTGTTGCCATGGAATATTTTTTCTGTTCAGAGTATTTTGTGCTTAGTCTGGAATCTGGGTTCAGCCCTTGCCTAGGTTGAACACAAAATGGAGTTTCCTTTGCAAAATGGAGTCTCTTTTTCCAAAGGGAGTTTATTTGGTCCTTACAAACAAGATAGTTTAGACTGACCGTTTTATTTTACATTTTAAACCGTTTGTGTGTGTCTGCAGATGTAAGCAGATACTCTGAAAAGCCTATTCACTATTTGTCATGGAAGCCATTCAATTGTAGAATAATATAATTACCTGAATCCTAGGTGGCATTAAAGAGAAAAGTATAAAAACCCAACATCTACAGGAACTCAGAAAATGCCAACACCAGGTTGTTTCAGTTTTCTTTAGGTATTTTTAATGATATTCAATAATACTACACATGGTTTACAACTATCTATAGTGAGATCTGCTGCCCTCTTCTGGCATACAGGCACACATGCTGTGTAAATAATAAATACATCTTTAAATAGAATGTTTTTCTTTAAGATCGTAAGGTATAGCTTATATTTTAGTCCTTTGAATTCACATAGTGTCTTTTCTTGGGCTGCTTAGCTTTGTTTTCTATCTTTGTCTTAGTGTCAGATGGTCTCCTGACCCAGGACAGGTATGTTGGGGGAAATTTTAAAACAAGCATGCTTGGGTTGGGAGATGGGGTGTCTAATCCACCTCCACAGCCAGCTCTTTAATAGAGTAGTACAGCATGAAGCAATAGAATTGCAACCAAAATTAATGAAAAAAGATGGGGAGCAATATGTCATTCTCACCAAAGGAAAATCCTACCAAGAGGGCATTCCAATTCAGAACATCTTTGAACTATATACCAGGGCACACAACTTTATTAAAAAACAGAACAAAACAAAAACAAAACCAGAACAAACTTGTTATTAAAGCACATGGCGATTCAATTGTGGGAGAATTCAGTGCCCCACTGTAACCAATGGACAGATCACTGATGGAGAAACAAAATAGAGAAATAATGAAACCAACAGATGGAGTGAATCCAATGGAACCAATGGTTATCTACAGAACTTTTCACTCAAACACAAAAGAATATTCTCTCTTCTTAGCCCCTCATGGAACCTTCTCGAAAATTCGTAGTATATAGTCGGTCTCAAAGCAAACTGTAACTTATACAAAAAAATTGAAATTACCCATTGTGCTTTCTCAGATCACCATGGATTAACATGGATCTCAACACCAGAAATAAGAAAAACCCTATACAATCATGGAAAATGACCAACTCTCTACTCAGTGACAACTGGGCCAGGGAAGAAATGAAAAAGAAATTAAAGACTGTCTAAAATTCAATGAAAATGAAGGCACATCATACCCAAGCCTATGGGACACAATGAAAGCAATAATAAGAGGAAAGTTCTTAGCACTAAGCGCCTTCATACAGAAATTGGGGAGATTCCATATTAGCCACTTAATAGCTCCTCTGGGAGCTTTCACAACAAGAGAGGCTGACAAACCCTAGAGGAGTAGATGGCTGCAAATAATCAAACTCAAGCTGAAGTCAACAAACTAGAAACAGAGGACAATACCAAGAGTGAACAGAAGCAAGGGGCTGTTTGATAAGAAAGTCAACAAGATAGACAAAAGACACACACTTAGCCAAACTAACTAAAAGGCAGAGAGAAAATATCCAAATCAACAAAACCAGAAAGGAAAAACAGAACAGAACAACAGACACTGGGGGGGGGGGAAACCAAAGAAACATTAGGTCTTACTTCAAAAAACCGTAGTCTACAAAATTGGAAAAATCTAAAGGAAATGGACAATTTTCTTGGTAGATTCCATTTACCAAATCTAAATCAAGATCAGGAAAACAAGTTAAATACCTGTATAACAACTAAGGAAAAGAAGCAGTCATTGAATGTCTCCCAATCAGGGGGGGAGGACTGGAAAGCCTCAGGGCCAGATGATTTTAGCTCAGAATTCTACCAGACTTTCAAAGAAGAGCTAATACCAATACCCTTCAAAATATTGCACAAAATGGAAACAGAAGGAACATTGCCAAACTCACTCTATGGGGCCACAGTCATTCTGGTACTTAGAACACACAAAGACCCACCAAAGAAAAAGAATTTCAGGCCAATTTCCCTTATGAACACTGATGAAAAATATACTCACAAACAGAATCCAAGAACACATCAAAGATATCATTTGCCATGACCCAGTAGGCTCCATCCCCGGAATGCACAGTTGGTTCAACATATAAAAATCCATCAATGGAATCCATCATATAAAAAATGGAAGGAAAAACAAAACATGATCATCTCATTAGATGCTAAAAATCATGTGAAAAATGCAACACCACTTCATGATAAAGGCCTTGGAGAGATCAGGGATAAAAGTTCTGATAAGCTGGAGCATTGACTATTTACTAATCAGTCCCAAGCCCAAGATTTTAATTTCCCTTGGGTGGTATTCAGAATATAGACTTGAGGGTGCCTCTCATCATGCTAGAAACAAATCTGTCCAATCTGTATACCAAGTCATCTGGACTGAGAAAAGAATGTCCACGCTTTTACTGAGTCTCAAAGGCATGAGTCTACCCCAGATGTCTTATAGACAAAACTTTAACTTTTGTCCCTAGTCTGTATTTCTTTCAGCAGGTTTTTACCAGGCTAACAGACTCCATCCAGAGCTGCTGAGAGCTGGACCTGCTGGAAGTTGATGTAAACCAGTCTCGCAGATGTGACTACTCCCTGTCTCTTCAGCTGGATCAGCTAAATCAGAGGTTTTTGGTAAGTGCCCCATTACCTAGCCTTTGACAAGCTTTTCAGCCTTTCTCGGCCCCAATAACAGTGTCCCAAATGTCACCAGGAAAAAAAGTTACAGAAGAGACTGGCTTTGCCCATTGTCCCACTTTATAGCATGAAATACTGAGTCAAGGACAACTCTCTGGCAGGAGGGACAAATGGCCACAAGGAAAAAAGCTCTTAGTTCTGTTTAAACCAATCGTGCTTTGTGCCCTCCTCATATCAAGCAAAAAGTGGGTCCCATCCGGATAATGGTCATGAGAGCACAGTACCTGGCCCTACAATAGGCCATGTCAGAGGAATATCTGTCCCTGTAGCAGGCCAACTCTGTGAATAAGTTTCAAGGAGACCCTTGATTAGGCCTTCAGGGGACCTGTCAGAGGGGGGAATGAGAGACCAGAAGAACTTAAATTGGATTTCAGGGTCACCGGGACAAAGGTTAAGAAATAGGCCCAAACAGGAGAGCAGGCATGATAAGGCATATCTGAGCAGCTGAGGTAGAAAGAACCAGTCTGGCTGCAGGAGGGCAGGAAGGGTCCTGGAATCCTCTGTTTGGACAATGAAACTCTGTCAGTTCTCAGTTTGAATCTTGACACACCTGACCTTTCCTCAGATGAGCTGGGTCAAGTTGCTCAACTTCATCCAGGAAAGAGGGCCTGGGGCTCAGACTGAGAACCTTGCCCAAGGCTGTTTGTGTAATAGCAGTCCTGGGAAGGCTTTGTGAATCCTTGTCTGTGTGCTGGCCTGGAGTTTCCTTAAATAGTCCCTGGACTTCTCACCTGGATGTGTCCAGCTTGGGAACTCACAAGCCTCACAGATGTCTCCAGCTAATGTCAAGTTCCTCCCCTCCATGAGATCCTAAACCCTCGCAGGAGAAATGAGCTGGTGCTGTAACCTGTGGACCACGGTGGGGACCGATCTTGCGTGACGTGTACATGACCCAGCTATGTCTATATAAAATAGGATTTCCTGAATTATACCTGATGTGCGTTCATCTTACCTGTTCTTCTTGATGTCTTCCCTTTCCATCAGAATGAGACTGGTTAAAGACTCACCCGCCCCACCTTTCCTCCTTAGGTACTTTAAGTAAGAAAGACCCTTCCTGCCTTGCGGGGTGGACACTGGGACATAGCTGAACTGTGCCACCTCATTTTTCTTAGCTTCAGATAGCCACAGTCCTTGGGGGAAGGTCCAAATTCATATCTGGCGACAGGCCCTCTCTTGGTTCCCAGTGGTTGAAGCACTTTTGTCAGGTTTCTGTACTGGAGAGTGTCAATCAGGTGTTTCTGATTTCAGGCCCTCAGGGAAAGTGTGTTTCTAAAGCTGGGTTTCAAGTATTCTTGAACTGGGTGGGAGGGGCCACTCAGAGCCATTTTCTGAGGTGCCTTAAGAATTGTTGCCATATTATGCTGTTTGCATACACGGCCTTGTAGCTTTCAAAACAGTAGTTAAACTCCTGGAAGAGGGACAGATAGACATCGCATTCTAAATTCCTGCAATGGTATTGGGGGTGAGCTCCTGAGAGTGGATAGTCTAGTCTTCAGAATCTGCAGGAAAATGCAGGGGCCTGCTGTTTTGACTTTTTTATTTTCTCGTTTTTCAAGACACTGTCTCATTGTATAGCCTTGGCTGTCCTTGATTCACTTTGTGGACCAGAATGACCTCGAACTCAAAACAATCCACCAGCCTTTTCCTCTTGAATGCTGGGTCTAAAGGAAAGCGCCATCAATGCTGGCACCCTTTGGATCTTGAGTCACCTTTGCCAGGCATTTCCAGAGCTGCTTCATCTTGACTTCTGTCTCCTCTCTCAGGAAGATGAGCCTTTGGAGCATGGGGTGCCATTGGAGGCAAGAGGGAGCCAGGCGTGTGTGACAGAGGAGGTAGGTATTGGCAACCAGGTAAGCTGTCATGGTCATTAATGAATATGTGAGAAGGCCCCTTCCCCCAGAGAGAGGACTGCATAAAGCATGCATGGCTCTGTGCTGACCCTAGGGAACCCTGAGTGGGAGCTGCCACTCCTGCCAAGGAAAACTGGTTTTCTAGGAACGGGAGCTAAGATGCACTTTGGATGGACTTTGGAAATTCGTAAGAGAGCAGAGAGGAGGCCAGGCCAGGTGGCCATCACTGCAGATTCCACCACAGGGCTCAGCCATCCTGTCAGGGTAAAATATTGCCAGGTGTGGGAGTGTGCCACAGTGAGAATCCTTGCACTCAGAGGCGCATGCAGGACCAGAGTCCTTTGGCATAGGGCACCCCCCAGACAAAACCCTGCAGCAGGTTTTGAGAGCTGCCCAGGCTACAGGTGTCAGATTCAACTCATCCTTTCTCTCCCTCTGCAGGCCTGTGAGTCTTCATCCCTCTGAGCTGCAACAAGTCCATTCCTGTGTTCCCAAGGATATCAGCATGGATCCAACTGTCAGCAGACACACAAGCAACCTCCCAGACAGCTCTCAGTCCCAAAGCAGGGCAAGGGGCCTGGATCTTGGCCACATCATAGGAGCTGAGGCAGGCGAGGGGGAGGCCACTGCCACCCACTCAGGCCATCCATCTGTTGGCAATAACGCTGGGCTCTCCCCAGTGGCCTCAGAGCCTCCTCTCCTGACTATGCCAGGGGCCCTGTCAGTAGGGCATCATCTGTTGAGTCTTCTGGCAGACTAGTAACAAAACTGGCTGACCCACACTCTCCCTCACAAGGTGTCCTCAACAGAAAGATTATTGATGTAGTTCACTTCCTTCTCCTCAAGTACACTAGGAAGCAGCTGACATCTAAGGCTCAGATTCTGTACATAGTCCTCCGCAGTTACGAGGAATACTACCCTGTCATCTTTTCTAAGGCCTCTGATTGTTTGAGGCTGCTCTTTGGCCTGGAGATAGTGGAAAGAAACGCCCTGGACCACATCTACTCTGTTGCCCTTGCCCTTGGGATCACCTACCATGGGACTCAGCATGGTTTTCCATGCGTACCCAAGACAGGCCTGCTACTAATCATGCTGTGCATCATCTTCATAGAGGACAACTGTGCTAGTGAGCAGGCCTTGTGGCGCGTACTGAACAACATGGGGCTGTGTGTGGGCAGTGAGCATTTCATGTACGGGGAGCCCAGACATCTCATCACAGAGCATTTTGTGCAGGAAGGGTATCTGGAATACAGGCAGGTGCCTGACAGCGATCCTCCTTCCTATGAGTTCCTGTGGGGCCCAAGGGCCCACGCCGAAACCACCAAGATGAAATTACTCAAGTTTTTTGCCAGCATCTTTAAGCAGGATCCCAGAGCCTACCCCTTTAGATATGCAGAGGCTTTGAGAGAGGAGATAGACAGGGTCTAGGCCAGGAGGACCGGGCAGATGGCCCTTCTGGCTCTGCCCTGCACACGTTCTACTTCCCACACGGGCAGTTCCCATCCAACCCCAGCACAGGCAGAGTCAGTCATCTAAGTACCACACCATCATGTGACACAGGGTGGGAGGAGCTGTGTGAACCACTCTCTTCTGTTCTTCCCTCTACTCTGTCCTGTCTGCGTGGCTTGAGGTTGTCTTGTTGTTATAGAATGTTGCTACCTTTACTACAAGGCTCATGAACCTGGGATGTCTTAAGTCTGCAAATGGATTTAGCAATGCCCTTGCTGTTGTTCATCCACTTCAGGAGAAGGGTATTTTGTGTAAAAAAATGAGATTGACTTCCTTCTATGTTGTACCATTTCTCAAGCTACTATGGCATTCTAAGTGGACGTTCCCAGGCAGGGGGGAAGGCCTTGGCCTTTCCCTGACAAACAGAATAAAATGATCTCGATTGCTTCCTCAGTTTTTGTCTCCTGTTCTGGTTAACTGCAGTGAAGGCGAAGGGAAGGTGAAAGCAATTTCTTCTGCATGCTCTCTCTGAGCACCAGCTGCTCTGTGAGAGGTCCTGGGTTAGCAGGCAGCCTTAAGGCTGGTCCACCCTCTTCTAGGAAATGGTGTCGCTCAAGTGCCCCAACCCTGTCAGGAGGACAGGTGAGAATTCCCTTCACAGCACAAGTACAGCAATGTTGCTGAGGGGTCACCTTCAGCTAGTAGCCCCAAGTTGGTGGAGTAAACCAAGGCCCTTATGTGTCTCAGAATTAGTAACCAGGAACAGGGCCTGGGGCGATGTGAATGACTTAGGGCTGAGAGAAGGGAAAACTGCTCCAAGCTGCTGTGCTGCTGGACTTGGCATGGAGGACACGGGCTGGGGTCTCCTCGGTGACTGAACACTAGGATAACACATACAGTCAGAAAGGGTGTATCCCCATCACCCCAAAACAGGAAAGGAAAAGTGTGCAGGCAGGAAGCCTCTCCTGGTGTTAGAGTTACAGAGGACACAGCACGTGTAGGGCATGGTTCACCTCTGCCCTCTTCACGTGTTCCTCCACACACACAGGGTAGAATCATGGGAAGGTGAGGCCTAGAGCTCTTGGCAGGACCTCTTCCACCTCTCTAGTTAGGAGAGACAGAGATGACTCCTAAGGGTGTATTAGTGTGTTGTCTACATGTGAAGTGTTCTGCACGTGTCCCTGGTATCCCGAGAGGACAGAAGAGGGTGCCACATTTCATGGAGGCAGTGTTCCACACGCTTGTGAGTTTGCCTGTCAGTGCTAGAAATTGAACCTTCCTCCTACAATACCAGGAAGTGCTCAGCAAAGCTCTAGCACCAGGCCAATTTGTTTTTTAAAAAACAAACAAACAGACAAAAAAACATTTCAATCCCCGTATAGGAGAGTGTGAGGGAGGACTCATGCATGCCTCAGTGCTGATGGGGAGCCAGAGGATATATCTCAAGTTGGCTCTTCCTTCCACCTTGTGGTGTTGGTACCTAATTGGCTTCTGTTGCTGCTCTCTCAGGAAGATGAGCCTGGCTTCTGCTGCTGCTACAGTATGCAGTCCAAGCTGGCTGCCTGGGAGATTCTGGTCCATTCTCCTGCCTCTCCTGCCATCTTGCCAAAGGAGTGCTAGGATTCCTGCATCAGGTGCTAGCTGCTGCATCCCACTATTTATGCAGGTTCCAGGGAGGTAATCAGACAGATCCTCAGGCATGAGCAGCTCCACTGTTTTCCTCTGTTCTGTTCCCCCAACCATAAGATAGCATTTTAGCTCAGTTCTGTAGTGCAGTGGTGACCGAGATCTTAACATGTGTCCAATAAGCAGGAGGATTTAGTAAAGTTTATTCAGGAAATTTCATTCTGGCTGCTTGGCTGTCCCCTGCCCCTCCTTTCTCTGTGGTTCTCTCCCCTCAAGGAACTGCATCTGGAGGTTCACAGTCAGGTCCCTACTTCCCAGATGAGGAACTTTCAGGCATCCAGGCATTGGGAATGTCCCCTCTTCACACCATTTTGTGAGGTTTCTCAAATGGAGAAAGCCACTCTGATCTTTCTGAATTCAGGTAGGCACTTTGCAGGGACCCTAAAGGTCTCTCTTTGAGTACCAGGGGTGTGGAAGTCACGCAGCTTTGTCCCTGTGGTCAGCCTAGCTCCAAATGCCTCACACTGTATGGATGAACCCCCTTTCCTTCCATTCTGGGGAACCCAGCAGAGACATCATTTTTAGGCACTCCCAGAGGAAAAGATGAGTGAGCAGCTTTTAGGGTACACACAGGTCCTGAGAGTGCACTGTGGAAGCTCTGGTCTGGTTACAACAACTTCTATTAATCAGGGACAGATGGTCTGGTGAGCTGCACCCAGCAGGTACCAACATGGGGCAGTGAGCCCCCTCCTTTCCTGATCAGGGGCCTCTGTGGATAGAAGGCATTAGAGAGGTTCCCAGAACGAAAGAGGCCCCAGGACTTAGTCAAGACTGAAGATCAGACTTAGTCTCAGAAGCTGCAACACATGTCCATGGCCACTGACAGTCAAGTGCAGTGTGTCCTGCTGTGGGTCTGGCAACAAATCTCATGTGACTTAGAGGCAGAAAGGGCAGCTCCCAAAGCTTCTGCATCCCCATCTGCATCAGGGACCTTGGGGGTTGGGGTGTCTCAGAGCCATTTTGTGAGATTCCTGGAAGGAGAAAGCCTGGATTCTCTTTTGAAGCAAATGGGCAAGAGCTTAGGGTGGGCTGAAGGGGCCGCTCTCAGGATAGGTGGGCCATAAATAGTGCTGCTTCATGGCATGGTTAGCAGGCCACCCAGGAGGGCTGTGTCCAGGAGCTCCTCCTTGGGGATTTAGCACAGGAGCCTGAGAGCAGACTGTGCTGGCTCTGTTCCAGAAACAAGCACTTCAGATCATCTGGGTCACATGATCTGGTTTCCCTGAAAGAGTATCCCATCATCCCCAGGGTGAGAGTCAGACTTGAGAGTGGATGGCAGAAGACACAGTGCAGAGAGAGGGCCCCACAGCTGTCCCCTTGTGGTGAGGGAACACTGTGCCAAACAGGTTCCCAGTTGCTGGAGTCAGCCCTTTGCCCAGTAGGGCACTGAAGACAAACACACAGGAGCTATTTTTAGAGGTCCAGTTATTCCTGACAGTGGCTTAGCATTCGGCATGTATGTAGTACCTGAGACATGACAGCAGAAGCCCCACCCCATCTAGAAGGCACCCAAATGGTATTTCCACCTATGTGTACTTGGAAGAGCAGGTCGATCCCACTCCTCTCCAGGCATTCAGTGCATGATGCCATTTGGGGACTTCAGAAAGAGAAGAGGACCAAGTGTCTGTCAGTCAAGTTGTGTGCTCTGAGTGCTTCCGGGAAACTGATCCACAGATTGACATGCATTGCAGGCAGACAGGCAGACAAGCAGACAGACTGGGATAATCAAGCTACTGTGTATAGGTTTATCAGTGGTGAAGGAAACTAAGGCTGACTTGTATGAGTGATTGCCTCTGAAAGCGTCCTCATCTGCCTTCTGCGACCTCAGGGTCAGCACATGTGGCGAGGTTTATAAGTGATGATTGTGGTTGTGAGTGCTTAGAAGATGTCTCAGCACTGACATACAGGAATGAGATCCTCATCTACCCTTATGGCTTAACCAGGGCAGGGGTGGTGGGATGGGCAGGCTATCAGGGCCAACTGACAGCACAGGTTGGACCTGAGAATCACTTCCTAGATAGAGGCTCTAGATAGTGGTAGTGCAGCCTGCCACTGAGCGGGGCCCATGTTCTTGGTCTACACAGCACAGGAGGGCTTCCACACTCCCTCAGCCACGGGGGTCCTAGATGTTGTTCCTGTGGGCATCTGTCAGCGCTGCACCGTCCAGCGGAAATAAGACACCAACAACCAGACTTCTTCTGGAGATCTTTACTCAGGATTAAGCTCAGTGGGAATGGCCCCGAAGAAGGGAAGGGCCAGGCTTAAGTACAACTCAAGGGCCAATCAGCACATGCCAGGCGTCACCTCCTCATAGGTCAGAGCAGGACTGCTCATCATCAGATCACCAGTTACCCTTGCACAGCCTTTTGCCATATAAGGACTTGTTTATCTTAGATAGCGCTCGCCATCAGGATGGCAGAAGCCTATGCCATATTAAGGCACGGCACCTCCCAGCTCTCCACAGGCATCTTTGCTTCTGCTTGCAGTACTTGAGGTGACAGAAGAGCTGGACTTGTCCCAGGGAGAAAGGCCTAAGTTACGTAGAAGTAAGGGAGCAGGGCCGGAAGGAGGAGCAAGGAGACCTCTGAGTCAGTGCATGAATAAGCTCTCCCTACTGTCAGCTGGGCCTGGTGGTGGGGAAGACTGTGGACCAGAGATGCCACCTCTGACTTCCTGCTCGGGGGACCTCTGAGGCGGGGATCATCGCTGTCCTTGACCTGAAGCATGGATGTCACTGATGGAGGTCAGCAGGGGACTTGTGAGGAGTCAATAGGACATTATTCAGAATCACCAAGACAAGAGTGGACCCCTGTTCCTCTTGCCAGTCATGAGAAACACACTAGGGGTGCTCAGATGGGCTCTGTCTTCACTCCAGTCTCCTCCCCAGGAAGCTGAACCTGCCTGGTGAGGGAAGGGTATATATACCAAGGCAGTAGAGGGAGCCATGTGAGGTTACCAGAGAAGGTGTCCATGATCGGCCATCCATCCAAGTGAGCAAGCACAGTAAGACTCTTGTGCCCCATTTTTTGCCATCACCCCTTGGTGGGGAGGCCTGAGGACACTCAAAGAAAGAATAAGCAGGTTACCAAGATGAGGCTTGATAGCCTATGTCCAGCTTAGTCTCAGACCTAGGGGAGGGGAATAGAGTGAAAGCAGGAGGGTGGAATGGGAGGATACAAGTGACAGGATAGCAACTGAGTTGTAGTCTGAATAAATTAATTTAAATTTTAAATAAATTTAAAATTTAAAATAAGCAATAAACCTTGATGGGACTGAGCCAACTCCACAAGTCAGGGACCACATAGAGCCTGTTATGTTGGGGGATGGT
The DNA here is from genome assembly GCF_964271855.1 of Acomys minous. Lineage (NCBI taxonomy): Eukaryota > Metazoa > Chordata > Mammalia > Rodentia > Muridae > Acomys > Acomys minous. The sequence goes on from NC_140488.1 coordinate 8,181,767, forward strand.
CTGAAGTACTTTGATGCTAATCACTGCTTGCTGTCTCTGTGATGCACCTTTTTTCTTAATAAAAAGCCGTCCCACCTGGGCAGGGTAGAGGAGACAGGTGGGGCTAGGAGAGAGAGGAATCCTGGGAAGAAAAAGGCAGGAATGCCAAGAGGGGGAAGGAAAGAGACCTAAGGAAAGGAGAAGAAGGCAGCCATGGGTTAAATGGAGGAGAAGCACATGGCCTGAGTGGATAGAGAAATCAGCACAGATGAAGAACATTAGGAGGAATTTGATGTTATGGATGCGAGGTAGCTTGATAGAAGTTATAGGAAGCAGATGGCATGGGATTGAGGCAGGGATCCCATGCCTGCACCACCATGGGAGGTAGTTTAGAGGATTGATATCTGCCCTGCCCCACATCTACTAAGGCTATTTTAAAATATAACACGTGTGCGTGTCTTCATTGATTGCTAGCAGGGCCTACAAGCAATGCATATAACAGAAAAAATTGTTATACCCATATTCTGTTTTTTGTGGAACTCTAAGGGGAAGCTGCTGTGGATGGCTTCTCTTAGGCATCTTGAGTTAGGGTGAGTGAGGTATCTCTGGTGTTGATGATTAGTACCTAGGATTTGAATCATATCAGCAGTTGGGGCCATCTTTGTAGGATAAAAGGGATTCAAAGTTTGGACCTTCCCCCAAGGACTGTGGCTATCTGAAGCTAAGAAAAATAGGTGGCACAATCGTCTCTGTCCCAGTGTCCACCCCACAAGGCAGGAAGTGTCTTTCTTACTTAAAGTACCTCAGGATGAAAGGTGGGGCGGTGGAGTCTTTGGCCAGATTCATTCTGGTGGAAAGGGAAGATGTCAGGAGGATCAGGTAAGATGAATGCACATTAGGTGTACTTCAGGAAACCCTTCTTTACATAGGCATAGCTGCATCAAGTGCATGTTACGCAAGATCGGTCCACCGCCCTGCCTCCAGGGCCCCTAGGTCAATGATGGATAACAGCAGCAGGTCACTTCTCCTGAGAGGGTTTAGGATCTCATGGAGGGGAGGAACTTGACCTGAGCTGGAGACATCTGTGAGGCTTGTGAGTTCCCAGGCTGGACACATCCAGGTGAGAAGTCCAGGGACTATTTAAGGAAACTCCAGGCCAGCACAGGGAGGGACTCACAAAGCCTTCCCAGGACTGCTATTACACAAACAGCCTTGGGCAGGGCTCTCAGTATGAGCCCTCTGGTCTCTTTCCTGGCTTACATTGAGCAACTTGACCCAGCTCATCTGAGCAAAAGTCAATGTGTCAAGATTCAAACTGAGAACTGACAGAGTTACTTTGTCCAAACACAGGATTCCAGGAACCTCCCTGCTCTCCTGCAGCCAGACTGGTTCTTTCCACCTAGCTGGTCAGATATGCCTTATTAGGCCTGGTCTCCCATTTAGGCCTATTTCTTAATCTTCATCCCAGTGAATTCAGAGTTAAAATCATCTGGCCCTGAGGCTTTCCCCTCCTCCTGCTTGGTTGGGAGACATTCAATGACTGCTTCTTATCCTTAGGGGTTATAGAGGTATTTAACTTGTTTTCCTGATCTTGATTTAGATTTGGTAAATGGAATCTACCAATCTACCAAAAAAAATGTCCATTTTATTTAGATTTTCCAATTTTGTAGACTATGATTTTTTGAAGTAATACCTTACATGTCTTTGTTTTTTTTTTTTTCACCAGTGTCTGTTGTTATGTTCTGTTTTTCCTTTCTGATTTTGTTGATTTGGATATTTTCTCTCTGCCTTTACGTTAGTTTGGCTAAATGTGTGTCTTTTGTCTTTCTTGGTGACTTTCTTAAAGAACTGATCCTTGCTTCTGTTCACTCTTGGTATTATCCTCTGTTTCTAGTGTGTTGACTTCAGCTTCAGTTGGATTATTTGCAGCCATCTACTCCTCTTGTGTGTGTTAGCCTCTTTTGTTGTGGAAGCTTCCAGAGGTGCTGTTAAGTAGCTAGTATGGATTCTCCCCAATTTCTGTATGAAGGTGCTTAGTGCTATGAACTTTCTTCTTAGTATTGCTTTCATTGTGTCTCATAAGCTTGGGAATGTTGTGCCTTCATTTTCTTTGAATTTTAGACAGTCATTAATTTCTTTTTCATTTCTTCCTTGGCCTAGTTGTCACTGAGTAGGGAGTTGCTCATTTTCCATGATTGTGTAGGGTTTTTGTTATTTCTGTTGTTGAGATCCATCTTAATCTATGGTGTTCTGAGAAAGCACAATGGGTAATTTCATTTTTTTTTTTTGGTATAAGTTACGGTTTGCTTTGTGACTGACTACATACTGCCAGTTTTAGAGAAGGTTCCATGTGGCACAAAGAAGAGAGAATATTCTTTTGTGCTTTGGGTGAAAAGTTCTGTAGATAACCATTGGGTTCACTGGATTCATTCCATCTGTTGGTTTCATTATTTCTCTGTTTTGTTTTTGCCTCAGTGATCTGTCCATTGGTTAGAGTGGGGCACTGAATTCTCCCACAATTGTGGTGTCTGCATCGTCGTGTGCTTTAATAACAGATTTGTTTGGGGTTTGTTGCTTTTTGTTTGTTTTGTTTTTTAATATTTTTTAATAAAGGTGTGTGCCCTTGTATATTGTTCAAAGATGTTCTGAATTGGAATGCCCTGTGGTAGGCTTTTCCTTTAGTGAGAATGGCATATTCTTCCCCATCTCTTTTCATGAATTTTGGTTGAAATTCTACTGTTTCATGCTGTACTAGTCTATTAAAGAGCTGGCTCTATAGTTGGATTAGACACCCAGTCTCACAACCCAAGCATGCTTGTTTTAAAATTCCCTTGAACATTCCTGTTCTGGGTCAGGAGACCATCTGACACTAGGACAAAGAGAGAAAACAAAGCTAAACAGACCATGGAAAGACACTATGTGACTTCAAAGAGCTAAAATATAAGCTGTACTTTAGGATCTTAAAGAAAAGAAATTTTTTTAAAGATGTATTTAGTAGTTAGACAGCATGTGTGCCTGCACGCCAGAAGAGGACACCAGATCTCACTACAGATGGTTGTGAACCACATGGTTAGTTGCTGGAAATTGAACTCAGGGTCTCTGAGACAGGATTTGTAGTCTTATTGAATATTGTTAAAAATCTCTAAAGAGGGTATATACCATTGGAGTCTTTCTGCTTCTGGGATAACTCACTCATTATGATCATTTCTAGCTCAATCCATTCATCCACAAATTTCGGGAATTCCTTGTTTTTAATAACTGAATAGTATTCCATAGTGTATATGTACCACAGTTTCTTTATCCATTCTTCTATTGATGGACACTTAGGCTGTTTCCATGTTCTGGCTATTATGAATAAGGCTGCTATGAACATGGTTGAGCAAATTTTCTTGTTGTGTGCTAGAGCATCTTCTGGGTACATTCCAAGGAGTGGAATAGTTGGGTCTTGAGGAAGCCCTATTCCCATTTTTCTGAGATAGCACCAGATAGATTTCCAAAGTGGCTGTACTAGTTTGCATTCCCACCAGCAATGAAGGAGTCTTCCTCTCTCCCCACATCCTCGCCAGCATGTGGTGTCGCTTGAATTTTTGATCTTAGCCATTCTGATGGGTGTAAGATGGAATCTCAGAGTTGTTTTGATTTGCATTTCCCTGATGATTAAGAAGGTTTAGCATTTCTTTACGTGTTTCTCAGCCATTTGATAATCCTCTGTTGAGAATTCTCTGTTTAGTTCCAAGCCCTACTTCTCAATTGGGTTATTTGGTTTGGTGGTGTTTAATTTCTTGAGTTCTTCATATATTTTGGATATTAGACCTTTGTCAAATGTAGGGTTGGTGAAGATCTTTTCCCAGTCTGTAGGCTATTGCTTTGTTCTCTTGACAGTAGAGCTAGAAATGATCATAATGAGTGAGTTATCCCAGAAGCAGAAAGACTCAAATGGTATATACTCACTTATATCTGCATATTAGCCCAAGGGGCATGTCCCACAAAAGCCTTCACTTACTAGGAAACTGGGAGAGAGGAGAGGACATCCTATTGGGAATCTAGATGAGAGAAGCATGGGAGAATGGCAAAGTAGAAGGATCCAGAGGGTCCTAGAAACCAACAAGTAGAACATTATGATAGGCAGATTTGGGCCCAGGGGTCCCACTCAAACTAAGGAACCAGCCAAGGACAATACAGGCCATAAACTTTAAACCCCTACCCAGATCTAGCCAATGGTCAGAACATTCTCCACAGTAGAGTGGAGAGTGAGATATGACTTTCTCACGTATTCTGGTGCCTCACATTTGACCATGTCCCCTGGAGGAGAAGACCTGGTGGCACTCAGAGAAAGGACAGCAGGTTACCAAGAAGATACGTGATACCCTATGAGCATATACAGGGGGAGGTAATCCCCCTCAGGAACAGTCATAGGGTAGGTGAATAAGGGGAAAATGGGAGGGAGGCAAGAATGGGAAGATACAAGGGATGGGATAACCTTTGAGATATAACAAGAATAAATTAATAATAAAAAATCCCTAAAGAAAACTGAAACTACCTGGTGTCAGCATTTTCTGAGTTCCTATAGATGTTGGGTTTTTATAGTTTCCTGTTTAATGCCATGTAGGATACAGATAACTATATTATTCTACAACTGAATGGCTTACCTGACAAATACTGAATAAGCTTTTCAGGGTATCTGCCTGCATCTGCAGACATACACCAACGGGTTAAAATATAAAATAAAACCCTCAGTCTAAACTATCTTGTTTGTAAGGACCAAACAAACTCCCTTTTGAAAAAGAGACTCCATTTTGCAAAGGAAACTCCATTCTGTGTTCAACCTATCCGAAGGCTGAACCCAGATTCCAGACTAAGCACACACTAGCCTAAACAGAAACAATGTTCACTGGCCACTCAATCAGCTCACCTTGGGAAAGTCCAAATACAGTCTCTGCTGGTCAAGCTGAGCAGCAGGTGGTCTGGCACATAGCAACAACCAATTAGGAGAGGCCAGGTCAAGGTTCCTAATGCCCCCAGGACTGCCTCAGCCAACATTTTCTATAGGCCAACTTGCCCCTACATCTATTACCCAACCATGAAACTCTAAGTCTTGTAACTCTCTGCTTACAGCTTTTCTGCCCAGATGTCATCCAATCATATACTGTAGAACCCATTTATTTGTCTAAAACCTATAACAAACCCCTCTCAAATAAGACTCCAGGCCAATTCCCTGCACCTGCTGCATCAGTGCATTGAAGGTGTGTCCTGGGTTCCAACCTGCAATATAAATACGACCTTGCCACTGCATTTGGACTTGGCTCTTGGGTGGTCTATTCAGAGAGTCTCTCAAAATTTGGACATAACATTGTTAGTAACTCCAAACATGCCTACTTAAGATAACCAGAGCTGGATTCCTGAACACTTAATATGCATTCCAAAAAGGTGATAGGTAAGATGATTGGCCCTTCCTGGGAATATCCAATTCAAATGCATCCCACCTAGGAAAGCACTCACAGCCCCACCCACAAGAGTTGCTGCAGCACACACAAACAGGCTCCCTCTTCTCCACTGCATTCAGTAGTTTTGCTAATGCTTTACACTTCACCCAGCCCTCAATGTGTCCATCAGCTGGCAAGACAGGAGGCAGACCTGTCACTGCTGAAACCCCTACCTTGGCTTGCAAGCTCTGCCCACTATGCCTACAACATCAGCCTCAGCTGCACCTCAGCATCAAGCCCAGCCTACCACTACTACCTAAGTTGTCACAGCCCCACTCACAACACCTACAGCACAAGCTACCCCAGCAGAGATAACTTCTGTCCCGGCCCCCCAACACACATCTACAGCCCCTTAGCTCAGCACTCACACCTTCTCCCTAAGAACATACAATACTTCCCGCCACAGACAAGGTTCTCAACCCGTGGGTCACGACCCACACACCAGCTATGTGGTTACATTTGTAACAGTGGCAAAATTCCAGTTGTAAAATAGCAAGAAAATACATGAGGGACTGTGTTAAAGAGTCACAGCATTAGGAAGGTTGAAACCCACTGCCCTTCCCTGACCTTTGCAACCACAGCCCCCACCCACTACTCTATCTCAGCAGGTCACAGTGCCCCACTGCTACAGGTGTTCTCTGCCAAATGAAGGTCAAGTGAGGATTCAGCCTTCTGCCCCCTCCTCAGAAAGTGACCACTCACATCATAGCCTTGGCCTGGTGTTCTGCATTCCCTGCTCACTTATCTCACCACTCACACAGCCCAGCCCACAACAACTGCCACAGCAGAAACAGCCCTGGGCCCCCTTCTCCTTCAGCGGTTCTGGGCAACATGAAGTAGGGACCAAAAGTTACACTAACACAATCCAGCACTTAGTGAAAGGCATGACCTCAATCAAGCCCTGCATCAGCAAGAGAGCTCAGCCCACCACTCTTCAGTCAGCTCTCACAACCCCACACTAGTATACACCTACACAGCCCCATCCTGCTCTTAGGGTGACCCTCCCTCCACTCAGGTCAACATCCTGAGCCCAGCCCAATTTTTTAAGTGAGCACCTAGCCTCCCAGCCTGGCAGGCCCTTACCTCCAAGCTGCAGGATCCATAGCCACGCCCCCAACACCTCACCACTTCCCTCCTCCCTAGTAATCAGGTGGGCGGGACCCCATGCAGATGCAGATTGTCCCTCACACCCCTGCCTGAGTCAGCCTACCTTCCCCCCTCAGCTGTTAGCACTCCAGGACTCCGCCCCTCCCCCACCCATGGTCCCCCTTCTAGTGCCTGTTCCCAAGGGCACAGAGTTTCCTTCTCTAGCTCTTACTAGGTCCAGATCCACCCACCCTTCCACCTTAACATACAAGCCCCGCCCACCACTAATGACCTCAGCAGTCACAGCCCCACCCACAAGACCAGCACCAATCCTCCTGCTGCAGGGCACCCTATCCTTATTTCCAAGTTTTCCCATAGACTCCTTCTCCATTCAGCCCTGGCCCAACCCTGACACTCCTTTTTGACTTCTTTCTGGGCCAGCTGTTATGGACCCTTGCCCCTGCCCTCCTTAGAGGTCCTCAGGATGAGCCTGATCCAATGGTGTCCCTAATGGTTAGAGCAGCCTGCTGTGCTGATCTCACAAACTGCCTGTTTGCAGAAAACCAAGCCTGTAATCCCACCACTTGGGAGGCAGAGGCAGGCTGAGAACTGTGAGTTCCAGGGCAGCCTGGCCTACAAAGCAAGTCAAGGACAGCCAAGGCTACACAGAGAAACCCTGTCTCGGAAAAAAAGGAAAGAAACAAGGAAAAGAATGAAAAAAAAAAGAAAAAGAAAAGAATAGATGAGTCAGGGGATGGACAAAGGCACCTGAGTGGATGTTTGTAAACTTCCCTCAACAGTTTTACATGAGCAACTGGCTCAGGCCTGACCAATGGTACTCTGTGGTGCTGTGCATCCCCTCACCTGGGGTGGGGGTCTTGCGGCCTGAACCTCAATGCATGACCAGGACACTGTGAGCTGGAGGCCTGTGCTGCCTGGTGACCACAAGGCTGAGCCCACCAGGGGTCCCTAAGACTAAAAGTCTTGGAATCCACTCCAAGGGAATGAAACAAGGAAACTCTGGAGCAGAGTTTGTGCCCTTTGCCCTCCTGTGGCTGTGATCTCCCTCCTGGAGGGTCTCAAGCAGTGTTGGGTCTGCCCCACCTCCTGCCACCCACTCTTCCTCCTTCCTCCTGAGTGTGGAGGCAGGCAGGTGGCAAGCTCTGTGCTGCTCCTCCTGGGCCCTCCCCTTATTGCCATTAGGCTGTGAGCTCAGTGAGGAGGCCCAGGTCACATGGCCTGTGTGCCCTGAAACTCCACTGACATTGATGCTCTGCTGCTTCTCAACAACATGCCCGGCAGTGGGGTTTTGCTTAAGGACAGGCCATGCGAACCTGGGGTTTGGTGCTCCTGTGCCTGTCTGTGCAGTTTGAGAGTCTGGGGTTAGGGAGGGGAAGTGGCAGTCACTGGATAGGATGGAGGCTTCTAGAGAAAGGCTCCACAAGGTCCTGCCAACAGAAGTGGCCATGCCTGAGGGAACACAGAGGAGGGAGTGTCCCCTTGCCCTATTCAGGTGTCAAACTGTGTTAGTGGATATCAGCATAGAGACAGTCAGTCCTCTGATTGTCCTGCCTGCTGACTCACTCTGAGGTCACTGCCTCCAGTACCAACCCTAACTTCAGCTGAGAAGCACTTACAGAAGAGACCATGCTGCCCCTTTTGGTCAGCAAATTCTGGGCTATTAGGTCCAAAGGCACCTAGTTCCCCTTCAGCAAAAGGAACCATTTCCCTTCTGTGCTGGGAAGGGAAGCTTCTGGGCAGATAGCTGTGTCTGATGCCTATGAGCACAACAAGACTCATGTTGGCATCCTGGCTACTTCAGTATAACAAATGTCTGTTTAAAAATCAGTGAGATGGGGCTGGAGAGATGGCTAAGTGGTTAAGAGCAAGCACTGTTTGTTTTTCCAAAGGTCCTGAGTTCAAGTCCCAGCAACCACATGGTGACTCACAACCATATGTAATGTGATCTGGTGTCCTCTTCTGGTATGTAGGGGTACATGCAGTCAAAACACTATGAACATATTAATTAAATAAATATTTTTTTAAAAATCACTGAGTTACAAAAAACATAAAGGAAAGATTACTAAGCATGGTTACTGTGATCTCATTGAATGACTTATTTTGTGATTATCAAATTTTACCTCAGTAAAGCAATTTTTATTTTCCTTTATAGAGTTTCTTTCTCTTCTCTTCTCTTCTCTTCTCTTCTCTTCTCTTCTCTTCTCTTCTCTTGCTCTCTCTTTTTCTTTTCTTTCCCTCTTTCATTCTTTCTTTCTTCCTTTCTTTTTTCCCAAGATAAGGTTCCTCTGTGTAGCCTTGTCTGTCCTAGACTCACGTTTTAGACCTGGCTGGCCTTAAACTCACATAGATTTGCCTGCCTCTGCCTCCCTTAGTACTGAGATCAAAGGCTTGCACCATGACACCTGGCCCTAAAATCTCTAGGCAACTGTTCCATTAGGTGAAAAGAGGAGGAGTTTACTGACCAAGGGCCCCATGAGGATCCCATGATGCCTGCCATGTCCATGGGTTCTTTGAGGCCTCAAAGCTCCCCTTTCCCCTTTTGAGGAAACCTCAGTAGGCCCAATCTCCGCAAGGACTTGTGCAGGTGCTTAAAGATGTACTAGTTAAACATCATGTCCAACCTTGGGCAAACAGCCCCAGCAGGCTGAGGGAGGCTAGCTTCCCATGGTGACCCTCCTGGAGTAGACTGAAGTCAGCTCTAAGTTTCTCTCAGGGTTTACACTCCCAATCCCTTTGTTCATTCAGAGACATTCTTTTCTTTTCTTTTCTTTCTTTCTTTCTTACAGTCTTGTGGGGTTTGTTTTTGTTTCTTTGAGACAAGATTTCTCTGTGTAGCCTTGTCTGTCCTAGAACTCAATCGGTAAACCAGGCTGACCTCAAGGGCACATAGATCTGCCTGCCTCTGCCTACTGAGCTCTGGGATTAATCTCCATGTCCAGCGATGCTGTGCTTGTTAAGAAGCTTGTTTGGCATAAGAGATTGCTTTTACAAGACCTCCTGTCACCAGGTTTATCTTCCCCATTTCCATTTTTTCTATCCTTCTCGTCTCCTGGCACCTCCCTCTCAGGACCTTGTTACTGAAGAGTGACCTGCAGGTTCAGTCAAACTGCCACCTGAAGGGTGTGCCTGAGTACAGGAGAGAGAATAGGCATTCCTGTGATACTTCTGTCCATATCTGTGTACTGATTACGTATATATACATGAGAAGTCGAGCCCGGCAGAGAAGAATCAGCAGTAAACGTGGGACAGCCATATTCTGAAGAGAATGTTGGCCGCCTTAGATGCTTTGCTTCTGCACTCTAGTTCTTATAATGAATTATTAAAGCACTTCAAAAGTTTCTTTATTTTCATTCTAAAAGCCTGCCCTTGCTTCCCTGACAAAGTTTCTGTGAATTTAAAGGCATGAGAACATGCAGGTAAAACTCACAGACAGAACACCACCTATGAGGGCCTACTAACCTTCTACACCACCTACCCCAGCAGGGGCAGAGCTTAGAGCAAGGGAAGAGCAAGCAAGGGAGGGATAATTTGCACTAGGAAATTTGCTTTAAAATTGCTTAGATCCATAGGATGAAGTTATTTTAACTGTAGTACAACACCCCCAAATATCTGGTTACTTCATAATCCAAAGCAGATTGGAGGAGAAAACATTAAAAAAAAAATGCACCAAAAAAAGCGTAGGAATAAAAGGTCCTGAAAACAAAAAATGACATCAGTGCTTAAATTACTTCATGATGCCAGAAGGAAAAAGGAAAATGGTTTTTTTATTTCGGTGTTATGTTTTTGTTTTTTGGTGAAACAGTTATAAAACCTCCAAAAATGCTCCTACTGGTTCCTCTAAGCTAATGCTCCTACCACAGCAGGGGTTTAACAGACCAATGGGCCAAAGACAAGAAGAGATATGTGAAAACGATAAAAATTAGGAAGAACAGCTGCAGCTACCAGATGGGTTTTTTTTTTAATTTTTTTACTTTATTAATTTATTCTTGTTACATCTCAATGGTTATCCCATCCCTTGTATCCTCCAATTCTTCCCTCCCTCCCGGTGGTTTGGAAGGCCCCTGCACTAGCTCCAGGAGGTGACCAGAACCTACAGCAGGGAGGAAGCTCACCTGTGTGGGGGCTTTTTTTTTTTTTTTTTTTTTTTTTTGCTTATTCACTCACTCACTCACTCACTCACTCACTCACTCATTTGCTTTACATCCCTACAGCAGCCCACTCCCTCCTCTCCTCTGGGTCCCACACTCCTACCCTCTTTTCTCTCTCAGCCCCCTCCCCTTCTCAGAAAATGAGAGCCCCCACCCATCAACTCACCTCAGCACATCAAGGGTTTTTTTAAAGCTGGCCTAGATGCTGGTGGCTGGGGGCACGAAGGGTGGGGTGACTGGCAGCCTGGCCTTAGGCCCCAGACCCTCCTCCACCCCAAGCCTCTCAGGAGAGCCACTTGCTAGTGCAGGTGAGCCAAAGCCATGGCCTGGCATGTGGCACAGATCAGGCAGGACAAATGTGCCTGAGAGGCCACAGGCAGGCGCTGACAGACACAGCTTCATAGTGACAATGCTAAAATATTTCTGACCTCCAAGTCCTTTTTCTATTTTCTCCTCTGCTCTGATTAATTTCCACACATTAGGTTTTACCAGCTCAGACCTCTAATTGGAAACACTCTGTTGGATGCAAGGAGGTCTAATGAGCGCCCATCAATCCAAGCAGAGCACCTGTTGCTCTCAAAATGACCTGTGGCATTTAAGCCAAAGGGCTGAATCTAGAAAGTGGGATTTGACCCTCCCATTTCAGGTTCATAGGTGTTTTTTCTTTCTCCATATGTCCTTTAACCCCCTTTCCTGGGTCAGTCCGACAGAATAGCCTTCTGGCTCTGTGACAGGGACAAGGAGAACAGAGCAGCATAAGAGATAAATACAAAAAATCAAGGCTAAACCTGAGCTGGTAACATGTCCTTGAAGAGACTTACAATGTATCCTTCCTCTCTTCTCCACCCATCCTATCAACTACTTATGAGATCAGCTTCCTTGACCCAAAGAGATGTTTATGTTGTGACTTTGATGTTTTGTGTACTTTAATTTTGATACAATTTGACAGGATACATAACAGTAATGCAGTTCTTCCAAAAACTAACAGTTTATGGCTGACAAATTTCAAAAACAACAACAACAAAAAGCTATAGTTGTTAGGAATAAAGAGCTGCTAAAGGTAGGTAGCCTCTGTTGGGTCTCAGTTCCCTAAGGAGTACTTAGTTGTTCCAAGCTGGCCTTCTCAGGAAATTTTTTATAAAGGTGGGATGGGGCTTTCTCTATAGTACTATTAAATCTCATGGTATTAATAAATAAAAATTTGATGTGGCTAAAATAAAAATATTTTGATAAATAAGGGTTTGTATATAAAGATTGAGATAGATACATATATATTTGCAAAAAAAACCAAGAAGCTTTCTCATAACCTATAAAATCCCAAGTAAGTTATTTAAAGTACACAGAAGATGCATAAGCTATATAAGGTATATGAAGAACAAAAATTAAAGGCAATATTATGCTGTTAAAGTTTATAAGGTTCATGTTAAGCAATTAAAAACATCCTGTAAAGTATATCAAATAAAGGTTTAAAAATATCTGACTCTCATTACATAATAACTGAAAGTATCAGACTGATGTAACTGATCTTCTGGGTTAATTTCAAGAGCTGCCTTGCACTGCTTTCTTGAATGATTCTGGCATATCATCAACTATCCCTACATGTTTGTTACTGGAAGGTCCCTATGTGTCCCTTGCATCTTAATTACCTATAAGGCTAATGGTTTTGAGGTCGATGGAGACGGATATAGAGTGTTTAAAATAGCACTTCGTTCATCACTTGAATTTTCCGGTTTCTAACAATGCACAGGTTGCCCAAGCAGATAGATAGTCCCCAGTTTGCAATAAAGAGCCAATGCTCTGCTCTCAAAGCACAATCCCCCTTTGGGTGCTGTGTTCCATGGCTCTAACATGGTACGTGGTTTTAAAGGGCTCTGTGCCTCTGGATGGACAAACTGAGAGGCTGGTTGAATTGTCCTGGACATACCCACCTGGTCAGGCTTGATATCCTGAGATCCCCTCATTGAACCCCATCCTATTATAATGTCTACAAATAAAAAAAAGACTCTATCAGACCTTTGGCTTTTGGCCACAGCTCTGGAACTCATGATCATCTATGGGACTTTTAGAGAGGAAAAACAACTGTAACATGTTTGGAATCAGTGCTTATATTAGCCCTCCACATATATTATTTACTTGGAAAGTCCCTCTGCTCCAAAAAGTAGGGAATGTTTCCAAATTATTTGTATCAGCTGTTTCTCTCCAATTGTATAGATTCCCATCCAAACTAGCCAAAGACACACTGTACAAGTTACAGCATATAACCGCTTTACAACCCTCCACCTCCGTTCAATATTATGATTATAATACGGGTACTGATAATTCTTTTCACAATGGTAGAAGGCATTTGTAGGTTGAAGGACATAAGAGTCTCTTGGATAATCAGACACCGGTAAACTCATCTGGACTTTAAAAATAAATAATAATTAAAAATGAGGGAACTTCTGAGGCCTGGCCTGATCAACTGAGGCTTTCCCCAAGGCCCTGATCTATGGGCAAGGCACTATATTCTTCTCCTCAAAATTAGGATCCTGTATGGCAGAGCCAGTAATAGCCTGGGGCCAGGCATTGGGAGCTTTCCACCCAGAAGCACTGATGTATGGGGAAGGAAGGAATGTAGCTCATTCTCTAAAACCAGAATTATGCTTAGTAGAGCTGGTAATGGCCTGGGACCAGGGCCTTGGAGGAGCTATGGCTCCACAACCTGTGACCTCAAGTCTTCCAATCACATGGGGCTGTGAATACCAGAACCAAGGCCACTATGTGCTCAGTCCATAAAGCTCTCAGGGTGCCCTGTGATTCCCCTGTGTAACTTTGAACAGCTTCCTGCTGACTGTGTCCCACTGTATGATAACATCTGCTGATTTTGTCCCATCTCTCCACTGGAAAAGGTGTATAAGATGTAGTACTTCTTACAAACCTGCTTGGCCTAAGACAAAGCTGTAGCGAGATGTTTGGTGTCTTAAAGAATCCAGTTATGCTAGGTAAACATCTTTTGGTTTTAATCCCAGGTGTGGGCTATGTGGCTGCTTCAGATTGTCCACAGCAGCAGACTATTTGCCTCCTGTGTGCTTTGGCAGCGGCACAGTTCTGCCAGCTGAAGATAGTTTAATTCTGGGGACTCTAGAGAGGGGATAAAAAGACCAGAGCCCCAAGAGAGCAAGCCTGGCTCTTTCTCCTGCTGCTTCCTGCTCCTGCTGCTACTGTTGCTGGTTTGTCACTTGGTCATGAGAAAAGAGGTGATAAGTAGATTTTGGAAGCCAGGTGCTGTGGTGCAGGCCTGTAATCCCAGCCCTCAGGGAGGAAGAGACAAGCAGACCTCTGTGAATTTGAGGGAGTCCAGGACAGCCAAGGCTACATGGAGAAATCCTGTCTTGAAAAACCAACTGAACAAACAAAATAATAAGGAGAAGATGAAGGAGGAGGAAGACAAGCAAGGCTCAGGATGCAGGGCTCCTCAGGTCCTCAGGGTTGAGATATCCCTTCCTAGCAGCAGCAGCAGCTGGAGAAGGAGCCCACGGAATATTTTTGAGAAGGAAAGCTGGAAGACCTTTCTTTGCCAGCTCTGCTCTGGAGAAGACTGGAAAATCATGGCAACTTACAAAGCTTTTCTTTGTCTCCCACTTTTTGTGAAGAGAACCTCCTTCTATCTACACACCGCATTAACAATGTGCTTCAAGCTCCTCATTCAGCAGACAGTGTTGTTTACTAAAAGGTACAAGACTTTGACAATGCACTCCAGTTTGTCCCTTTAGATGTCTGAAGACAGGCAGTCAGGTAGGCAGAGGAGAAGCCAGTTTATGTCACATACATGTGTCACCACCTTACACATGAGTCCTTTCTCTTTACTGGGGTCCTGCCACAGCACAGCACACCTTTCGCCAGCCACTTCTGCCATTTTCTGCATCACAATAAAAGACCAGGAGAATGTGATGTGGTCAGTATAGCTGTGTTTCAAATTGGCTAGCCTAATCCATTTTGTTTTAGATCTATAGGTACTTCAACTTCCAGAGGGACAAGCCAGAGCTCCTGGGGAATACAGTCAGGAGCAAATCGACTAATGTGGCTGTGGTGAGCGAGGCACAATTTCCATTTACAAGTGCGGGGCCACATCCAAAAATGGATGAGGCTTTTACCTACTCGATGTTTTTCTTGGTTGCATAAGGCGAAGAAAGATGGCAAGAAGTCCCACCAAGGGGTTCCCAACAAACAGATACTTGCAGGCAACCTTTCCCCAGGTACTTCTAGTACACTGAAAAAGAGCAACATCCCTGTAAGTGTCCATGACACCTGTCCACCACAGGAGACAAGTGGCCTGAGCTGAGAGGGCACATCTGATAATGGGACAGTTTCTCCATTGGCTACTGGTAAGATGGAAGGGGCAGTGCCTGCAGCAGGTAGCTCCTCAGCACGTGATGTCTATGTACAACACTTGCCCTTCCATCATGAAAGCTGACCTCTCAACCATATCCCTAAGAGAGACAGATGAGGAGGAAGAGGAGGAGTGAAAGAAAGGGGAGGAAGGGGAGAAAGAGGAGGAAGTGATTGAGGAGCAATACGCAGATAAAACAAGTATAATCTGTGGATCATTCACAAAAAAACAAGCTCATGAAGTCCCGGTCAACTAAAGACTGGGAAAAAGTCACCATGGAGTGGGCCATGTTCTGCAAGGCAATGGTGGTTAAGTGTTGCCTTGCCTTTAGAGTCTCACTGTGAGAGTGAGCTGACAGGGCCTTTACTTAGCTGCCTTCTCAGCACCATTCCATCCTGGCTCCTCTGAGCCCACAGTGGTCACACCGTCCTCCCCAAGTGAGGAGAAGTCCATTTTGGAATATATCCTGCTCCTCTCTCCTAGGTATGGGCTTCTAGGATGGGCTTTGGTGTCTGAAACTTTGTTCTGGTGCCTCAGCTGCAGCGTGGTGAGTACCGAGTGAGATTCCAGCTCCACACAACCTCATAGGCTGCTGAGAGTTCTGGGCACAGCAAACAACCTGATGATGACAAGCTGTGCACCCAACGACAGAGACCCACAAAGGTTTGTATTTAATTCCATCCATGCCGTACACCAAGCCCACTGCTTGTGTGAGAACAGGGCCACTGGGATTCCCCTGCTGGGATCCATGGTCAGGACTGTCTCCAGGTTGACAGGAAACCTGGATCCTTCGCACAGAGCACCAAGGACCTGACAGACGGACTGCACTCTGAGGCTCCTACACCTGTCCAATAGGTAGCACAATTGGCCTGTTGTAGGGCCAGGTACTGTGCTCTCATGACCATTAACCAGATGGCACCCACTTTTTGCTGATATGAGGTGGGCACAAAGCACAACTGGGTTAAACAGAATAAGAGCTTTTTTCCTTGTGGCCATTTGTCCCTCCTGCGTGAGAGTTGTCCTTGACTTAACATTTCAGCCTATAAAGTGGGACAATGGGCAAAGTCATTCTCTTTTGTAACTTTTTTTCTTTGTGACACTAGGGGCGCTGTTAATGTGGCCTAGAAAGGCTGAAAACCTAGTCAAAGGCTAGGTAATGGGGCACTTACCAAAAGCAATGTTCCTTCTGTTTCTATTTTGTGCAAAATTTGAAGCGTATTGGTATTAGCTCTTCTTTAAAAGTCTGGTAGAATTCTGAGATAAAATCATCTGGTCCTGAGGCTTTTCCCCCCCATTTTTGGGAGACATTCAATGACTGTTTCTTTTCCTTAGGGGTTATGGAGATATTTAACTTGTTTTCCTGATCTTGATTTAGATTTGGTAAATGGAAACTACCAAGAAAATTGTCCATTTTTTTAGATTTTCCAATTTTGTGGACTATGGTTTTTTGAAGTAGGACCTAATGTTTCTTTGGAGTTTTCTCACAATGTGTGTTGTTATGTTCTGATTTTCCTTTCTGATTTTGTTGATTTGGATATTTCCTCTCTGCCTTGTAGTTAGTTTGGCTAAGTGTGTGTCTTTTGTCTATCTTGTTGATTTTCTTAAAGGAAGGCCCCTTCATTCCGTTCATTTTCCTCATTTCCTCTGTTTCTAGTTTGTTGACTTCAGCTTGAGTTTGAATATTTGCAGCCATCTACTCCTCTTGAGTTTGTCAGCCTCTTTTGTTATGAAAGCTTCCAGAGGAGCTGTTAAGTGGCTAGTATGGAATCTCCCCAATTTCTGTATGAAGGCACTTAGAGCTACGAACTTTCCTCTTAGTCCTGCTTTCATTGTGTCCCATAAGCTTGGATATATTGTGCCTTCATTTTCATTGATTTTGAAAAGTCTTTAATTTATTTTTCATTTCTTCCCTGGCTCAGTTGTTACTGAGTAGGGAGTTGCTCATTTCCCATGATTGTGTAGGGTTTTTGTTATTTCTGTTGTGGAGATCCATCTTAATCCATGGCGATCTGGAAAAGCACAATAGGTAATTTCAATTTTTTTGTATAAGTTACGGTTCGCTTTGTGACCGAGTATATACTGCCAATTTTCGAGAAGGTTCCATGTGGCGCAAAGAAGAGAGAATATTCTTTTGTGCTTGGGTGAAAAGTTCTATAGATAACAATTGGTTCCATTGGATTCGTTCCATCTGTTGGTTTCGTTATTTCTATATTTTGTTTCTGCCTCAGTGATCTGTCCATTGGTTAGAGTAGGGCACTGAATTCTCCCACAATTGAGGTGTAAGCATTGTTCTGTGCTTTTACCTTTAAAAACAACAGTGTTCTGGTTTTGCTTTTGTTTTCTCTTTTCGTTTTTGGTTTTTTTTTTTTTTTAAAATACATCTAGTTGTCCTTGTATATTGGTCAAAGATGTTCTGAATTGGAATTGCCCTCTTGGTAGGCTTTTCACTAATATTAGGAGAAATTCTATTGCTTCATGCTGTACTTCTCTCTTAAAGAGCTGGCTCTGGAGTTGGATTAGACACCCCATCTCCCAACCCGAGCATGCTTGTTTTAAAATTTCCTCCAACATACCTGTCCTGGGTCAGGAGACTACCTGACACTAGGACAAAGATACAAAACAAAGCTAATCAGCCCAAGAAAAGACACTATGTGAATTCAAAGTCCTAAAACATAAGCTGTACCTTAGGATCTTAAAGAAAAAAAAATCTATATAAAGATATAATTATTATTCACACAGCATATGAGCCTGCAAGCCAGAAGAGGGCAGCAGATCTCACTATAGATGGTTGTGAACCACATGTAGCATTATTGAATATCATTAAAAATACCTAAAGAAAACTGAAACAACCTGGTGTTCTCATTTTCTGAGTTCCTGTAGATATTGGGTTTTTATACTTTTCTGTTTAATACCATCTAGGATTCAGGTAATTATATTATTCTACAATTGAATGGCTTCCATGACAAATAGTGAATATGCTTTTCAGAGTATCTGCCTACATCTGCAGACACACACAAACGGTTTAAAATGTAAAATAAAACGGTCAGTCTAAACGATCTTGTTTGTAAGGACCAAACAAACTCCCTTTGGAAAAAGAGACTCCATTTTGTAAAGGAAACTCGGTTTTGTGTTAAACCTAGCCAAGGGCTGAACCCAGATTACAGACTAAGTACAAACTAGCCTAAACAGAAAATATATTCCAAGGCAACACAATCAACTCACCTTGCGAAAGTCCAAATACACTCTGTACTGGTCAAGCTTGGCAGCAGGGGGTCTGGAACATAGCAACAACCAATTAACAGAGGCTAGTCCAAACTTCCTAATACCCCCATGACTGCTTTAGCCAATCTTTTCTATAGGCAAATTTGCCCTACACCTATTACCCAACCATGAAACTCTAAGTCTTGTAACTCTCTGCTTGCAGATTTTCTGCCCAGATGTCATCCAATCATATACTGTAGAACCCATCTCTTTGTCTAAAACCTATTTTTTAAAAACCCTCTCAATTGAGACTCCAGGCCACTTCCCTGCACCTGCTGCGTCAGCGCATTGGAGGTGTGTCCTGGGTTTGATCCTGCAATATAAAGTGATCCTTGCCACTGCATATGGACTCAGCTCTTGGGTGGTCTGTTCAGAGTCTCTCAAAATTTGGGCCTAAGATTCATTGTTATTAACTCCAAATATGCCGACTTAACATAACCGGAGCTGAACACTTAATATTTATTCCAAAAAGGAGATAGGTAAAAAGATTGACCCTTCCTGGGAATATCCAGTCCAAATGCAGCCCACCAAGGAAAGCCCTCACAGCCCAACCACAAAAGTTGCTGCAGCCCACACAAACAGGCTCCGTCTTCTCCACTGCATTCAGTAGTTTTGCCAACACTTTACACTTCACCCAGTCCTCAACTCGTCCATCAGCTTATAAGACAGGAGGCAGACCTGTCACTGCTCAAGGCTCCTACCTTGGCTTGCAAGCTCTGCCCACTATGCCTACATCATCAGCCTCAGCTGAACCTAAGCATCAAGCCCCGCCTTCCACTACTACCTAAGTCATCACAGCCCCACTCACAACACCTCCAGCACAAGCTACCCCAGCAGAGACAGCTTCTGTTCTCCCACCTGCAACTACAGCTCTTTAACTCAGCACTCACAGCTTCTCCCTGTGAATGTACAATGCTTCACCCCCCCCCCCACATACAGGGTTCTCATCCCGTGGGGCGCGACCCCCACACCAGCTATATATGTTGAGGTTCTATTCATATCAGTGGCAAAATTTCAGTAATTAAATAGCAACGAAACACATGAGGGGCTGTGTTAAAGAGTCACAGCATTAGGAAGGTTGAAACCCACTGCCCTTCCCTGACCTTTGCAACCACAGCCCCCACCCACTACTCTATCTCAGCAGGTCACAGTGCCCCACTGCTACAGGTGTTCTCTGCCAAATGAAGGTCAAGTGAGGATTCAGCCTTCTGCCCCCTCCTCAGAAAGTGACCACTCACATCATAGCCTTGGCCTGGTGCTCTGCATTCCCTGCTCATGTATCTCACCACTCACACAGCCCAGCCTACAACAAATGCCACAGAAGAAACAGCCCTTAGACACTCTTCTCCTTCAGCGGGTCCAGACAACACTCAGTAGGTATCAAAAGTTATACTGACACAATCCTGCACTGAGCTAAAGGCCAGGCTAACTCAATCAAGCCCTGCATCAGCAAGAGAGCTCAGCCCACCACTCCTCAGTCAGTTCTCACAACCCCACACTAGTGTACACCCACACAACCCCATCCTGCTCTTAGAGTGACCCTGCCCCCTCTCAGGTCAACATCCAGAGCCCAGCCCAATTTTGTAAGAGATCACCTAGCCTCCCACCCTGGCTGCCCCTTACCTCCACACTGCAGGATCCATAGCCACGCCCCCAACACCTCACCACTTCCTGCTTCCCTAGTAATTTAGTGGGGCCAACACATCTAGGTTGGCCCTCACACCTCTGCCTCAGTCTGTCTACCTCCCTGCCTCAGCTCTAAGCACTCCAGAACACTGCCCATACCCCTCCCCTGACAGCACCTGTTCCCAAGGGATTCCACAGTGCACAAAGTGTCCTTCTCTAAAGCTTACTAGGTCCAGATCCACCCACCCTTCCACCCTAGCATACAAGCCCCGCCCACCACTATTGACCTCAGCAGTCACAGCCCCACCCACAAGACCAGCACCAGTCCTCCTGCTGCAGGGCACCCTATCCTTACTTCCAAGTTTTCTCATAGACTCCTTCTCCATTCAGCCCTGGCCCATCCCCTGACACACCTTTTTGACTTCTTTTTGGGCCAGCTGTTATGGACTGTTGCCCCTGCCCTCTTTAGCAGGTCCTCAGGATGTGCCTGTCCCTAATGGTTAGAGCAGCCTGCTCCAGTAATCTCACAGACTGTATGTCTGCAGAAGAC
Organism: Acomys minous; assembly: GCF_964271855.1. Lineage (NCBI taxonomy): Eukaryota > Metazoa > Chordata > Mammalia > Rodentia > Muridae > Acomys > Acomys minous. The sequence goes on from NC_140488.1 coordinate 8,202,290, forward strand.
CAAACCTCAAATCTCAGCACTCAGTAGGCAGAGGCAGGCTGAGAACTGAGTTCAAGGCCAGCCTGGTCTACAAAGTGAGTCCAGGATAGCCAAGGATATCTGACAGCCAAGACCCTGTCTCTGAGGGAAAAAAAGAAAAAGAAAAAAGAAAAGTGGGAAAGCAAAAAGAAAAAGAAAAGAATATATGTGCCAGGGGATGGACAAAGGCAGCTGAGTGGATGGTTGTAAACTTCCCTCAACAGTTTTACAGGAGCAGCTGAGGCAGGTCTGACCAATGGTACTCTGTGCTGCTGTGCATCCCCTCACCTGGGGTGGGGGTCTTTCAGCCTGAACCTGGATGCATGGCCAGAACACTGTGAGCTGGAGGCCTACGCTGCCTGGTGACCACAAGGCTGAGCCCAGAATGGGACCCTAAGACTGAAAGCCTAGTAATACACTCGAAGGGAAGGAAACTCTGGAGCAGAGTTTGTGCCCCTTGCCCTCCTGTGGCTGTGGTCTCCCTCCTGGAGGGTCTCAAGCAGTGCTAGGCCAGCCCCACCTCCTGCCACCCACTCTTCCTCCTTCCTCCTGAATGTGGAGGCAGGCAGGTGGCAAGCTCTGTGCTGCTCCTCCTGGGCCCTCCCCTTCTTGCCATTAGGCTGTGAGGTCAGTGAGGAGGCCCAGGTCACATGGCCTGTGTGCCCTGAAACTCCACTGACATTGATGCTCTGCTGCTTCTCAACAACATGCCCAGCAGTGGGGTTTTGCTTAAGGACAGGCCATGTAGACCTTGGGTTTGGTGCTCCTGTGCCTGTCTGTGCAGTTTGAGAGTCTGGGGTGAGGGAGGGGAAGTGGCACTCACTGGATAGGATGGAGGCTTCTAGAGAAAGGCCCCCACAAGTTCCTGCCAACAGAAGTGGCCATCCCTGAGGGAACACAGAGGAGGGAGTGTTCCCTTGCCCTATTCAGGTACCAAACTGTGTGAGTTGACATCAGCATAGAGACAGTCAGTCCTCTGATTGTCCTGCCTGCTGACTCACTCTGTGGTCACTGCCTCCAGTAACAATCCTAACTTCAGCTGAGAAGCATTTACAGAAGAGACCATGCGAAATCAGTAAGAATTAGGAAGAACAGCTGCAGCTACCAGGTGGTTTTGAAGGCCCCTGCACTAGCTCCAGGAGGTGAGCAAAACCTACAGCAGGAGAAGAAGCTTGCCTGTGTGGGGGCTGTTGTTTGGTTATTCACTCACTCACTCACTCACTCACTCACTCACTCACTCACTCACTCATTTTCTTTACATCCCTACAGAGCCTAAGAGATAAATACAAAAAACAAAGGCTAAAACAGAGCTGGTAACATGTCCTTGAAGACAGTTACAAAGTATCCTTCCTCTCTTCTTTATGCACCCTATCAACTACCTATGAGATCAACTTCCTGGACCCAGAGATGTTTATGTTATGATTTTGATGTTTTGATTAATTTTGATACAGTTTTACAAGATACATAACAGTAACATAGTACTTCCAAAAACTAACAGTTATGGCTGAGCTGCTAAAGGTTGGTAGCCTCTGTTGGGTATCAATTCCCTAAGGAGAACTTAGTTGTTCCAAGCAGGCCTTCCCAGGAAATTTTTTATAAAGGTGGGATGCGGCTTTCTCTATAGTACTATTAAATCTCATGGTATTAATAAATAAAAATGTGATGTGGTTAAATAAAAATAATTTGTTAAATAAGGGTTTGTATAAAAAGATTGAGATAGATACATATATATTTGCAAAAAAAACCCAAAAAACAAACAAACAAACAAAAAAAACGCAAGAAGCTTTCTCATAACCTATAAAATCCCAAGTAAGTTATTTAAAGTACACAGAAGATGCATAAGTTATATAAGGAATATGAAGAACAAAAATTAAAGGGAATATTATGCTGTTAAAGTGTATACGGTTCATATTAAGCAATTCAAAACAGCCTGTAAAGTATACCAAATTAAGGTTTTAAAATATCTGACTTGACAATCAGAGGATTGATTGTCTCTATGCTGATGTCAACTCACACAGTTGTGACACCTGAATAGGGCAAGGGGACACTCCCTCCTCTGTGTTCCCTCAGGCATGGCCACTTCTGTTGGCACTGCCTTGTGGTGGCCTTTCTCTAGAAGCCTCTATCCTATCCAGTGAGTGCCACTTGCCCTCCCCTACCCCAGACTTTCAAACTGCACAGACAGGCACAAGAACACCAAACTCCAGGTTTGCATGGCCTGTCCTTAAGCAAAACCCCACTGCTGGGCATGTTGTTGAGAAGCAGCAGAGCATCAATGTCAGTGGAGTCTCAGGGCACACAGGGCATGTGACCTGGGCCTCCTCACTGAGCTCACAGCCTAATGCAAGAAGGGGAGGGCCCAGGAGGAGCAGCACAGAGCTTGCCAGCTGCCTGCCTCCACACTCAGGAGGAAGGAGGAAGAGTGGGTGGCAGGAGGTGGGGCTGGCCTAGCACTGCTTGAGACCCTCCAGGAGGGAGACCACAGCCACAAGAGGGCAAAGGGCACAACCTCTGCACCAGAGTTTCCTTGTTTCCTTCCCTTCAAGTGGATTCCAAGGCTTTCAAGTCTTAGGGTCCCATTCTGGGCTCAGCCTTGTGGTCACCAGGAAGCACAGGCCTCCAGCTCACAGTGTCCAGGTTCAAGCCGAAAGACCCCCACCGCAGGTGAGGGGGTGCACAGCAACACAGAGTACCATTGGTCAGACCTGCCTCAGCTGCTCCTGTAAAACTGTTGAGGGAAGTTTACAAACATACACTGAGGTGCCTTTGCCCAGACCTTGACACATCTATTCTTTTTCTTTTTGCTTTCTTTTGTTTTCTTTTTTCTTTTTCTTTTTCTTTTTTTTCCCGCGACAGGGTTTCTCTGTGTATCCTTAGCTGTCCTGGACTTGCTTTGTAGAACAGGCTGCCCTGGAACTCACAATTCTCAGCCTGCCCCTGCCTCCTGACTGCTGGGATTAAAGGCTTGGTCTTCTGCAGACTTGCAGCCTGTGAGATCATTGCCTCAGGCTGCTCTAGCCATTAGGGACACAATTGGATCAGGCTCATCCTGAGGACCTCTAAAGAGAGCAAGGGCAAGGGTCCATAACAGCTAGCCCAAAAAGAAGTCAAAAAGGAGTGTCAGGGGATGGGCCAGGGCTGAATGGAGAAGGAGTCTATGAGAAAACTTGGAAGTAAGGATAGGGTGCCCTGCTGCAGGAGGATTGGTGCTGGTCTTGTGGGTGGGGCTGTGACTGCTGAGGTCAATAGTGGTGGGCGGGGCTTGTATGTTAGGGTGGAAGGGTGGGTGGATCTGGACCTAGTAAGAGCTAGGGAAGGAAACTTTGTACCCTTGGGAATAGGTACTAGCAGGGGGACCAAGTGTGGGGGAGGGGCAGTGTTCTGGAGTGCTAACAGCTCAGGCAGGGAGGTAGACAGACTCAGGCAGGCTTGTGAGGGCCAACCTGCATCTGCATGGGGTCCAGCCCACCTGATTACTAGGGAAGCAGGAAGTGGTGAGGTGTTGGGGGCGTGGCTATGGATCCTGCAGCTTGGAGGTAAGGGGCAGCTAGGGTGGGAGGCTAGGTGATCATTTACAAAATAGGTCTGGGCTCTGGATGTTAACCTGAGAGGAGGCAGGGTCACCCTAAGAGCAGGACAGGGCTGTGTAGGTGTATACTAGTGTGAGGTTGTGAGAGCTGACTGCAGAGTGGTGGGCTGGGCTACCTTGCTGATGGAGGGCTTGATTGAGGCCTGGCCTTTCTCTCAGTGCTAGATTGTGTCAGTCTAACTTTTGGTCCCTACTTCATGTTTCCCAGAACCGCTGAAGGAGAAGGGGGCCCAGGACTGTTTCTGCTGTGGCAGTTGTTGTGGGCTGGGCTGTGTGAGTGGTGAGATAAGTGAGCAGGGAATGCAGAGCACCAGGCCAAGGCTATGATGTGAGTGGTCACTTTCTGAGGAGGGGGCAGAAGGCTGAATCCTCCCTTGACCTTCATTTGGCAGAGAACACCTGTAGCAGTGGGGCACTGTGACCTGCTGAGACAGAGTAGTGGGTGGGGGCTGTGGTTGCAAAGGTCAGGGAAGGGCAGCGGGTTTCAACCTTCCTAATGCTGTGACTCTTTAACACAGCCCCTCATGTGTTTCGTTGCTTTTTCACAACTGCAATTTTGCAACTGTTACGAATGGAACCACAGCATAGATATCTGGTGTGGGGGATGAAACCCACGGGTTGAGAACCCTGTTTGTTGGAGGAAGTATTGTTCATTCTCAGGGAGAAGCTGTGAGTGCTGAGTTAAAGAGCTGTAGTTGCAGGTGGGAGAACAGAAGCTGTCTCTGCTGGGGTCGCTTGTGCTGTAGGTGTTGTGAGTGGGGCTGTGATGACTTAGGTAGTAGTGGAAGGCGGGGCTTGATGCTGAGGTGCAGCTGAGGCTGATGATGTAGGCATAGTGGGCAGAGCTTGCAAGCCAAGGTAGGAGCCTTGAGCAGTGACAGGTCTGCCTCCTGTCTTGCCAGTTGATGGACACGTTGATGGTTGAGTGAAGTATAAAGTGTTGGCAAAACTACTGAATGCAGTGGAGAAGAGGGAGCCTGTTTGTGTGTGCTGCGGCAACTCTGGTGGGTGGGGCTGTGAGTGCTTTCCTAGGTGGGCTGCATTTGGACTGGATATTCCCAGGAAGGGCCAATTGTCTTACCTATCTCCTTTTTGGGAGGAATATTAAGTGTTTATGATTCCAGCTCTGGTTATCTAAAATAGGCATATTTGGAGTTAATAACAATGTTATGTGTAAATTTTGAGAGACTCTCTGAACAGACCACCCAAGAGCCCAGTCCAAATGCAGTGGTAAGGATGTGTTTATATTGCAGGTTCGAACCCAGCACACCTCCAATGCACTGACGCAGCAGGTTCAGGAGTGGTCTGGAGTCTCAATTGAGAGGGGTTTGTTATAGGTTTTAGACAAAGAAATGGGTTCTACAGTATATGATTGGATGACATCTGGGCAGAAAAGCTGCAAGCAGAGAGTTACAAGACTTAGAGTTTCATGGTTGGGTAATAGCTGTAGGGGCCAGTTGGCCTATAGAAAAGATTGGCTGAAGCAGTCATGGGGGCATTAGGAACTTTGGCCTGGCCTCTCCTAATTGGTTCTTGCTATGCTCCAGACTCCCTGCAGACCAGCAGAAAGTATATTTGGAGTTTCCCAAGGTGAGCTGATTGTGCTGCCATGGGATATTTTTTGTGTTTAGGCTAGTTTGTGCTTGATCTTGAATCTGGGTTCAGCCCTAGGCTAGGATTAACACAAAATGAAGTTTCTTTTACCAAAGGCAGTTTGTTTGGTCCTTACAAACAAGATAGTTTACACTGAGGGTTTTATTTTATATATTAACCCATTTGTGTGTGTCTGCAGATGCAGGCAGATACCCTGAAAAGTGTATTCAATATTTGTCATATAAGCCATTCAATGGTAGAATAATATAATTATCCGTATACTAGACAGCATTAAACAGGAAATTATAAAAACCCAACATCAACAGGAACTCAGAAAATGCTAACATCAGGTTGTTTCAGTTTCCTTTATGGATTTTTAACGATATTCAATAAGACTACAAGTCCTGGCTCAGAGACCCTGAGTTCAATTTCCAGCAACTAACCATGTGGTTCACAACCATCTATAGTGAGATCTGGTGCCCTCTTCTGGCTTGTAGGCACACATGCGGTCTAAATAATAAAGACATCTTTAAAAAATTTTTTTCTTTAAGATCCTAAGGTACAGCTTATGTTTTAGCCCTTTGAAGTCACATAGTGTCTTTTCTTGGGCTGTTTTGCTTTGCTTTCTATCTTTGTCCTAGTGTCAGATGATCTCCTGGCCCAGGTCAGGTATGTTGGGGGAAATTTTAAAACAAACATGCTTGGGTTGGGAGCCGGGGTGTCTAACCCAACTCCAGAGGCAGCTCTTTAATAGACTAGTACAGCATGAAGCAATAGAATTTCAACCTATATTGGTGAAAAGAGATGGGGAAGAATATGCCATTCTCACCAAAGGAAAAGCCTACCAAGAGGGCATCCCAATTCAGAACACCTTTGAACAATATACAAGAGCACCCAGATTTATTTTTTAAAAAAATGAAAACCAAACCAGAACAAAGTTGCTACTAAAGCTAAAAGCATTGAACAGTGCAGACACCTCAATTGTGGGAGAATTCTGTGCCCCAATCTAACCAATGGACAGATCACTAAGGCAGAAACAAAATAGAGAAAAAATGAAACCCACAAATGGAATGAATCCAAAGGACCCAATGTTTATCTACAGAACTTTTTACCCAAGCACAAAGGAATATTCTCTCTTCTTTGGGCCACATGGAACCTTCTTGAAAATTGGCAGTATGTAATTGATCACAAAGCAAACCGTAACTTATACAAAAAATTGAATTTACCCATTGTGCTTTCTCAGATCACCATGGATTAAGATGGATCTCAACAACAGAAATAACAAAAACCCTACACAGTCATGGAAAATGAGTAACTCCCTACTCAGTGACAACTGGGCCAGGGAAGAAATGAAAAAGTAATTAAAGACTGTCTAAAATTCAATGAAAATGAAGGCACAACATACCCAAGCTTATGGGACACAATGAAAGCAGTACTAAGAGAAAAGTTCTTAGCACTAAGTACCTTCATACAGAAATTGGGGAGATTCCATAGTAGCCACTTAACAGCTCCTCTGGAAGCTTCCACAACAAAAGAGGCTGACACACCCGAGAGGAGTTGATGGCTACAAATAATCCAACTGAAGCTGAAGTCAACAAACTAGAAACAGAGGACATTACCAAGAGTGAACAAAAGCAAGGGGCCGTTTGTTAAAAAAGTCAAGAAGATAGACAAAAGACACACACTTAGCCAAACTAACTAAAAGGCAGAGAGAAAATATCCCAATCAACAAAATCAGGAAGGAAAAATAGAACATAACAACACACACTGGGGATAAAAAACCAAAGAAACATTAGGTCTTACTTCAGTAAACCATAGTCAACAAAATTGGAAAATCTAAATGAAATGGACAATTTTCTTGGTAGGTTCCATTTAAGAAATCTAAATCAAGATGAGGAAAAAAAGTTAAATACTTCTGTAACCCCTAAGGAAAAGAAGCAGTCATTGAATATCTCCCAACCAGGGGGAATAAAAGCCACAGGGCCAGATGATTTTAGCTCAGAATTCTACCAGACTTTCAAACTATTGCACAAAATAGAAACAGAAGGAACATTGCCAAACTCACTCTATGGGGCCACAGTCATTCTGGTACCTAGAATACACAAAGACCCATCAAGGAAAAAGAATTTCAGGGCAATTTTCCTTATGAATGTTAATGAAAAATATACTCACAAACAGAATCCAAGAACACATCAAAGATATCATTTGCCATGACCAAGTAGGCTCCATCCCCGGCATGCACAGGTGGTTCAACATATAAAAATCCATCAATGTAATCTGTCCTATAAAAAATGGAAGGAAAAACAAAACATGATCATCTCATTAGATGCTAAAATCATGTGACAAAATGCAACACCACTTCATGATAAAGGCCTTGGAGAGATCAGGGATAAAAGTTCTGATAAGCTAGAGCATTGACTGCTTACTGATCAGTCCCAAACCCAAGATTTTAATTTCCCTTGGGTGGGATTCTGAATATAGACTTGAGGGTGCCTCTCATCATGCTAAAAACAAGTCTGTCCAATCTCTATGCCAAGTCTTCTGGACTGAGAAAAGAATATCCATGCTTTTACTGGGTCTCAAAGACATAAGCCTACCCCAGATGTCTTATAGACACAACTTTATCTTTTGTCCCTAGTCTGTATTTGTCTCAGCAGGTTTTTACCTGGCTAACAGACTCCATCCAGAGCTGCTGAGAGCTGGACCTGCTGGAAGTTGATGTAAACCAGTCTCACAGATGTGACTACTCCCTGTCTCTTTAGCTGGATCAGCTAAACAGATGCTTTTGGTAAGTGCCCCATTACCTAGCCTTTGACTAGCTTTTCAGCCTTTCTAGGCCCCAATAACAGTGCCCCTAATGTCACCAGGAAAAAAAGTGACAGGAGAGAATGACTTTGCCCATTTTCCCACTTTGTAGGCTGAAATGCTAAGTCACAGGCAACTCTCTGGCAGGAGGGACAAATGGCCACAAGGAAAAAAAGCTGTTAGTTCCGTTTAAAGCAGTCGTGCTTTGTGCCCACCTCATATAAAGCAAAAGGAGGGTGCCATCCGGATAATGGTCATGAGAGCACAGTACCTGGCCCTACAACAGGCCAAGTCAGAGGAATACCTGTCCCTACAGCAGGCCAACTCAGCGAATAAGTTTCAGGAGGACCTGTGATTGGGCCTTAAGGGGACCTGTCAGAGGAGGGGAATGAGAGACCAGAAGAACTAAAATTGGATTTTAGGGTCACCAGGACAAAGGTTAAGAAATAGGCCTAAAGGGGAGACCAGGCACGATAAGCCATATCTGACCAGCTGAGGTAGAAAGAACCAGTCTGGCTGCAGGAGGGCAGGGAGGGCCCTGGAATCCTGTGTTTGGAAGGTGAAACTGTCAGTTCTCAGTTTGAATATTGACACACCTGACCTTTCCTCAGATGAGCTGGGTCAAGTTGCTCAACTTCATCCAGGAAAGAAGGCCTGGGGCTCATAATGAGAGCCCTGCCCAAGGCTGTTTGTGTAATAGCAGTCCTGGGAAGGCTTTGTGAGTCCCTGCCTGTGTGCTGGCCTGGAGTTTCCTTAAATAGTCCCTGGACTTCTCACCTGGATGTGTCCAGCCTGGGAACTCACAAGCCTCACAGATGTGTTCTTCTCAGGTCAAGTTCCTCCCCTCCAAGAGATCCTTAACCCTCTCAGGAAAGTGAGCTGGGGCTGTAACTCCTCGACCACTGTGTGGGACCGATCTTGTGTGGTGTCCACATGACCCAGCTATGCCTATCTAAAATAGGATTTCCTGAAGTGTATTCATCTTACCTGTTCCTCTTGACATCTTCCCTTTCCACCAGAATGAATCTGGCCAAAGACTCCCCTGCCCCAACTTTCATCCTGAGGTACTTTAAGTAAAAAAGACACTTCCTGCCTTGCAAGATGGACACAGGGACATAGGTGAACTGTGCTACCTCATTTTTCTTAGCTTCAGATAGCCACAGTCCTTTGAGGAAGGTCCAAACTTTCAATCCCTTTTACCCTACAAAGATGGCCCCAACTGCTGATATGATTCAAATCCTAGGTACTAGTCATCACCACCCAGAGATACCTCACTCCCCTAACTCAAGATGCCCAAGAGAAGCCATCCACAGCAGCTTCCCCTTAGAGCTCCACAGGAAACAGTATATGGGTATAACAGTATTGTATTTTTAACATATCTGTATTGCCTATATTCCTTGCTAGAAATCAAACAAGACACAGACAAGTGTTATATTTTAAAATCGCCTTAGTTAATCTGGAGCAGGGCAGATATCAATCCTCTAAACTACCTCCCATGGTGGGGCAGGCATGGGATCCCTGCCTCAATCCCATGCCATCTGCTTGAGATAACTGCTATCAAGCTACCTAGCACCCATAATGCCATATTCTTGTTAATGTTCTTCATCTGGGCTGATTTCTCCATCCACTCAGGCCATGTGCTTCTCCTCCATCTAACCCATGGCTGACTTCCTCTCTTCTCCTCAGGTCTCTTTCCTTCCTCCTCTTGGCAGTCCTGACTTTTTCTTCCCAGGGTTCCTCTCTCTCCTAGCCCCACCTATCTCCTCTGCCCTGCCCAGGTGGAATGGCTTTTTATTAACGAAAAGGTGGGTCACAGAGACAGCAAGCAATAATTAGCATGAAAATACTTCAGACCATCCCCCAACATAACAGACTCTATGTGGTCCCTGCTTGTGGAGATGGTTAAGTCCCATCAAAGGTTAATTTCCTTTTTTATAATTTTAATTTTATTATTTTATTCAGATTACAACGCAATTGCCATCCTGTCACTGGTATCCTCCCATTCCACCCTCCTGCTTTCACTCTATTCACCTCCCCTAGGTCTGAGACTAAGCTGGACATAGGCTATCAAGTGTCATCTTGGTAGCCTGCTTATTCTTTCTTTGAGTGCCATCAGGCCACCCCACCAAGGGGAGGTGCTCAAATATGGGGCACCAGAGTCTTACTGTGCTTGCTCACCTGGATGGATGGCCAATCATGGACACCTTCTCTGCTAACCTCACATGGCTCCCTCTACTGCTTTGGTACATATACCCTTCCCTCACCAGGCAGGTTCATCTTCCTGGGGAGGAGACTGGAGTGAAGACAGAGCCCATCTGAACACCCCTAGCATGTTTCTCAAGACTGGTACGAGGAGCAGGGGTCCACTCTTGTCTTGGGGATTCTGAAGGATGTCCTATTGACTCCTCACAAGTCCCCTGCTGACCTCCATCAGTGACATCCATGCTTCAGGTCAAGGTCAGCGATGATCCCGCCTGTAGCGGTGCCCCAAGCAGGAAGTCAGAGGTGGCATCTCTGGTCCACAGTCTTCCCCACCACCAGGCCCAGCTGACAGTAGGGAAAGCTTATTCATGCACTGACTCAGAGGTCTCCTTGTTCCTCCTTCTGGCCCTGCTCCCTTACTTCTACATATCTTAGGCCTTTCTCCCTGGGACAAGTCTGGCTCTTCAAGTACTGCAAGCAGAAGCAAAGATGCCCAACGTAACAACACCAAGGACTGCCCAGGACTGAGGGAGTGTGGAAGCCCTCCTGTGCTGTGTAGACCAAGAACATAGGCCTCGCTCAGTGGCAGGCTGCACTATGGCTATCTAGAGCCTCTATCTAGAAAATGATTCTCAGGTCCAACCTGTGCTGTCAGTTGGCCCTGATAGCTTGGCCATTCCCCCACCCCTGCCCTGGTGAACCCGTAAGGGTGGGCGAGGATCTCATTGCTGTATGTCAGTACTGAGGCATCTTCTAAGGACTCAGAACCACAGAACATCACTTATAACCCTCCCTGCTTGCCCTCACCGTGAGGTCCCAAAAGGCAGATGAGGAAGCTTGGTGAGTGGATCACTCATACAAGTCAGCCTTAGTTTCCTTCACCACTGTTAAACATATACACTGTAGCTTAATTATCCCAGTCTTTCTCCCTGTCTCCCTGTCTGTCTGTGGTACACTTTTAGGGAAGCACTCAGAGCTCACAACTTGACTGACAGATACTTGGTCCCCTCCTCTTTCTGAAGTCCCCAAAGGGCATCATGCACTGAGTATTTGAAGAGGGAGTGGGATCGGCCTGCACTTCCAAGTATACATTGGCGGAAATACCATTTGGGTGCCTTCTAGATGGGGTGGGGCTTCTGCAGTCCTCTCCCAGGTCCTACATACATGCCGAATGCAAAGCCACTGTCAGGAATAACTAGAACTCTAAAAATAGCTCCTGTGTGCTTGTCTACAGTGCCCTACAGGTCAAAGGGCTGACTCCAGCAACTGGGAACCTGTTTGGCACAGTGCTCCCTCACCACAAGGGGACAGCTGTGGGGCCCTCTCTCTGCACTGTGTCTTCTGCCATCCACTCTCAAGTCTGACTCTCACCCTGGGGATGATGGGATCCTCTTTCAGGGAAACCTGACCATGTGATCCAGATGATCTGAAGTGCTTGTTTCTGGACCAGAGCCATCACAGTCTGCTCTCAGGCTCCTGTGCTAAACCCCAAAGAGGAGCCCCTGGGCACAGCCCTCCTGGGTGGCATGCTAACCATGCCATGAAGCAGCACTATTTGTGGCCCACCTATCCTGAGAGAGGCCCCTTCAGCCCACCCTAAGCTCTGGCCCATATGCTTCAAAGGTGCATAAAGGCTTTCTCCTTCTAGGAATCTCACAAAATGCCTCTGAGACACATCAAACCCCAAGGTCCCTCATGCAGATGGGGACGCAGAAGCTTGGGGAACTGCCTATGGTGGAATCTTCAGTGATGGCCACCTGTCCTGACCTCCTCTCTGCTCTCTTATGAGTTTCCAAAGTCCACCCGAAGTGCATCTTAGCTCCCCTTCCTGGAAACCCAGTTTTCCACGGAAGGAGTAGCAGCTCCCACTCAGGGTTCCCTAGGCATCAGCACAGAACCCTGCATGCTTTACGCAGTCCTCTCTCTGGGGGACGGGGCCTTCTCACATGTTCATTAATGACCATGACAGCTTACCTGGTTGCCAATACCTACCTCCTCTGTCAAATACGCCTGGCTCCCTCTTGCCTCAAGTGGTACCCCATGCTCCAAAGGCTCACCTTCCTGAGAGAGGAGACAGAAATCAAGATGAATCAGCTCTTGAAATGCCTAGCAAGAGCGACTCAAGATCCAAAGGGTAACTGCCTTGGTGGCACATGCATGTAGACCCAGCATTCACAAGAAAAAGGCTGGTGGATTGCTGGGAGTTCGAGGTCAATCTGGTCCACAAAGTGAGTCAAGGACAGCCAAGGCTATACAGATAGACTGTGTCTTGAAAAATGAGAAAATAAAAAAGTCAAAACTGTAGGCCCCTGCATTTTATTGCAGATTCTGAAGACTAGACTATCCACTCCCAGGAGCTCACCCCCAAAACCATTGCAGGAATTTAGAATGCGATATCTATCTGTCACTCTTCCAGGGGTTTAACAACTGTTTTGAAAGCTACAAGGCCGTGTATGCAAACAGCATAGTATGGCAACAATTCTTAAGGCACCTCAGAAAATGGCTCTGAGTGGCCCTTTACACCCAGTTCATGACTACTTGAAACCCAGCTTTACCAACACACTTCACCTGAAGGGCCTGAAATCAGAAACACCTGATCTACACTCTCCAGTCCAGAAACCTGACAAAATGGCTTCAACCACTGGGAACCAAAAGAAGCTCTGTCCCCAGACAGAGTGTCCCTTGCCTAAAGGTACAGCCACTTCACAAAATAGCCTCGAGCCCTAGGGACCTGGAGGCCCTCAGTCCCCAGATGTAGTGTCCCTTACCTAAAGGTCCAGGAACCTGAAGGGCATGGTGTCACACACCTTTAATCCCAGCACTCAGGAGACAGAGGCTTGCTGTGTGTTCGAGGCCTGCCTGGTCTATAAAGTGAGTCCAGGACAGCCAAGGCTGCACAGAGAAACTCTGTCTCAAAAAAAAAAAAAAAAAAAAGGAAAGGTCCAAGAACCTGAAATAATGTCCTGAACCAAGAAACTGATTCTGAACCATATAAGGGAAGTAGGGTACTTCCCATTCCTGGATACTCACACAACTCACTGTGCCTCGTTCCCAATAAACCCTGAATCCAAAACCCACAGTGTGCCCTTCACCATTCCTCACATGTCAGAAATTGGCTCTGATACCCTAGGCTCTTGGGACTCTGAAACATGCTGTTGATAATTCTCTAGGCATATTGAAATATTGCTCTGGACGCCAGGTCCTGTATCCAGATATCTCCATGGATGTAGATGGGGAAGCAGAGGTTTGAGGGGGCTTATGAACACACTTACTGTGAACTTTGCTTTAGGACCCAGAACAAGATGCACACTTGCTTGACCCTTTAGGCCTGTGCACTTGGGCTCTGAGGCTGTGACTTGCATATTGACCAAGAAACTCTTATGACCTATCCTCTCTAGAAAACTCTGAAGTAGACCCAATGGGCTGATTTCTACCAGGAAGAACTAGAGGGAGGGGAAGGGGCTCGGTCTCACAAGAACTCTCGCTCTGGAGCAGCACACACCATAGCCACTGAATTATACTCCAGGGGTCACCCTAAGCACAGTCAACCTTCCACAGCCCCCTCTCGGGACCTAGTTTTATCCTGCAATTTAAGCAGTCCTCTTTCCCTTGGGGGAATGCCTCAATGTGGCGCCTTTGCAAAGGCCCTAGTCAAGGAGCATATGGGGCCTGGTTGGTCATGTGGTTCCTGTTTATCATTGTGGGCCCCACTTGGTTCTTGGCTGACGAGGGGTATCAGCTTCCTCAATAGGGGACCACCTCTCCTAAAGTACTCACCTCACCTCAGTGAGCATGGGGAGCCCATCTCCCTTCCAGGAACATCACAAAATGGTGCTTATTTTCCCAATAACCAGAATGTATGTTGTGAAGGGTGGGGGAGGGCCTCCAGACTGGCCTTAGCAGGGAGGCATGCTCCAATCTCCAGGGAACTCAGAAAATAACTCTAGCACCCCTACCCCAACCATGGATGAAGACACTGGAATAAACATATACTGGGGGTCTTCTTGTGGGAATGATCCCCTTCCCCTCTCTCTAGTCCTTCCTGGTGGATATCAATCCATGGAGTCTACCTCAGAGTTTTCCAGAGAGGAGGTAGTGTCTGTCTTCCTCATGTGTCAGGCAATTTCCTACCATGAGCTCCTGAGAGGAAAGACCTGCATCTCCCAGGCCAGGATACAGTAGTGTCCATCTCTTAGCACACAGGCAGTAGTTTGTGGTGTGCTTACACAGGGCTAAGGGAAGCTTGCCTGTGACCCTTGGCTGCTGCTCAAAAAGTTCCTGGCAACATCTGCAAAGGGCAGGGACCCAGGAGAATGGAATCTCGTGCTTTCAGATACCTGAGCAGTGAGGAGACACCACGAGGTCAGTAGCTATAGCCTTCTGCACCCAGTTTGCTGAGGGCACAAAACTCTGGCTGCTGTCCATGGAAGGGCAAAGCTACCAAAGGGTGTGGAAGCCTGGGCTCTAGGATAGTCCCAAGGATTAGATAGAATAGCAAGCAGAATCTGGGCTCAACTTTAAGATATTTATTTAGCACCACAAGATTTGTTTTCATGTAGTAAGAACTGAAAATGGCCTATTTTCAAAAAATAGTGACCGGGATTTCATGATCTTGTTTTGTTTTTGAACAGTGTGCAGATTATACTTGTGTTAACTGCACATTTCTTCTCCTTATCCATCTCTTCCTCCCCTTGCTCCTCTTCCCCCTTCCTCCTCTTCCTCCTTCTCTTCCTCCTCAGCTAACCTCTTAGTGAGATGGTTGAGAGGTCAGCGTTCATGATGGAATGGCAAGTGTTGTACATAGACATCATGTACCTGACTTGTGCTGAGGAGCTACCTGCTGCAGGCACTGCCCCTTCCATCTTACCAGTAGCCAATGGAGAAACTGTCTCATGATCAGATGTGCCCTCTCTGCTCAAGCCATTGTCTCCTGAAGTGGGCAGTTGTCAGGGACACTTACAGGGATGTTGCTCTTTTTCAGTGTACTAGAAGGCCCTGGGGAAAGGCTGCCTGCAGGTGTCTGTGTGTTGGGAACTCCCTGATGGGACTTCATGCCATCTTTCTTGG
This sequence comes from Acomys minous, assembly GCF_964271855.1. Lineage (NCBI taxonomy): Eukaryota > Metazoa > Chordata > Mammalia > Rodentia > Muridae > Acomys > Acomys minous. Next base: position 8,217,564 of record NC_140488.1, read on the forward strand.
CCTTATGCAACCAAGAGGAACATCTGGTAGGTAAAAGCCTCATCCATTTTTGGATGTGGCCCCGCACTTTTAAATGGAGATTGTGCCATCACTTACCACAGCCACATCAGTCGATTTGCTCCTGACAGTATTCCCCAGGAGCTCTGGCTTGTCCCTCTGGAAGTTGAAGTAGCCATAGATCTAAAACAAAATGGATTAGGCTAGCCAATCTGAAATACAACTATACTGACCACACCACATTCTACTGGTCTTTTTTTGTGATGCAGAAAATGGCAGAAGTGGCTGGCGAAAGGTGTGCTGTGCTGTGGCAGGACCCCAGTAGAGAGAAATGACTCATGTGTAAGGTGGTGACACATGTACGTGACATAAACTGGCTTATCCTCTCCCTACCTGACTGCCTGTCTTCAGACATCTAAAGGGAGAAACAGGAGTGCATTGTCAAAGTCTTGTACCCTTTAGTAAACAACAGTGTCTGCTGAATGAGGAGCTTGAAGCACATTGTTAATGGGGTATGTAGATAGGAAGAGGTTCTCTTCACAAAAATGGGAGACAAAGAAAAGCTTTGTAAGTTACCATGGTTTTCCAGTCTTCTCCAGAGCAGAGCTGGCAAAGAAGATCTTCCAGCATTCCTTCTCAAAAATATTCCGTGGGCTCCTTCTCCAGCTGCTGCTGCTGCTAGGAAGGGATGCCTCAACCGTGAGGACCTGAGGAGCCCTGGATCCTGAGCCTTGCTCATCCCAGGTTACTATCTATATGCTTGGGCAACCTGTGGGTTGTTAGAAACTGGAAAATTCAAGTGATGAAGGAAGTGGTGTTTTGGGGTCCATGGACCCCAAAGCCATAAGCCTTATAGGTCATTAAATGGCAAGTGACATAGGGACCGCCCAATGACAAACAAATAGGGATAGTTGATGATATGCCAGAATCATTCAAGAAAGCAGTGCAAGGCAGCACATGAAAATCACCCAGAAGATCACTTACATCAGTCTGATACTTTCAGTTATTATGTAATGAGAGTCAGATATTTTAAAACCCTTTATTTGATATACTATCCAGGCTGTTTTTAATTGCTAAACATGGATCTATAATCTTTAACAGCATAATATTGCCTTTAATGTGTATTCTTCATATGCCTTCTATAGCTTATGCATCCTCTGTGTACTTTAAATAACTTACTTGGGATTTTATAAGTTGTGAGGAAGCCTCTTGGGGTTTTCTTTTCAAATATATATCTATCTCAATCTTTATATACAAACCCTTATATATCAAAATATTTTTATGTTAGCCGCATCACATTTTTATTTATTAAAACCATGAGATTGAATAGTACTATAGAGAGAGCCCCTTCCCACCTTTATATAAAATTTCCTGAGAAGGCCTGCTTGGAACAACTAACTACTCTTTAGGGAACTGAGACACAACAGAGACTACCTCCCTTTAGCAGCTCTTTACCCCCAGCAACTTCAAGTATTTTGTTGTTGTTGTTGTTGTTGTTGTTGTTGTTGTTGACATTTGTCAGTGGTAAACTGTTAGTTTTTGGAAGTACTACGTTACAGTTATGTATCGTATAAAACTGTATCAAAATTAAACTAAACATAACATCAAAGTCACAACATAAACATCTCTTTGGGTCAAGGAAGTTGATCTCATAGGTAGTTGATAGGGTGGGTGGAGAAGAGAGGAAGGATACATTGTAACTCTCTTCAAGGACATGCTACCAGCTCAGTTTTAGCCTTGGTTTTTTGTATTTATCTCTTAGGCTGCTCTGTTCTCCTTGTCCCTGTCACAGAGCCAGAAGGCTATTCTGACGGACTGACGCAGGAAAGGGGGTTAAAGGACATAAGGAGAAAGAAAAAAAAACCTATGAACCTGAAATGGGAGGGTCTAATCGCACATTCTAGAGTCAGCCTTTTGGCTTAAATGCCACAGGTCATTTTGAGAGCAGCAGGTGCTCTGGTTGGATTGATGGGCGCTCATTAGACCTTGCATCCACGAGAGTGTGTCCAATTGGAAGTTTGAGCTGGTGAAACCTGATGTGCAGAAATTAATCAGGGCTGGACAGAAGATAGAAAAAGGCATTGAAGGTCAGAAATATTTTAGCATTGTCACTATGAAGCTGTGTGTGTCAGCGCCTGCCTGTGGCCTCTCAGGCACATTTGTCCTGCCTGCTCTGTGCCACATGCCAGGCCATGGCTTTGGCTCACCTGCACTAGCAAGTGGCTCTCCTGAGAGGCTTGGGGTGGAGGAGGGTCTGGGGCCTAAGGCCAGGCTGCCAGTCACCCCACCCTTCGTGGCCCCAGTCACCAGCATCTAGGCCAGCTTTAAAAAAACCCTTGATGTGCTGAGGTGAGTTGATGGGTGGGGGCTCTCATTTTCTGAGAAGGGGAGGGGGCTGAGAGAGAAAAGAGGGTAGGAGTGTGGGACCCAGAGGAGGGGAGGGAGTCGCCTGCTGTAGGGATGTAAAGCAAATGAGTGAGTGAGTGAGTGAGTGAGTGAGTGAGTGAGTGAATAACCAAAGTCCCCACACAGGCAAGCTTCCTCCCCTGCTGTAGGTTCTGTCACCTCCTGGAGCTAGTGCAGGGTTCTTCAGAGCCACCCAGCCACTGCAGCTGATCTTCCTAATTTTCTTACTGTTTTCATGTATCTCTTCCTGTCTTTGGTCCATCGTCTGGAAACCCCTGCTGTGGTAGGAGCATAGCCTCAGGGGAACCAGTAGGAGATATTTTTGGAGATTTTACAACTGTTTCACCAAAAACAAAAACAACAACATAACACCAACATAAGAAATCCATTTTCGTTGTTCCACCTCGCATCATGAAGCACTGATTCCACTTTTTGTTCCTACACCATTTTTAAGTTTTTTTTAAAAAATGTTTTCTCCTCCAGTCTACTTTGGACTACGGAGTAACCAGAAATTTGGGGGTGTTGTACTACAGTTAAATTAACTTCATCCTGTGGATCTCAGCAATTTTAAAGCAAATTTCCTAGTACAAATTATCCCTCCCTTGCTTGCTCTTCCCTTGCTCTAAGCTCTGCCCCTGCTGGGAGTAGGTGGTGTAGAAGGTTAGTTGGCCCTCATAGGTGGTGTTCTGTCTGTGAGTTTTACCTGCATGTTCTCATGCCTTTAAATTCACAGAAACTTTGTCAGGGAAGCAAGGGCAGGCTTTTAGAATGAAAATAAAGAAACTTTTGAAGTGCTTTAATAATTCATTATAAGAACTAGAGTGCAGAAGCAAAGCATCTAAAGTGGCAAACGTCTTCTTCAGATTATGGCTCTCCCATGTTTACTGCTGATTCTTCTCTGCCATGCATGACTTCTCATATATATATATATATATATATATATATATATATATATATATATATATACAGATATATTATATGTAATCAGTATACAGATATGGATAGAGGTATCATCACAGGAATGCCTAGTTTCTCTCCTGTACTCAGGTACACCCCTTCAGGTGGCAGTTTGACTGAACTTGCAGGCCACTCTTCAGTAACAAGTTCCTGAGAGGGAAGTGCCAGGAGACAAAAAAGATAGAAAAATTGGAAATAGGGAAGATAAACTTGTGGGCAGGAGGTGTTGTAAAAGCAATCTCTTATGCCAAGCAAGCTTGTCAACAAGCACAGCATCGCTAGACATGGCAGTGCACACTTTTAATATCAATGTTTGTAGGCAGAGGCAGGGGGATCTCTGAGTTCAAGCCCAGCCTGTTCTATAGAGCAGGTTTCAGCACATCCTGGGCTACCAAGTGAAACCCTCTCTTGTAGAAAAAAAAAGGTAGAGCACCTCATAGATTATTTACAGGGGTGAAATGGGATAAAATCAGCAAGCATCTAATTAAACAATGCCACACAAGGACAGGTCATCTCAAGAGCATGACAGAGCAAAGCACACAGCAGTGACCTTGGGTCTGATAACCATAGCCCCAAATGTTAGGAAAAGTGGGGTTCTCAGAATATGTAGCCAGGCTTGCCCCAGGCTGTTAGCAGGTCTGCCAAGTATATTCCTGGTTACATTGGGGCCTCAGGGAAAAGTCCTCAAGGCCCTGGCTCCAAACCATTACTGGCTCCTCCAAGCATATTCTTGGTTTAAAGAAGGAGCTAAGCCTCTTCTCCACATATATTAGGGCCTCAGGGAAGCCTCCGATGTTCAACCCAGTCCTCCACAGGAGAGAGGAATTCGCACAAGTTGTTCACTGAGTTTTTTCATATGGACCCTGCCTGACAGCAACCCACCCACACCTACACTAAGATGGAGGGAGGGAAGGAGGGAGAGAGAGGGGGAGAAAGAGAGAGAGAGAGAAAGAGAGAGAGAGAGAGAGAGAGAGAGAGAGAGAGAGAGAGAGAGAGAGAGAAAGAGAGAATAGCTGCTTTGGAGTTATCCACAGTCCCGTGGTGACCTCACTAAACTCATTGCTTCAACAAGCCAAACTAAATGGAATTCTTCTTTGTTATGTATCTTCTGTGTTTGCGGTGGAAAATCCCTTCTGCCCAGCTCCTCGGTGAAAGTCACCTGGCACATGAGACCTAAAAGAAACTGACAGAGTAAAAGAGATGGGTTGCAGTGCAGTATCTGCCAGGGGTATCTAGGCACGAGCATCTTCCTCTGTGAGGCCTCCAATGGCGCATCCCCTAGCTATGGTGATAGTTTTATGGCCACTGCTACAGATAATAAAGCCTGCACGTGTGGCTCAGCACTTGGCTCATAGGAATCTTGCCTGACTAAGGAAGAATTGCAATGGGAAGTGGACATGCGGAAGGTGTCCACCTAAGACACAGCAGCAAAAGCGAATAGAGGGAGACTGGTCCAGAAGATCTGAATGAGGTCCTGTGAAAGGCTCTTTTATTTGCCTATTTCAGCTGTTGTCTCAGAGGACTAGTGCCTCTGTCTGCTGGCCTAGGCCTGGTCCTGGAAGCTCCTTACCTCTGTACAATCTAACCCAGGCCTAGGATGTTTTCAGCCTCTGAGACTGACTGCTAAATAAACTCACCCTTCCTTGTTCTTACTGAGCTCCAACTCCAAGAATGAGCCCAGATTTGAATTCATTACTTCATGCTCCCTGTGTCTTCTGTCCCCGGTCTCTTGATTGTGTGAGTCTGAACATATACCGGCCTGAAATCTGTCTTATGATTCTGTTGTGTGTATCTCTCCCTATGTGTGTCTGTCTCTTCTGTTACGGTGAGTGCCTGCTGTCTGAGGTGTGTGTGTGTGTGTGTGTGTGTGTGTGTGTGTGTGTGTGTGTAAAAACTGTCTATTCGGTTCAGCTGGTGCTGTCACCTTGCCTCTGAGAGCCTGCGTTGCCCTCCAGGAAATTCTTTTGCATGGGAAATGGTAGAGAAGGGGATGTTCCCTGTCAGCTGGCCCTCAGGCAACCTCTAAGCAACAGGAACCTAAACACACAGCTCTAGCACTATCAAGTCCTAAGACATAGACATGGAAGGCAGAGCAGGGAAAATACCTCAAGTCAGCCTAGGCTGGTTTCTTAGAGCCTCAAAAGAATACAATGTAGCTTCAGTTTTCCTGTCTACCTGTCTGTCTGGGGTCTGGCTTGGAGCCCTGTCTGCTTCTGAAACCCAAAACTGGCCCCATGCCTGAGAACCAGGTGAGAGTATGGTATGAACCTGGTCCAGAGGTTCCTGTGAGGTGGAGTGCGGCTTCTGTTGTTCTCTTGGGTCCCATACACACAATGAGCGCTAAGACACTGTAGGGAGTACCCCCCACCTCCAAAAATCAGCCCTTTAGCTTTGTGTCCACAGGGAGTGGCTGGGGTAAAGGCTGATTCTGGCTAATGGGACCCTGTTTGTTGCAGTGATCACACAGGGGAAGAGCTGAAACATTGTGGGCCCCTCTCTCTGGTGCTTGGCCTCCCTGCCCCCTACCCCTACTCTCATGCCGCCTTTGGGACCTCTAAGATTGGCCCAAGCAATGCTTTCATGCCAACTCTCATGAGGCCCTTGGAGACACACTAACCAGTGTCAACACTGCATTATCTTAAAAGGTCTATATCCTGAATAAGGCCGTTAGCAGCTATAAACTGCCCACTGTGACTCAGAAAGGGCAGCAACATAGTCTGCCTGTTGGGCATGGCACAAAAAGGCTCCTCCTTCAAGTCCCTGGATGCTGAAATACTTGCATCACAAAATGTGTCTGAGCCCTTACCCCAAGTCACTGGATGCCAAAAAAAAAAAAAAAAAAAAAAAAAAAAAAAAACCACCTGCCTATTTACCTCACACTCTCCCTGTTGGGCATGGAACAAAATAGCTTCCCCATCAAGTCCCCAGATCGTGGAATACTTGTGTCACAAAATAGCTCTGAGCTCCAATCCAAGTCCCCGGAATACTGGATAAACTACCAGGCTCCTTCCCTTCAGGAACCTCATAAAATGGCTCCTGATGTCCCACCTCATGGTTTCAGATATCTCTATGGATGTAGATGGGGATGCGGAGGTTTGAGGGGGCTTATGACCACAGTCATTGTGAACTTTGCTTTAGGACCCAGCACAAGATGCATACTTGCTTGACCCTTTAGGCCTGTGGGCTTCGGCCCTGAGGCCGTGACTTGGACAATGACCAAGAAAGTCATGTGACCACTCCTCTCTAGAAAACTCTGAAGTAGACTCCATGGGCTGATTTCCACCAGGAAGGACTAGAAGGAGGGAAAGAGGCTCGTTCCCACAAGAAGACCCACTTTGGGGAAGCACACACCACAGCCACTGAACTATACTCCTGGGGTCACCCTAAGTGCAGCCAACTTTCCACAGCCCTGCCTCGGGACCTAGTTCAATCCTGTCATTTAAGCATTCCCCTTTCCCGTGGGGAATGTCTCAATGTGGCACCTTTGCAAAGACCCTCGTCAAGGAGCATATGGGGCCTGGTTGGTCATGTGGTTCCTGTTTATCATTGTGGGTCCCACTTGGTTCTTGCCTGAACAGGGCTATCAGCTGCCTCATTAGGGGACCACCTCTCCTAATGTACTCACCTGCCTTCAGTAAGCATGGGGATCCCATCTGCCTTCCAGGAACATCACAAAATGATGCATAGTTTGCCAACAACCAGAATGTATGTTGTGAAGGGTGAGGGAGGGCCTCCAGGCTGGCCTTAACAAGGAGGCATGCTCCAAGCTCCAGGCACCTCAGAAAATAACCCTAGCACCCCCACTGCAACCATGGATGGCGATACTGGAATAAACATATACTGCCAGTCTTGTTGTGGGAACAGGCCTTCCCCTCCCTCTCGTACTTCCCGGTGTAAATCAGCCTGTGGATTCTACTTCAGAGTTTTCCAGAGAGGAGAGGACATGTGGGGAAATTTATTATCTACCTACATGCATGCTGCTTCCTGTGGTCCTTGACTCAGAAAGAAGGAATCTCCCATTGCCCTGGCTAGCAGCCCAAAACTGGACCAGAGTGAGGTCCTCATTTCTGTTCCCTGTGAGACCTGCCCTCCTCGCTCTTCTGGACAGCTAAAAGGAGCCAGAATGCAGTTAGTCACACCATAACAATTAGATGGGGCGAGGCTGTACATTTCTGGCCATGTGTCTCTGAGTCAGGGCTCCTGGGGACCTACCTTCAAGGAATTGGGGTCAGAACAACAGCGCTACTGTGCAGCAGAATTTTAGCAGACCCATTGTATCTAGCCTGAATCTGGAGTGACAGCAGCTAAGCTGTGAAGCTGCCTTTGGTCAGTGATCATTATCTAAGAGTCTTTGTGTTGTTGTCTTAAAGGTTTCTCCGAGCCTTTGCATAAACCCAGTGCTCTGACCTGTCTGGCGACCCAGGGTTTCTCTGTTTTATGCCTGGTTGTCCTGGAACTCACTCTGTAGACCTCGCAGGCCCAGATGAAGCATATTAGCAGGAATTTGGCGTTATGGATGTGAGGTAGCTTGATAGAAGTTATTGGAAGCAGATGGCATGGGATTGACACAGGGATCCCATGCCTGCCCCACCATGGGAGGTAGTTTAGAGGATTGATACCAGCCCTGCCCCAGGTTAACTAAGGCTATTTTAAAATATAACATGTGTCTGTGTCTTGATTGATTGCTAGCAGGACCTTTAGGCAATAAAGATAATTATAAAAACAATACTGTTATACCCATAGTCTATTTCCTGTGGAACTCTAAGGGGAAGCTGCTATGGATGGCCTCTCTTAGGCATCTTGAGTTAGGGTGAGTGAGGTATCTCTCGGTGGTGATGACTAGTACCTAGGATTTGAATCATATCAGCAGTTGGGGCCATCTTTGTAGGGTAAAAGGGATTCAAAGTTTGGACCTTCCCCCAAGGACCTTGGCTATCTGAAGCTAAGAAAAATGAGGTGGCACAGTTCATCTATGTCCCTGTGTCCACCTCACTAGGCAGGAAGTGTCTTTCTTACTTACAGGACCTCAGGATGAAAGGTGGGGCAGGGGAGGCTTTGGCCAGATTCATTCTGTTGGAAAGGGAAGATGTCAAGAGGAACAGGTAAGATGAATACATATCAGGTGTACTTCAGGAAACCCTATTTTAGATAGGCCTAGCTGGGTCATGTGCATGTCACTCAAGATCAGCCCCCCCCCATGCCTCCTGGCCCCCGTGGTCGACAGATGATAGCACCAGTTCACTTCTCCTGAGAGGGTTTAGGATCTCATGGAGGAGAGGAACTGGTCTCCCCTTTAGGCCCATTTCTTACCCTTTGTCCCGGTGACCCTGAAATCCAATTTTAGTTCTTCTGGTCTCTCATTCTCCCCCTCTGACAGGTCCCCTGAAGGCCCAATCACTGGTCTTCCTTAAACTTATTGCTGTAGCGCCAGTTATTCCTCGGACTTGGCCTGTTGTAGGGCCAGGTACTGTGCTCTCATGACAATTATCCAGATGGCACCCACTTTTTGCTTGATATCAGGTAGGCACAAAGCACGACTGGTTTAAACAGAACTAACAGCTTTTTTTCCTTGTGGTCATTTGTCCCTCCTGCCAGAGAGTTGCCCTTGACTTAGCATTTCAGCCTATAAAGTGGGACAATGGGAAAAGTCATTCTCTTATGTTATTTTTTTTCCTGGTGACATTAGGGGCACTGTTATTGGGGCCTAGAAAGGCTGAAAAGCTAGTCAAAGGCTAGGTAATGGGGCACTTACCAAAAGCACCTGTTTAGCTGATCCAGCTAAAGAGACAGGGAGTAGTCACATCTGTGAGACTGGTTTACATCAACTTCCAGCAGGTCCAGCTCTCAGCAGCTCTACATGGAGTCTGTTAGCCAGGTAAAAACCTGCTGAGGGACAAAAGATAAAGTTGTGTCTATAAGACATCTGGGGTAGGCTTATGCCTTTGAGACCCAGTAAAAGCATGGACATTCTTTTCTCAGTCTAGAAGACTTGGTATACAGATAGGGCAGACTTGTTTCTAGCATGATGAGAGGTACCCTCAAGTCTATGTTCAGAATCCCACCCAAGGGAAATTAAAATCTTGGGCTTGGGACTGAGTAGTAAGTAGTCAGTGCTCCATCTTATCAGAACTTTTATCCCTGATCTCTCCAAGGCCTTTATCATGAAGTGGTGCTGCATTTTGTCACATGATTTTTAGCATCTAGTGAGATGATCATGTTTTGTTTTTCTTTCTGTTTGTTTTTATGATGGGTTAAGTTGATGGATTTTTATATGTTGGACCACCTGTGCATTCCGGGGATGGAGCCTACTTGGTCATGGTGAATGATATCTTTGATGTGTTCTTCGATTTAGTTTGTGAGTATATTTTTCATCAGTGGTCATAAGGGAAATTGGCCTGAAATTCTTTTTCTTTGATGGGTCTTTGTGTGTTTTAGGTAGCAGAATGACTGTGGCCCCATAGAGTGAGTTTGGCAATGTTCCTTTGTTTCTATTTCATGCAATAGTTTGAAGAGTATTGGTATTAGCTCTTCTTTGAAGGTTTGGTAGAATTCTGAGCTAAAATCATTTTTCCCCCTGGTTGGGAGACATTCAATGAAGCTTCTTTTCCTTAGGGATTATGGAGATGTTTAACTTGTTTTCCTCATCTTGATTTAGATTTGGTTATATGTAATCTACCAAAAAAAATTATCCTGAAATGAAATTTTAGATTTTCCAATTTTGTAGACTATGGTTTTTTTGAAGTATGACCTAGTATTTCTTTGGGTTTTTTTCCTCCAGTGTGTGTTGTTATATTCTGTTTTTCCGTTCTGATTTTGATGATTTGGGAATTTTCCCTCTGCCTTTTAGTTAGTTTTACTAAACATGTGTCTTTTGTCTTTCTTGTTGCCTTTCTGAAAGGACTGCCCCTTGATTCCATACATTCTTCCTCTTAAAGAACTGCTTCTTACTTCTGTTCACTCTTCGTCTTGTCCTCTGTTTCCAATCTGTTGACTTCAGCTTGAGATTGATTATTTGCAGCCATCTATTCCTCTTGGGTGTGTCAACCTCTTTTGTTGTGGAAGCTTCCAAAGGAACTGTTAAGTGGCTAGTATGGAATCTCCCCAATTTCTATATGAAGGCGCTTAGTGCTGCGAACTTTCCTCTTAGTACTGCTTTCATTGTGTCCCATAAGCTTGGGTATGTTGTACCTTCATTTTCAATGAATTTTAGACAGTCTTTAATTTCTTTTTTATATCTTCCATGGCTGAGTTGTCATGAGTAGGGAGTTGCGCACTTTCCATGATTGTGTAGGGTTTTTGTTATTTCTGTTGTTGAGATCCATTTTAACCCTTGGTGATCTGAGAAAGCAACACTCTTTTGGATGCAAGGAGGTCTAATGAGCTCCCATCAATCCAAGCAGAGCACCTGCTGCTCTCAAAATGACCTGTGGCATTTAAGCCAAAGGGCTGACTCTAGAATGTAGGATTTGACCCTCCCACTTCAGGTTCATAGGCGTTTTTTCATTCTCCATATGTCCTTTAACCCCCTTTCCAGGTTCAGTCCATCAGAATAGCCTTCTGGCTCTGTGACAGGGACAAGGAGAACAGAGCAGCCTAAGAGAGAAATACAAAAAAACAAAGGCTAAAACAGAGCTGGTAACATGTCCTTGAAGAGAGTTACAATGTATCCATCCTTCCTCTCTTCTCCACCCACCCTATCAACTACCTATGAGATCAACTTCCTGGACCCAAAGAGACATTTATGTTATGATTTTGATGTTTTGTTTAGTTTAATTTTGATTCAGTTTTACAGGGTACATAACAGTAACATAGTACTTCCAAAAATTAAGTTATGGCTGACAAATTTCAACAACAACAACAACAACAACAAAATAGTTAAAGTTGCTAGGGATAAAGAGCTGCTAAAGGTAGGTAGCCTCTGTTGGGTCTCAATTCCCTAAGGAGTACTTAGTTGTTCCAAGCAGGCCTTCCCAGAAAATTTTTTTATAAAGGTGGGATGGGGATTTCTCTATAGTACTATTAAATCTCATGGTATTCATAAATAAAAATATGATGTGGTTAAATAAAAATAATTTGTTAAATAAGGGTTTGTGTATAAAGATTGAAATATATATATACATATATATATATATATATATATATATATATATATATATTTGCAAAAAAAAACCAAGAGGCTTTCTCATAACCTATATATACCCAAGTAAGTTATTTAAAATACACAGAAGATGCATAAGTTATATAAGGAAAATGAAGAACAAAAATTAAAGGGAATATTATGCTGTTAAAGTTTATAAGGTTCATATTAAGCAATTAAAAACAGCCTGTAAAGTATAACAAATTAAGGTTTTAAAATATCTGACTCTTAATACATAATAACTGAAAGTATCAGACTGATGTAACTGATCTTCTGGGTGATTTTCAAGTGCTGCCTTTCACTGCTCTCTTGAATGATTCTGGCATATCCCTAAGAGAGTCAGCTGAGGAGGACAGTTGTCCCTTTGTGTGCCCCCAATTAATGCAGCCTGGTACCTAGTGAGGAACAATTAAAAAAATAATCTGGCATCCCCACCATTCAGGGCACAGGTGGGCCTCTGCACTATCTCCAGTCCTGATGGGCTTGAGGAGGCTACACTGACCCACTGTGCCTTTGCTTCAGACTGCGGATTGAGAAGGAGGAGGCAGATTTACCCTGGGGATAAGGCCTCAGGTTGACACAAGAAAGGAAGCAGGGGCAGCAAGGAGGCAGAATGGGACCTCTGACAGAAGACATGCAATGGCTGCCCTGTGGCAACACAGACTCTAGGACTGGACTCACTGTAGACCACAGATGCCACCTCTGATTTGTGCTTGAGGAGCTAATGTAGGTCTCAGAGGTGGCTTGAAACCTGCAACCTGGAGCTGAGAGTCCTGAAGGGCTTTGTGGGATAGGAAAGGGAGGAAAGACTTCAGAGTCTGCAGGACAATGCAGGGGCATGGCCTTTTGGCTCTCCAGTCGGCCTTGCCAGGCATTTCCAGAGCTGGTTCATCTTGACTTCTGTCTCCTCTCTCAGGAAGATGAGCCTTTGGAGCATGGGGTACCACTTGAGGCAAGAGGGAGCCAGGCGTGTTTGACAGAGGAGGTAGGAATTGGCAACCAGGTAAGCTATCGTGGTCATTAATGAATATGTGAGAAGGACCCATCCCCCAGAGGGAGGACTGCATAAAGCATGCATGGCTCTGTGCTGACCCTAGGGAACCCTGAGTGGGAGCTGCCACTCCTGCCGAGGAAAACTGGGTTCCAGGAAGAGAAGCTAAGATGCACTTCGGGTGGATTTCGGAAACTCATAAGAGAGCAGAGAGGAGGCCAGGATAGGTGGCCATAACTGAAGATTCCACCACAGGGCATGATGGTCCTTGCCCCAGACTCCGCAAGAGCTTAGGGGGCACTGAAAGTGCCTCTCTCAGGATAAGTGGGCCACAAATAGTGCTACTTCATTGAGAGGTTAGCAGGCCAGCCAGGAGGGCTGTGCCCAGGGGCTCCTCCTTGGGGATTTAGCGCAGGAACCTCAGAGCAGACTGTGATGGCTCTGGTCCAGATACAAGCACTTCAGATCATCTGGGTCACATGGTCTGGTTTCCCTGAAAGTGGATCCCATCATCCCCAGGGTGAGAGTCAGACTTGAGAGTGGATGGCAGAAGACACAGTGCAGAGAGAGGGCCCCACAGCTGTAACCTTGTGGTGAGGGAGCCCTGTTCCAAACAAGTTCCCAGTTGCTGGAGTCAGCCCTTTACCCAGTAGGGCACTGTAGACAAACACACAGGAGCTATTTTTAGAGGTCCAGTTATTCCTGACAGTGGCTTAGCATTAGGCATGTATGTAGGACCTGAGAGAGGACTGCAGAAGCCCCACCCCATCTAGAAGGCACCCAAATGGTATTTCCACTGATGTGTACTTGGAAGAGCAGGCCAACCCCACTCCCTCTCCAGGCATTCAGTGCATGATGGCATTTGGGGACTTCAAAGAGAGGAGGGGACCAAGTGTCTGTCAGTCATGTTGTGAGCTCTGAGTGCTTCCCTGAAACTGTAGCACTGACAGACAGGCATTGCAGGCAGACAGGCAGACATGCAGACAGACAGACAGGCAGACAGACTGGGATAATCAAGCTACTGTGTATAGGTTTAACAGTGATGAAGGAAACTAAGGCTGACTTGTATGAGTTATCCCCTCACCAAGCTTCCTCATCTGTCTTCTGGGACCTCAGGGTGAGGGCAGGCAGGGAGGGTTATAGGTGATGTTCTGTGGTTCTGAGTCCTTAGAAGATGCCTTAGTACTGACATACAGCAATGAGATCCTCGTCTACTGATCTGTCAAGCAACAGACTATATCCCACAGGCCTTCTGTCCTGGATCTCGCAAGAAGCAGACAGGGCGTTAGAGCCAGAAGCTACAGGGAAATCCCATGGTCCTTCCCAAGATGGCAGCTAATGTGGGCTGTCCCTAGGATTTGTTTTTCCTTTGGGTTAACTGGGTGTCCAGGGGTTGGACACACCAATGCCCCACACAATGTGGATCCCTCTCACCTGGGAATCGGCAACACTTGTTTTTTGTAGCTGTCAGTTTGTCCGTTAGGTTGCCCTGCAGTCCTGGGTTTCCTGCTAATCAGAGGCAGTGTGCAAAAGGGGCCGCTGCCATCTTGGAATCCTATGTGCAGGATTTTAGGCACACCAAGATAGAAAAGATGTTTTCTTCAAGGCTGCCAAATACAAATAGCCAAAACACTAAGAATGTAGCATTTATATAATTCCTGGTTGTGTCATGGTTCTTCTTGCTTCAGGTAGTTTCTTGCATATACATATACATTTATATTATTACATATATATATGCACAAAAATTAATTATAACAACAAAAACAAAAAAATGTCCCACGTTTAGAGGCATAAGCCAGCTGTCAAAGCAGTAACACTTCAAATCAGTCAGTATACAAAGCTTTTTGACGTGGAGGCATATAGTTTGTAGGTTTGTATCCCTGTTCAACCTTGGGCCCTTATGAAGACCAACAGCACCAATAGATCTGAGGTCAAACTGCCCTTAGCTATCATGTCTCTTGTGGAAGCCCCACTTTTAAGGAAACTGGCTGGCAATTTTAGAGCAGTGTGACATTATTTTTCTTCACATCAACCTCAGATTGATGCATATCTAAATGTAGATCAGTAAGGACATAAAATATATTTTTATGAAAAAATGAGATTACATAGTAATTTTAAGGAGATATTTGTCATCTTGAGTCTTAGACTGTCTTTGTAAGTAGCTTATTTTATCATCGGGGGGTCACAGTGTGACTGACTATGTACACCAGGCTGGTCTAGAACTCCTAGAGATCTGTCTGTTTGTGTCTCTATTGGGCTGGGATTATGGCCTTCTGCCACCACCTTGCTGCTCTAATATTTGAACTCAATTGCACTCAAAATCTTTAAAAATCTTAAGCAAAAATCATTCAAGGAAGCAAGAAAATTCTAAGTCTTGGGTCAGTTGTGTCAATTTAGGCTTGAGTAAGCAAAGCCTTGTCCATCTTTTTTTTTTCAATTTAGTTATTGTCAAATTGCATAGGAGGACCCTTTTAGAAAGAGCTGACTCATAGGTAAGGGGTTTTAAATTTCAGTTGCAATCAACTCTATGGAGAAGAGTTTTTTTTGTTGTTGTTGTTTTTTGTTTTTTTTAATAGTCGCTAATTGTGCCTCACATCTCTCAGATATTTTACTGCTTTCCCCATAAAGTCTCTTAGAGAAGGTACAGAAAATTATGATCACCACTAAGCACACTGCAAAAAAATCCATAACAGTGACAGTCAAAACAAAGCCAAAAAAGAAAAAAGAGCCTTCTGCTATGGCAACTCGGAGAGGGACCATAGCAGTCTCTAATTTTTTAAACAATCTGGGCAGTTAACTCCATTCCCCAGGTTGGTCTAGAAGACTGTTGACCTCCTAGTTCTGCCTGTCCAACCTTCCACGTGTCACAGCCATAGTAGCCCTGTAGGAGTAGAGCCCACAGTCAGCTTGGAGCAGCACCTGTGAAATGCTCTGGCCCACGAAGGAATGTGCATTAAACCAGCTTGTGTGTCTTTTGCACCTTGGAAGGTTTGAGCTGGGAAAAAAAAAACACTACTATTAAGAAACTGTTCTTCTCTTCCATCTTTCTAATAGGTAAAGTTTGGGAAACAGCTTGAGTTTACAGGAAGGTATGGCAGATCAGTTAGAGGCCGTCAGCTCTGCGTTCTTATTTCTCCTCAGTTTGTATCCTTTCTGCCCACAGTAGGTTCTAAGTTTAGGTGTTCTCTCTGGGAGGTTTTCCCCATGCTAAACTGTGACAAAGTATGATTTTTAAAGGTGTGGATACTTGATTTAGCTGAGCGCCGATACATTGTCGTTAATTTAGAAGCATGGCCTAATGTTTTTATTAGTCCTATAATTATGATTACAGTGGTATTTTTGTCTCCCACCATATCTTCCAGCTAGCTGAAACCATCCATAGGATAGATGTCACATGTACTTTGAGGCCTGTTGACCTTTATGCTATCTCAGTCAGAGACCACTGATTAATGGGGTGGGCCACCACACCGAGCTACTCTTCACTCATATGAAGAGTGCTTGGTTAATAGAAGCAAGATGAGCAAGGAAACACACAAAATGTACGGTACTAGGAGAAAGGAGGTAAATCCTGTGGTCAAGGAGATAAATAGATTAAAGATACTAAATGGAATACAAGGAATGGTGCCCTCAGGTACTCAGAGAAAGTTCCAGCACACCCAAGCTTAGGCAGTGAAGGAACCCATCACAAACAGCAGGCTAGTTGTGCTGGCTGCAATAGGTTTGTCCCCTTTGAGGCCATTCCTGTGTTTGAATGCTTGGCCCATAGAGAGTGGTACCACTAAAAGGTGTGGCTTGTTGGAGTCCCTGTAGCATTGTTGGAAGAAGTGTGCCACTGTGGAAGGCAGCTTTGAGGTCATTTATGCTCAAGCTATGCGCAGTGTGGCACACAGTCTCCTCCTGCCTATACACATCAATATGTAGAACTCCCAGCTCTTTCTCCAGCCCCATGTCTGCCTGCAGGCCGCCATGTTTCCCACCATAATGATAGTGGACTGAACCCCAGAAACTGTCAGCCAGCCCCAATAAAAGGTTTTCCTATGTGAAACTTTCCACGATCATGGTTGTCTCCTCACAGCAATAAAAGCCTAAGGGTCTAAAAAGGTGTTGTCAGGAACATATAGGTCTCAGAATATGAAATATTGCATTCTGAGGGTCTAAGTAAATAATGTGAGATGTGTAACTTCAAGTTATAAAGGCATGAGGAGATGACTTAAGGTATATGAGATATGGGAAGTGTTTCAGATTGCTTTCCCCTTCTGTGTCATTCAGCATCTGGCAGTTGGCCTGCTTTCCACTTCCGGAGGGCTAGCCCAGGCCCTGCTTGATTCCGGACCAGAATAGAATGACCTGGAGGTCAAAGGTCCCATCCCATTTTCCAGTCAGGGTGAGTGAAGGCCTTGTACAAGCCTGTGCTATGGAAAGGATGGAGACTCACAGGTCTGAGGGAGTAAGGGCAAAGGGCAGGTGTCTCTGACAGCTGTAGCCTGGGAAGTGCTCAAGGATTTTGCTTGGGTGTGGGGTGGGGTAGCCTAAGGCCACAGGACTCTGTTCCTGCCTGCACCTCTGATGGCCTCAAGGGAGAAGACACATGGCTCTTCTTGTGCATGCCTCCTCTTGCCTGTGGTAAAAATCTCGGAACAGGCTTCTCTGTCACTGAGGTGGACCAGAAATCAGTACAATAGCTAAAGAAACTCCATTTTTATGGCATACTTGTGTCTTGTGGTTTTATTGCTGCACAGATACACTATGACAAAGGCAACTCTTGTAGAAGAAACATTTGATTGGGGCTGGCTGACAGTGTCAGAAGTTCAGTCCATTAGCATCATGGCAGGGAACATGGTGACATGTGGGCCGACTTGGCACTGGAGACGCAGCTGAGAGCTCTATCTCTGGATCCACAGATGAGAGAGACAGTGAGCCACTAGGCCTGCCTTGAGCATCTGAAACTTCACAACCCACCCCTCCCAATGACACACTTTCTCCAACAAAGCCACTTCTATGCCAGGAGGCCACGCCTTCTAATGATGGCATGCCCTTGGGTATATCGGGGCCATTTTTATTTAAACCACCACAGATTTATAATCTGCATGGTGAAGTAAACCTTTGATGCCCTAGTTACATTTGGCCATGGTGGTTTGCCATTGCTGCAGACACTCACTGTCTGTTTGCGGAAGTAGTGCAGCCATGCTGGAGGAAGGATGCCATTAGAAATAGACTCTGGGTGCTCACAGTCTCATCCTATTTCCAGCTAAATCTCTCTTTGGTGTGTGGTTGAAAACTTCATCTCTCAGCTTAGTTCTCTGGCACTTACTGATGTTGCATCTCCTGCCATTACGGACCTTCCCTCTGGAAATGTAGGCCAAAATAAAAATCTCTTCCTTCCTTAAGTTGCTTTGGGTCATGGTGTTTTAATCCAGCAACCAAAAAAGTAGCTCATGTACACTCCAGTGGTCACAGACAAAGCTTGTTGCAGTACTATGCACAACCTAGTAGGCTTCTTTGTAGAGGGTGAATGCATGCTCTCAGAGGGTCTTTAGGCTGCCTATCTCTAGGAGCATATGGGACCTGTTTGTCCATGTGGTTCCTGTTTATCATTGTGGGCCCCACTTGATTCTTGCCTGAACAGGGGTATCAGCTGCCTCATTAGGGGACCACCTCTCCTAAAGTACTCACCTGCCCTCAGTAAGCATGGGGAGCCCATCATCCTTCCAGGAACATCTGAAAATGGTGCTTAGTTTCCCAACAACCAGAATGTGTGTTGTGAAGGGTGGGGGAGGGCCTCCAGACTGACTTTAGCAGGAAGGTATGCTCCAAGCTCCAGGCACCTCAGAAAATAACTCTATCCCCCCCACCCCAACCATGGATGAAGACACTGGAATAAACATATACTGCGGGCCTTCTTGTGGGAACGAGCCACTTCCCCTCCGCTAGTCCTTCCCGGTGGAAATCAGCCCATGGAGTCTACTTCACAGTGTTCCAGAGAAAAGAGGACATGTGACTTTCTTGGTCAATGTGCAAGTCAGGGCCTCAGAGTCCAAGTGCACAGGCCTAAAGGGTCAAGCAAGTGTGCATCTTGTTCTGGGTCCTAAAGCAAAGTTCATAGTGACTGTGGTCATAAGCCCCCTCAAACCTCCACATCCCCATCTACATCCATGGAGATATCTGGATACAGTACCTGGGGCACAGAGCAATATTTCAATATGCCTAGAGAATTATCAACAACTTGTTTCAGATTCCCAAGAGCACTAGGGTATCAGAGCCAATTTCTGACATGTCGGGAATGATGAAGGGCACACTGTGCTTTTTTTGGATTCAGGGTTTAGAAGGCAGGAGGCACAGTCAGTTGTGTGAGTTTCCAGGAATGGCAAGTACCTTACTTCCCTTGGATGGTTCAGAATCAGTTTCTTGGTTCAGGACATTTTGTCAGGTTCCTGGACATTTTCTTTTTTTCTTTTTCTTTTTCTTTTTCTTTTCTTTTTTCTTTTTTCTTTTTTTTTGAGACAGGGTTTCTCTGTGTAACCTTGGCTATCCTGGACTCACTTTGTAGACCAGGCTGGCCTCAAACTCACAGAGAGCCTCTGTCTCCCGAGTGCTGGGAGGAGGAAAACATAAACAAGGAGAAGAATTATGCAGATAACACAAGTATACTCTGGGCACCATTCAAAAACAAAAGAAGCTCGTGAAATCCCAGTCCAGTATAGACCGGGAAAAAGTCACCATTTTTTGAAAATGGGGCAGTTTCAGTTCTTACTACATTAAAACATATCTCGTGGTGCTGAATAAACATCTTAAAGTTGAGCCCAGAGTCTGCGTGCTATGCTAGCAAACCCTTGGCAGTATTCTGGAGGCCCAGGCTTCCACACCCTTGGGTCAGCCTTGCCCTTCCATGGACAGCAGCCACAGTTTTGTGCCCTCAGGAAACTGGGTACAGAAGGCTATAGCTACTGACCTGATGGTGTCTCCTCACACTGCTCAGGTATCTGGAAGCACAAGATTCCATTCTCCTGGGTCCCTGCCCTCTGCAGATGTTGCCAGGAACTTTCTGAGCAGCAGCCCTGGGTCACAGCCAAGCATCCCTTAGCCCTGTGTAAGCACACCTCAAACGATTGCCTGTCTGCTAAGAGATGGACACTACTGTACCCTGGGTTGCTAGACACAGGCCTTTCCTCTCATCACTTCTGGGTAGGAATTTGCCTGACACATGAGGAAGACAGACACTAGAAACTTTACAAAGGAACCTGCAAATGCTTGCTACAAAAAGTCCTCCACTTAACACTTTTTTCTTTTTTCTTTTTCCTTTTTTTTTTTAGCTTATTGAGATGGGGTTTCTCTTTGTAGCCATGGCTGTCCTGGACTCCCGTTGTAGACCAGGCTGGCCTGGAACTCACAAAGATCTGCCTGTCCTTGTCTCCAAGGTGCTGGGATTGCACCTGTGTGCCACCTCACCTGGCCACCTAATACATGTTCCTCAACCTCAAGGAATCAGAGCTATATTTAGTATTTGTAAGATAAGAAATAGCTGGATGGGAGCCAGCCTTCCTTGCTGGGGAAACCTCTCCACAGAGCTCTTGCACTGCACAAGGATTGGGGGCTTTCCCTGTTCATCACACATTTGCCAGGGCATCAGTGTCGACTCAATGCCTGGCCCTGGACTAGGCACCTGGTCTCCTGGATGCTGTTCATACACTACATGGGTCTGGGCTGAAATAACAACATGAGGAAGCGCACATGATGTTCCTGTGGGGGGCACAGACACTAACTGCTGTTTATCTCTGCAACCCACACTACAGCAGGAGATACTTAGCATAGAGGGCATTTCCTTACAATTTTCCATTTCCCCAAACATTGCTATACTTGGTGCCATATCAGGAAGGTCAGGGGGCATAGCACGAGAGAGGTTCTCTTTACCATCCCCTTCATGAGGGCATGACAGTCTGGATGGGTCTGGGAACAGCTTGGAGTGGGCCATGTTCTGTAAGGCAAAGGTGGCTCAATGTTGCCTTGTCTTTAGAGTCTACACTGAGAGAGTGAGCTGACAGGGCCTTTCCTTAGCTGCCTTCTCAGCACCATTGCACCCCGGCTCCTCTGAGCCCACAGTGGTCAAACCGTCCTCCCCAAGTGAGGAGAAGTCCATTTTGGAATATTTCCTCCTTCTCTCTCCTAGGTATGGGCTTCTAGTACGGGTTTTGGTGTCTGAAACTTTGTTCAGGTGCCTCAGCTGCAGCCTGGTGAGTACTGATTGAGCTACCGATTTCAGCTCCACAGGACCTTGTAGGCTGCTGAGAGTTCTGGGCACAGCTAATACGGCCTGATGATGAGAAGCTGCAGACCCAATGACAGAGACTTGCCCTCGTTCACTTCTGGACAGCTAAGAGGAGCCAGAATGCAGTTAGTCACATCATAACAATTAGATCGGAAGAGGCTGAACATTGCTGGCCATGTGTCACGGATTCAGGGCTCCAGGGGACCTACCTTCTATGAATTGGGGTCAGAACAAAAGGGCTAGTGTGCAGCAGAATTTGAGCAGACCCATTGTATCTATCTGGAATGTGGAGTGACAGCAGCTCAGCTGTGAAGCTGCCTTTGGTCAGTGATCATTATCTCAGAGTCTTTGTGTTGTTGTGTTGAAGGATTCTCAGAGCCTTTGCATAAAACCAGTGCTCTGACCTATTTGACAACCCAGGAAGTCTCATATGCCTGAGGTGATGGCTCTTTCCAGATAGCCCCTAGATAATATAGGAACTTTGGCTGTGTGGAAATTGACTGGCAAAAGATGCCTTTTCTTATTTTAGGTGGGGTTTCTCTGTTAGGCCTGGTTGTCTGTGAACTCACGCTGTAGACCAGGCAGGCCTTGACCTCCCAGAGTTTAACCTGCTTTGGCATTCCCTGAGCGAGTGCTAGGATTAAAGGCAGTGATACCTTTTTCATGTAACAACAAAAAGAGATTTTAGGGCCAGGTGTCACAGGTGCAAGCCTGTGATCTCAGAACTAAGGGAGGCAGAAGCAGGCAGATCTAGGTGAGTTCAAGGCCAACCAGGTCTAAAACACGAGTCAAGGACAGACAAGGGTAAACACAGGAAACTTATCTTCAGAAAAAAGAAAGGCAGGAAGGAAGGAAGGAGAGAGAGAGAGAGAGAGAGAGAGAGAGAGAGAGAGAGAGAGAGAGAAGAGAGAGAAAGAAACCTTATCCCTAAAAGAAAATAAAGATTGCTTTACCCAGGTAGAATTTGATAATCACAAAGTAAGTCATTCAATGAGATCCCAGCAACCATGCTTAGTAATCCTTCCTGTGTGGTTTTTTTTCCCAACTCACTGACTTTTAAACACATATGTGTTATACTGAAGTAGCCAGGAAGCCGTCATGAGTTTTGTTGTGCTCATAGGCATCAGACACAGCTATCTGCCCATTCTGCCTGACAGAAGGGAAGCAGTTCCTTTGATGAAGGGGAACTAGATGCCTTTGGACCTAACTGCCCAGAATTTGTTGACCAAAAGGGGCAGCATGGTGTCTTCTGTAAGTGCTTCTCAGCTGAAGTTAGGGTTGGTACTGGAGGCAGTGACCTCAGAGTGAGTCAGCAGGCAGGACAATCAGAGGACTGACTGTCTCTATGCTGATGTCAACTCACACAGTTGTGACACCTGAATAGGGCAAGGGGACACTCCCTCCTCTGTGTTCCCTGAGGCAAGGCCACTTCTGTTGGCAAGACCTTGTGGAGCCTTTCTCTAGAAGCCTCCATCCTATCCAGTGACTGCCACTCCCCCTCCCCCACCCCAGACTCTCAAACTGCACAGACAGGCACAAGAGCACCAAACCCCAGGTTTGCATGGTCTGTCCTTAAGCAAACCCCGCTGCTGGACATGTTGTTGAGAAGCAGCAGAGCATCAATGTCAGTGGAGTTTCAGGGCACACAGGCCATGTGACCTGGGCCTCCTCATTGAGCTCACAGCTTAATAGCAAGAAGGGGAGGGCCCAGGAGGAGCAGCACAGAGCTTGGCACCTGCCTGCCTCCACACTCAGGAGGAAGGAGGAAGAGTGGGTGGCAGGAGGTGGGGCAGGCCTAGCACTGCTTGAGACCCTCCAGGAGGGAGACCACAGCCACAAGAGGGCAAAGGGCACAAACTCTGATTCAGAGTTTCCTTCCCTTCCAGTGGATTCCAAGGCTTTCATTGTTAGGTTCCCTGTGTGGGCTCAGCCTTGTGGTCACCAGGCAGCACAGGCCTCCAGGTCTCAGTGTCCTTGCCATGCATTGAGGTTCAGGCCGAAAGACCCCCACCCAAGTTGAGGGGGTGCTCAGCACCACAGAGTACCATTTTTCAGGCCTGAGCCACTTGCTCATGTAACACTGTTGAGGAAAGTTACAAACATCCACTCAGCTCCCTTTGCCCAGTCCCTGACACATACTTTCTTTTCTATTTCTTTTTCCTTCATTCTTTTCCTTGTTTCTTTCCTTTTTTTCTGAGACAGGGATTCTCTGTGTAGCCTTGGCTGTCCTGGACTTGCTTTGTTGAACAGGCTCCCTGGAACTCACAGTTCTCAGCCTGCCTCTGCCTGCCAAGTGGTGGGATTAAAGGCTTGGTTTTCTGCAAACAGGCAGTTTGTGAGATCAGCACAGCAGGCTGTTCTAACCATTAGGGACACCATTGGATCAGGCTCATTCTGAGGACCTCTAAAGAGGGCAGGGGCAAAGGTCCATAACAGCTGGCCCAGAAAGAAGTCAAAAAGGAGTGTTAGGGGATGGGCCAGGGCTGAATGGAGAAGGAGTCCATGAGAAGACTTGGAAGTAAGGATAGTGTGCCCTGCAGCAGGAGGACTGGTGCTGGTCTTGTGGCTGGGGCAGTGACTGCTGAGGTCAATAGTGGTGGGCGGGGCTTGTATGCTAGAGTGGAAGGGTGGGTGGATCTGGACCTAGTAAGAGCTAGAGAAGGAAACTTTGTGCCCTTGGGAACAGGCACTAGCAGGGGGGGGTGGCATGGGGGGGAGGGGCTGTGTTCTGGAGTGCTAACAGCTGAGGGGGGGAGGTAGGATGACTCAGGCAGGGGTGTGAGGGCCAACCTGCATCTGCATGGGGTCCAGCCCACCTGATTACTAGGGAAGCAGGAAGTGGTGAGGTGTTGAGGGCGTGGCTATGGATCCTGCAGTGTGGAGGTAAGGGGCTGTCAGGGTGATCACTGACAAAATAGGGCTGGGCTCTGGATGTTGACCTGAGAGGAGGCAGGGTCACCCTAAGAGCAGGATGTGGTTGTGTAGGTGTATACTAGTGTGGGGTTGTGAGAGCTGACTGAAGAGTGGTGGACTGAGCTCTGTTGCTGATGCAGGGCTTGATTGAAGTCTGGCCTTTCACTAAGTTCTGGATTGTATCAGTCTAACTTTTGTTCCCTACTTAATGTTACCCAGAACCGCCGAAGGAGAAGAGTGTCCAAGGGCTGTTTCTGCTGTGGCAGTTGTTGTGGGCTGGGCTGTGTGAGTGGTGAGATAAGTGAGCAGGGAATGCAGAGCACCAGGCCAAGGCTATGATGTGAGTGGTCACTTTCTGAGGAGGGGGCAGAAGGCTGAATCCTTACTTGACCTTCATTTGGCAGAGAACACCTGTAGCAGTGGGGCACTGTGACCTGCTGAGATAGAGTAGTGGGTGGGGGCTGTGATTGCAAAGGTCAGGGAAGGGCAGTGGGTTTCAACCTTCCTAATGCTGTGACTCTTTAACACAGTCCCTCATGTGTTTCGTTGCTATTTCACACCTGGAATTTTGCCACTGTTACAAATGTAACCACAACATACATAGCTGTTATGTGGGTCACGACCCACGGGTTGAGAATCCTGTCTGTGGCGGGAAGTATTGTATATTCTCAGGAAGAAGCTGTGAGTGCTGAGCTAAGGGGCTGTAGATGTGTGTCTGGGGGGCCGGGACAGAAGCTGTCTCTGCTGGGGTAGCTTGTGCTGGAGGTGTTGTGAGTGGGGCTGTGATGACTTAGGTAGTAGTGGTAGGCGGGGCTTGATGCTTAGGTGCAGCTGAGGCTGATGATGTAGGCATAGTGAGCAGAGCTCCCAAGCCAAGGTAGGGGGGTTAGAGCAGTGACAGGTTGGCCTTCTGTCTTGCTATCTGATGGACACGTTGAGGGCTGGGTGAAGTGTAAAGCATTGGCAAAACTACTGAATGCAGTGGAGAAGAGGGAGCCTGTTTGTGTGTGCTGCAGCAACTCTTGTGGGTGGGGCTGTGAGTGCTTTCCTAGGTGGGCTGCATTTGAATTGGATAGTCCCAGGAAGGGCCAATCATCTTACCTATCACCTTTTTGGAATGCATATTAAGTGTTCTCGAATCCAGCTCTGGTTACCTTAAGTAGGCATGTTTGGAGTTACTAACAATGTTATGTCCAAATTTTGAGAGACTCTCTGAACAGACCACCCAAGAGCCGAGTCCAAATGCAGTGGCAAGGTTGTGTTTATATTGCAGGTTGGGACCCAGGACACACCTCCAATGCGCTGATGCTGCAGGTGCAGGGAAGTGGCCTGGAGTCTCATTTGAGAGGGGTTTGTTATAGGTTTTAGACAAAGAAATGGGTTCTACAGTATATGATTGGATGACATCTGGGCAGAAAAGCTGCAAGCAGAGAGTTACAAGACTTAGAGTTTCATGGTTGGGTAATAGGTGTAGGACAAGTCGGCCTATAGAAAATATTGGCTGAAGCAGTCATGGGGGCATTAGGAACCTTGACCTGGCCTCTCCTAATTGGTTGTTGCTATGTGCCAGACCACCTGCTGCTCAGCTTGACCAGCAGAGGGTGTATTTGGACTTTCCCAAGGTGAGCTGATTGTGTGGCCAGTGAACATTGTTTCTGTTTAGGCTAGTGTGTGCTTAGTCTGGAATCTGGGTTCAGCCCTTGCCTAGGTTGAACACAAAATGGAGTTTCCTTTGCAAAATGGAGTCTCTTTTTCAAAAGGGAGTTTGTTTGGTCCTAACAAACAAGATAGTTTAGACTGAGGGTTTTATTTTACATTTTAACCTGTTTGTGTGTGTCTGCAGATGCAGGGAGATACCCTGAAAAGCTTATTCAGTATTTGTCAGGTAAGCCATTCAGTTGTTGACTAATATAGTTATCCGTATCCTAGACAGCATTAAAGAGGAATCTATAAAAACCCAACATTTATAGGAACTCAGAAAATGCTGACACCAGGTTGTTTCAGTTTTCTTTAGGGAGTTTTTATTATTAATTTATTCTTGTTACATATCAAAGTTTATCCCATGCCTTATATACTCCCATTCTTCCTTTCCTCCCATGTTCCCCTTATTCCCCTCCCCTATGACTGTTCCTGAGGGGGATTTCCTCCCTCTGTACATGCTCTAAGGTTATCAAGTCTCTTTTTGGTAACCTGCTGTCCTTTCTCTGAGTGCCACCAGGTCTTCCCCTCCAGGGGACATGGTCAAATATGAGGCACCAGAGTATGTGAGAAAGACATATCCCACTCTCCACTGTACTGTAGAGAATGTTCTGACCATTGGCTAGATCTTGGTAGGGGTTTAAAGTTTATGGCCTGTATTGTCCTTGGCTGGTTCCTTAGTTTGAGCGGGACCCCTGGGCCCAAATCTGCCTATCATAATGTTCTACTTGTTGGTTTCTAGGACCCTCTGGATCCTTCTACTTTGCCATTCTCCCATGCTTCTCTCATCTAGATTCCCCATAGGATGTCCTTTCCTCTCTCCCAATTTCCTGGTAAGTGAAGGCTTTCCTGGGACATGCCCCTTGGGCTAATATGCAGATATAAGTGAGTATATACCATTTGAGTCTTTCTGCTTCTGGGATAACTCACTCATTATGATCATTTCTAGCTCAGCTGTCAAGAGAACAAAGCAATAGCCTACAGACTGGGAAAAGATCTTCACCAACCCTACATTTGACAAAGGTCTAATATCCAAAATATATAAAGAACTCAAGAAATTAAACACCACCAAACCAAATAACCCAATTGAGAAGTAGGGCTTGGAACTAAACAGAGAATTCTCAACAGAAGATTATCAAATTGCTGAGAAACACGTAAAGAAATGCTAAACCTTCTTAATCATCAGGGAAATGCAAATCAAAACAACTCTGAGATTCCATCTTACACCCATCAGAATGGCTAAGATCAAAAATTTAAGCGACACCACATGCTGGCGAGGATGTGGGGAGAGAGGAAGACTCCTTCATTGCTGGTGGGAATGCAAACTAGTACAGCCACTTTGGAAATCTATCTGGTGCTATCTCAGAAAAATGGGACTAGGGCTTCCTCAAGACCCAGCTATTCCACTCCTTGGAATATACCCAGAAGATGCTGTAGCACACAACCAGAAAATTTGCTCAACCATGTTCATAGCAGCCTTATTCATAATAGCCAGAACATGGAAACAGCCTAAGTGTCCATCAATAGAAGAATGGATAAAGAAACTGTGGTACATATACACTATGGAATACTATTCAGCTATTAAAAACAAGGAATTGCCGAAATTTGTGGATGAATGGATTGAGCTAGAAATGATCATAATGAGTGAGTTATCCCAGAAGAAGAAAGACTCCAATGGTATATACCCTCTTTAGGGATTTTTAACAATATTCAATAAGACTACAAATCCTTCTCAGAGACCCTGAGTTCAATTTCCAGCAACTAACCATGTGGTTCACAACCATCTGTAGTGAGATCTGGTGCCCTCTTCTGGCGTGCAGGCACACATGCTGTCTAAATAATAAATACATCTTTTAAAAAAATTTTTTTTCTTTAAGATCCTAAAGTACAGCTTATATTTTAGCCCTTTGAAGTCACATAGTGTCTTTCCATGGGCTGTTTAGCTTTGTTTTCTCTCTTTGTCCTAGTGTCAGATGGTCTCCTGACCCAGAACAGGAATGTTCAAGGGAATTTTAAAACAAGCATGCTTGGGTTGTGAGACTGGGTGTCTAATCCAACTCCAGAGCCAGCTCTTTAATAGACTAGTACAGCATGAAACAGTAGAATTTCAACCAAAATTAATGAAAAGAGATGGGGAAGAATATGCCATTCTCACTAAAGGAAAAGCCTACCACAGGGCATTCCAATTCAGAACATCTTTGAACAATATACAAGGGCACACACCTTTATTTAAAAAAAATCAAAAAACAAAACAAACAAAAAGCAACAAAACCCGAACAAACCTGTTATTAAAGAACGCTATGATGCAGACACGACAATTGTGGGAGAATTCAGTGCCCCACTCTAACCAATGGACAGATCACTGAGGCAGAAACAAAACAGAGAAATAATGAAACCAACAGATGGAATGAATCCAGTGAACCCAATGGTTATCTACAGAACTTTTCACCCAAAGCACAAAAGAATATTCTCTCTTCTTTGTGCCACATGGAACCTTCTCTAAAACTGGCAGTATGTAGTCAGTTACAAAGCAAACCGTAACTTATACAAAAAAATTGAAATTACCCATTGTGCTTTCTCAGAACACCATAGATTAAGATGGATCTCAACAACAGAAATAACAAAAACTCTACACAGTCATGGAAAATGAGCAACTCTCTACTCAGTGACAACTGGACCAAGGAAGAAATGAAAAAAAAATTAATGACTGTCTAAAATTCAATGAAAATGAAGGCACAACATATCCAAGCCTATGGGACACAATGAAAGCAATACTAAGAAGAAAGTTTGTAGCACTAAGTGCCTTCATACAGAAATTGGGGAGAATCCATACTAGCTACTTAACAGCACCTCTGGAAGCTTCCACAACAAAAGAGGCTAACACACACAAGAGGAGTAGATGCCTGAAAATAATCCAACTCAAGCTGAAGTCAACACACTAGAAACAGAGGACAATACCAAGAGTGAACAGAAGCAAGGAGCAGTTCTTTAAGAAAGTCACCAAGATAGACAAAAGACACACATTTAGCCAAACTAACTTAAAGGCAGAGAGAAAATATCCAAATCAACAAAACCAGAAAGGAAAAACAGAACATAACAACAGACACTGGTGAAAAAAAAAAAACCAAAGACAAATTAGGTCTTACTTCAAAAAATCATAGTCTACAAAATTGGAAAATCTAAATAAAATGGACATTATTTTGGTAGATCGGTAGATTCCATTTACCAAATCTAAATCAAGATCAGGAAAACAAGTTAAATACCTCTATAACCCCTAAGGAAAAGAAGCAGTCATTGAATGTCTCCCAACCAAGCAGGAGGAGGGGAAAGCCTCAGGGCCAGATGATTTTAACTCAGAATTCACTGGGACGAAGATTAAGAAATAGGCCTAAAAGGGAGACCAGGCATGATAAGGCATATCTGACCAGCTGAGGTGGAACGAACCAGTCTGGCTGCAGGAGAGCAGGGAGGGTCCTGGAATCCTGGGTTTAGACGATAAAACTCTGTCAGTTCTCAGTTTGAATCTTGACACACTGACTTTTGCTCAGATGAGCTGGGCCAAATTGCTCAACTTAAGCCAGGAAAGAGGCCAGAGGGCTCAGACTGAGAGCCCTGCCCAAGGCTGTTTGTGTAATAGCAGTCCTGGGAAGGCTTTGTGAGTTCCTGCCTGTTTGCTGGCCTGGAGTTTCCTTAAATAGTCCCTGGACTTCTCACCTGGATGTGTCCAGCCTGGGAACTCACAAGTCTCACAGATGTCTCCAGCTTAGGTCAAGTTCCTCCCCTCCAGGAGATCCTAAACCCTCTCAGGAGAAGTGAGCTAGTACAGACATCTGTTGCCCAAGGGGGGCCCCGGAGGCAGGGTGGGGGACCGATCTTGTGTAACATGCATATGACCCAGCTATGCCTATGTAAAGAAGGGTTTCCTAAAGTTCACCTTATGTGCATTCATCTTACCTGATCCTCCTGACATCTTCCTTTTCCACCAGAATGAATCTGGCCAAAAACTCCACCGCCCCACCTTTCATCCTGAGGTACTTTAAGTAAGAAAGACACTTCCTGCCTTGTGGGGTGGACACCGGGACACAGACGAACTGTGCCACCTCTTTTTCTTAGCTTCAGATAGCCACAGTCCTTGGGGGAAGGTCCAAACTTTGAATCCCTTTTATCCTACAAAGATGGCCCCAACTGCTGATATGATTCAAATCCTAGGTACTAATCATCAACACCAGAGATACCTCACTCACCCTAACTCAAGATGCCTAAGAGAGGCCATCCACAGCAGCTTCCCCTTAGAGCTCCACAGGAAAAAGAATATGGGTATAACATTTTTTTAAGTTATCTGCATTGCCTGTAGGCCCTGCTAGCAATCAATCAACACACACACACAGGTGTTATATTTTAAAATAGCCTTAGTTAATGTGGGGCAGGGCAGATATCAATCTTCTAAACTACCTCCCATGGTGGGGCAGGCATGGGATCCCTGCCTCAATCCCATGCCATCTGCATCCTATAACTTCTATCAAGCTACCTCGCATCCATAACACCAAATTCCTCCTAATGTTCTTCATCTGAGCCGATTTCTCCATCTATACCGGTCATGTGCTTCTCCTCCATCTAACCCATGGCTGCCTTCCTCTCCTCTCCTCAAGTCTCTTTCCTTCTTCCTCTTGGCAGTCCTGCCTTTTTCTTCCCAGGATTCCTCTCTCTCCTAGCCCCACCTGTGTCCTCTACCCTGCCCAGGTGGGATGGCTTTTTATTAAGAAAAAAGGTGCATCACAGAGACAGCAAGCAGTGATTAGCATCAAAATACTTCAGACCATCCCCCAACATAACAGGCTCTATGTGGTCCCTGACTTGTGGAGTTGGCTCAGTCCCATCAAGGTTAATTTCTTATTTTAAATTTTAAATGTATTAATTTATTCAGACTACAACTCAGTTGCTATCCTGTCACTTGTATCCTCCCATTCCACTCTCCTGCTTTCACTCTATTCCCCTCCCCTAGGTCTGATACCAAGCTGAACATAGGCTATCAAGCCTCATCTTGGTAACCTGCTTATTCTTTCTTTGAGTGTCCTCAGGCCTCCCCACCAAGGAGAGATGGCAAAAAATGGGGCACCAGAGTCTTACTATCCTTGCTCACCTGGATGGATGGCTGATCATGGACACCTTCTCTGCTAACCTCACATGGCTCCTTCTACTGCCTTGGTATATATACTCTTCCCTCACCAGGCAGGTTCATCCTTTTGGGGAGGAGACAAGAATGAACATGGAGCCCATCTGAGCACCCCTAGCATGTTTCTCAAGACTGGCAAGAAGAGCAGGGGTCCAGTCTTGTCTTGGGGATTCTGAAGGATGTCCTATTGACTCCTTACAAGTCCCATGCTGACCTCCATCAGTGACATCCATTCTTCAGGTTAAGGACAGCGATGATCCCCACCTCAGAGGTCCCCAGAGTAGGAAGTCAGAGGTGGCATCTCTGGTCCACAGTCTTCCCCACCACCAGGCCCAGCTGACAGTAGGGAGAGCTTATTCATGTGCTGACTCAGAGGTCTCCTTGCTCCTCCTTCCAGCCCTGCTCCCTTACTTCTACATATCTTAGGCCTTTCTCCCTGGGACAAGTCCAGCTCTTCTGTCACCTCAAGTACTGCAAGCAGAAGCAAAGATGCCTGTGGAGAGCTGCGAGGTGCCGCGCCTTAATATGGCGTAGGCTTCTGCCTTCCACCATCCTGACGGCGAGCGCTCTCGAAGATAAACAAGTCATTATATGGCAAAAGGCTGTGCAAGGGTAACTGGTGATCTGATGACCAGCAGTCCTGCTCTGATGTGGACCTATGAGGAGGTGGCGCCTGGCATGAGCTGATTGGCCCTTGAGTTGTACTTAAATTTGGCCCTTCCCTTCTTCGGGACCATTCCCATTGAGCTTAATCCTGAGTAAAGATCTCAAGAAGTCTGGTTGTTGGTGTCTTATATCCGCTGGACGGTGCGACGCTGACAGATGCCCACAGGAACAACACCTAGGACCCCCGTGGCTGAGGGAGTGTGGAAGCCCTCCTGTGCTGTGTAGACCAAGAACATGGCCCCCACTCAGTGGCAGGCTGCACTACTGCTATCTAGAGCCTCTATCTAGGAAGTGATTCTCAGGTCCAACCTGTGCTGTCAGTTGGCACTGATAGCCTGGCCATCCCACCACCCCTGCCCTGGTGAACCCGAAAGGGTGGACAAGGATCTCATTCCTGTATGTCAGTGCTGAGACATCTTCTGAGCACTCACAACCACAATCATCACTTATAACCCTCCCCACATGTGCTGACCCTGAGGTCGCAAGAGGCAGATGAGGATGCTTTCGGAGGCGATCACTCATATGACTCAGCCTTAGTTTCCTTCACCACTGTTAAACCTATACAGAGTAGCTTGATTATCCCAGTCTGTCTGCCTGTCTGCCTGTCTGCCTGTCTGCCTGTCTGCCTGCAATGCATGTCCATCTGTGGGTCAGTTTCCCGGAAGCACTCAGAGCACACAACTTGACTGACAGACACTTGGTCCCCTTGTCTTTCTGAAGCCCCCAAATGGCATCATGCACTGAATGCCTGGAGAGGAGTGGGATCGTCCTGCTCTTCCAAGTACACATTGGTGGAAATACCATTTGGGTGCCTTCTAGATGGGGTGGGGTTTCTGCTGTCGTGTCTCAGGTCCTACATACATGCAGAATGCAAAGCCACTGTCAGGAATAACTAGAACTCTAAAAATAGCTCCTGTGTGCTTGTCTACAGTGCCCTACAGGGCAAAGGGCTGACTCCAGCAACTGAGAACCTGTTTGGCAAAGTGCTCCCTCACCACAAGGGGACAGCTGTGGGGCCCTCTCTCTGCACTGTGTCTTCTGGCATCCACTCTCAGGTCTGACTCTCACCCTGGGGATGATGGGATCCTCTTTCAGGAAAACCAGACCATCTGACCCAGATGATCTGAAGTGCTTGTTTCTGGACCAGAGCCATCACTGTCAGCTCTCAGGCTCCTGTGCTAAATCCCCAAGGAGGAGCCCCTGGGCACAGCCCTCCTGGCTGGCCTGCTAACCACGCCATGAAGCAGCACTATTTGTGGCCCACTTATCCTGAGAGAGGCCCCTTCAGCCCACCCTAAGCTCTCGTCCATTTGCTTCAAAAGAGAATCAAGGCTTTCTCCTTCCAGGAATCTCACAAAATGGCTCTGAGACACCACAACCCCCAAGGACCCTGAAGCAGATGGGGATGCAGAAGCTTGGGGAGCTGCCCTTTCTTCCTCTAAGTCACAGGAGATTTGTTGCCAGACCCACAGCAGGATACACTGCACTTGACTGTCAGTGGCCATGGACATGTGTTGCAGCTTCTGAGACTAAGTCTGATCTTCAGTCTTGACTAAGTCCTGGGGCCTCTTTCTTTCTGGGAACCTCTCTAATGCCTTCTATCCACAGAGGCCCCTGATCGGGAAAGGAGGGGGCTCACTGCCCCATGTTGGTACCTGCTGTGTGCAGCTCACCAGACCATCTGTCCCAGATTAATTGAAGTTGTAACCAGACCAGAGCTCCCACAGTGCACTCTCAGGACCTGTGTGTACCCTACAAGCTACTCACTCATCTTTTCCTCTGGGAGTGCCTAAAAATGATGTCTCTGCTGGGTTCCCCAGAAAGGAAGGAAAGGGGGTTCATCCATACAGTGTGAGGCATTTGGGCTAGGCTGACCACAGGGACAAAGCTGCGTGACTTCCACACCCCTGGTACTCAAAGAGAGACCTTTAGGGTCCCTGCAAAGCGCCTACCTGAATTCAGAAAGATCAGAGTGGCTTTCTCCATTTGAGAAATCGCACAAAATGTTGTGAAGAGGGGACATTCCCAATGCTAGGATGCCTGAAAGTTCCTCATTTGGGAAGTGAGGACCTGACTGTGAACCTCCAGATGTAGTTCTTTGACGGGAGAGAACCACAGAGAAAGGAGGGGCAGGGGACAGCCAAGCAACCAGAATGAAATTTCCTGAATAAACTTTACTAAATCCTCCTGCTTGTTGGACACATGTTAAGATCTCGGTCACCATTGCACTAGAGAACTGAGCTAAAATGCTATCTTCTGGTTAGGGGGACAGATCACAGTAAAAGAGTGGAAGTTGCTCATGCCTGAGGATCTGTCTGATTACCTCCCTGGAACCTGCATAAGTAGTGGGATGCAGCAGCTAGCACCTGATGCAGGAATCCTAGCACTCCTTTGGCAAGATGACAGGAGAGGCAGGAGAATGGGCCAGAATCTCCCAGGCAGCCAGCTTGGACTGCATACTGCAGCAGCAGCAGAAGCCAATGAGGTACCAACACCACAAGGTGGAAGGAAGAACCAACTTGAGATATATCCTCTGGCTCCCCACCAGCACTGAGGCATGCATGAGTCCTCCCTCACACTCTCCTATACGGGGATTGAAATGTTTTTTTGTCTTTTTGTTTGTTTTTTAAAAAACAAATTGGCCTGGTGCTAGAGCTTTGCTGAGCACTTCCTGGTATTGCAGGAGGAAGGTTCAATTTCTAGCACTGACATGCAAACTCACAAGCATGTAGAACACTGGTTCCATGAAATGTGGCATCCTCTTCTGTCCTCTGGGATACCAGGGACACGTGCAGAACACTTCACATGTAGACAACACACTAATACACCCTTAGTAGTCATCTCTGTCTCTCCTGACTAGAGAGGTGGAAGAGGCCCTGCCTAGGAGCTCTAGGCCTCACCTTCCCATGATTCTACCCTGTGTGTGTGGAGGAACACGTGCAGAGAGCAGAGGTGAACCATGCCCTACACGTGCTGTGTCCTCTGTAACTCTAACACTAGGAGATGCCTCTTGTCTGCACACTTTTCCTTTCCTGTTTGGGAGTGATGGGGATACACCCTTTCTGACTGTATGTGTTATCCTAGTGTTCAGTCACCGAGGAAACCCCAGCCCGTGTCCTCCATGCCAAGTCCAGCAGCACAGCAGCTTGGAGCAGTTTTCCCTTCTCCCAGCCCTAAGTCATTCACACCGCCCCAGGCCCTGTTCCTGGTTACTAATTCTGAGACACATAAGGGCCTTGGTTTACTCCACCGACTTGGGGCTACTAGCTGAACGTGAGCCCTCTGCAACATTGCTGTACTTGTGCTGTGAAGGGAGTTTTCACCTGTCCTCCTGACAGGGTTGGGGCACTTGAGCGACACCATTTCCTAGAAGAGGGTGGACCAGCCTTAAGGCTGCCTGTTAACCCAGGACCTCTCACAGAGCAGCTGGTGCTCAGAGAGAGCATGCAGAAGAAATTGCTTTCACCTTCCCTTCGCCTTCACTGCAGTTAACCAGAACAGGAGACGAAAACTGAGGAAGCAATCGAGATCATTTTATTCTGTTTGTCAGGGAAAGGCCAAGGCCTTCCCCACTGCCTGGTAACATCTACTTAGAATGCCATGGTATTTTTAGAAATGGTACAACATAGAAGGAAGTCAATCTCGTTTGTTTACACAATAATACCCTTCTCCTGAAGTGGATGAACAACAGCAAGGTCATTGCTAAATCCATTTGCAGACTTAAGACATCCCAGGTTCATGAGCCTTGTAGTAAAGGTAGCAACATTCTATAACAACAAGACAACCTCAAGCCACCCAGACAGGACAGAGTAGAGGGAAGAACAGAAGAGAGTGGTTCACACAGCTCCTCCCACCCTGTGTCACATGATGGTGTGGTACTTAGATGACTGACTCTGCCTGTGCTGGGGTTGGATGGGAACTGCCAGTGTGGGAAGTAGAACATGTGCAGGGCAGAGCCAGAAGGGCCATCTGCCCGGTCCTCCTGGCCTAGACCCTGTCTATCTCCTCTCTCAAAGCCTCTGCATATCTAAAGGGGTAGGCTCTGGGATCCTGCTTAAAGATGCTGGCAAAAAACTTGAGTAATTTCATCTTGGTGGTTTCGGCGTGGGCCCTTGGGCCGCATAGGAACTCAAAGGAAGGAGGATCGCTGTCAGGCTCCTGCCTGTATTCCAGATACCCTTCCTGCAGAAAATGCTCCGTGATGAGACGTCTGGGCTCCCCGTACATGAAATGCTCACTGCCCACACACAGCCCCATGTTGTTCAGTAAGCGCCACAAGGCCTGCTCACTAGCACAGTTGTCCTCTATGAAGATGATGCACAGCACGATTAGTAGCAGGCCTGTCTTGGGTACGTCTGGGAAACTATGCTGAGTGCCATGGTAGGTGATCCCAATGGCAAGGCCAACACAGTAGATGTGGTCCAGGGCGTTTCTTTCCACTATCTCCAGGCCAAAGAGCAGCCTCAAACAATCAGAGGCCTTAGAAAAGATGACAGGGTAGTATTCCTCGTAACCGCGGAGGACTATGTACAGAATCTGAGCCTTAGATGTCAGCTGCTTCCTAGTGTACTTGAGGGGAAGGAAGTGAACCACATCAATTATCTTTCTGTTGAGAACACCTTGTGAGGGAGAGTGTGGGTCAGCCAGTTTTGTTACTAGCCTGCCAGAAGACTCAACAGATGATGCCCTACTGACAGGGCCCCTGGCATAGTCAGGAGAGGAGGCTCTGAGGCCACTGGGGAGAGCCTAGCGTATTGCCAACAGATGGATGCCCTGAGGGGGTTGTGGTGGCCTCCCCCTCGCCTGCCTCAGCTCCTGTAATGTGGCCAAGATCCAGGCCCCTTGCCCTGCTTTGGGACTGAGAGCTGTCTGGGAGGTTGCTTGTGTGTCTGCTGACAGTTGGATCCATTGTGAATTCCTTGGGAACACAGGAATGGACTTGTTGCAGCTCAGAGGGATGAAGACTCACAGGCCTGCAGGGTGAGAGAAAGGATGAGTTGAATCTGACACCTGTAGCCTGGGCAGCTCTCAAAACCTGCTGCAGGGTTTTGTCTGGGGGGTGCCCTATGCCCAAAGGACTCTGGTCCTGCATGCGCATTTGAGTGCAAGGATTCTCACTGTGGCACACTCCCACACCTGGCAATATTTTACCCTGACAGGATGGCTGAGCCCTGTGGTGGAATCTGCAGTGATGGCCACCTGGCCTGGCCTCCTCTCTGCTCTCTTACGAATTTCCAAAGTCCATCCAAAGTGCATCTTAGCTCCCGTTCCTAGAAAACCAGTTTTCCTTGGCAGGAGTGGCAGCTCCCACTCAGGGTTCCCTAGGGTCAGCACAGAGCCATGCATGCTTTATGCAGTCCTCTCTCTGGGGGAAGGGGCCTTCTCACATATTCATTAATGACCATGACAGCTTACCTGGTTGCCAATACCTACCTCCTCTGTCACACACGCCTGGCTCCCTCTTGCCTCCAATGGCACCCCATGCTCCAAAGGCTCATCTTCCTGAGAGAGGAGACAGAAGTCAAGATGAAGCAGCTCTGGAAATGCCTGGCAAGGGTGACTCAAGATCCAAAGGGTGCCTGCATTGGTGGCGCTTGCCTTTAGACCCAGCATTCAAGAGGAAAAGGCTCGTGGATTGTTTTGAGTTCGAGGTCATTCTGGTCCACAAAGTGAGTCAAGGACAGCCAAGGCTATACAATGAGACAGTGTCTTAAAAAACGAGAAAATAAAAAAGTCAAAACAGCAGGCCGCTGCATTTTCCTGCAGATTCTGAAGACTAGACTATCCACTCCCAGGAGCTCACCCCCCAAAAAATTGCAGGAATTTAAATGCGATGTCTATCTGTCACTCTTCCAGGAGTTTAACTACTGTTTTCAAAGCTACAAGGCCATGTATGCAAACAGCATAGTATGGCAACAATTCTTAAGGCACCTCAGAAAATGGCTCTGAGTGGCCCCTCCCACCCAGTTCAAGAATACTTGAAACCCAGCTTTAGAAACACACTTCCCCTGAGGGCTTGAAATCAGAAACACCTGATTGACACTCTCCAGTCCAGAAACCTGACAAAAGTGCTTCAACCACTGGGAACCAAGAGAGGACCTGTCCCCATATATGAATTTGGACCTTCCCCCAAGGACGGTGGCTATCTGAAGCTAAGAAAAATGAGGTGGCACAGTTCGGCTATGTCCCGGTGTCCACCCCGCAAGGCAGGAAGGGTCTTTCTTACATAAAGTACCTCAGGAGGAAAGGTGGGGCGGGTGAGTCTTTAGCCAGTCTCATTCTGATGGAAAGGGAAGACATCAAGAGGAACAGGTAAGATGAAAGCACATCAGGTATAATTCAGGAAATCCTATTTTATATAGACATAGCTGGGTCATGTACACGTCATGCAAGATCGGTCCCCACCGTGGTCCACAGCTTACAGCACCAGCTCATTTCTCCTGAGAGGGTTTAGGATCTCATGGAGGGGAGGAACTTTACAGCTGGAGACATCTGTGAGGCATGTGAGTTCCCAAGCTGGACACATCCAGGTGAGAAGTCCAGGGACTATTTAAGGAAACTCCAGGCCAGCACACAGGCAGGGATTCACAAAGCCTTCCCAGGACTGCTATTACACAAACAGCCTTGGGCAAGGCTCTCAGTCTGAGCCCCAGGCCCTCTTTCCTGGATGAAGTTGAGCAACTTGACCCAGCTCATCTGAGGAAAGGTCATGTGTGTCAAGATTCAAACTGAGAACTGACAGAGTTTCATTGTCCAAACACAGAATTCCAGGACCCTCC
The DNA here is from genome assembly GCF_964271855.1 of Acomys minous. Classification (NCBI taxonomy): domain Eukaryota; kingdom Metazoa; phylum Chordata; class Mammalia; order Rodentia; family Muridae; genus Acomys; species Acomys minous. Next base: position 8,255,544 of record NC_140488.1, read on the forward strand.
CTGCCCTCCTGCAGCCAGACTGGTTCTTTCCACCTCAGCTGGTCAGATATGCCTTATCATGCTTGCTCTCCTGTTTGGGCCTATTTCTTAACCTATGTCCCGGTGACCCTGAAATCCAATTTTAGGTCTTCTAGTCTCTCATTTCCCCCCTCTGACAAGTCCCCTGAAGGCCCAATCACGGGTCTCCCTGAAACTTATTCGCTGAGTTGGCCTGCTACAGGGACAGGTATTCCTCTGACATGGCCTGTTGTAGGGCCAGGTACTGTGCTCTCATGACCATTATCCGGATGGCACCCACTTTTTGCTTGATATGAGGAGGGTACAAAGAACGACTGGTTTAAACAGAACTAAGAGCTTTTTTTCTTGTGGCCATTTGTCCCTCCTGCCAGAGAGTTGTCCTTGACTCAGTATTTCATGCTATAAAGTGGGACAATGGGCAATGTCATTCTCTTCTGTCACTTTTTTTCCTGGTGACATTAGGGGCGCTGTCACTTTTTTTCCCTAGTGACATTAGGGGCACTGTTATTGGGGCCTAGAAAGGCTGAAAAGCTTGTCAAAGGCTAGGTAATGGGGCACTTACCAAAAGCATCTGTTTAGCTGATCCAGCTAAAGAGACAGGGAGTAGTCACATCTGTGAGACTGGTTTACATCAACTTCCAGCAGGTCCAGCTCTCAGCAGCTCTACATGGAGTCTGTTAGCCAGGTAAAAACCTGCTGAGGGACAAAAGATAAAGTTGTGTCTATAAGACATCTGGGGTAGGCCTTTGAGACCCAGTAAAAGTGTGGACATTCTTTTCTCAGTCCAGATGACTTGGTATACAGATTGGACAGACTTGTTTCTAGCATGATGAGAGGTACCCTCAAGTCTATATTCAGAATACCACCAAAGGGAAATTAAAATCTTGGGCTTGGGACTGATTAGTAAGTAGTCAGTGCTCCAGCTTATCAGAACTTTTATCCCTGATCTCTCCAACGCCTTTATCATGAAGTGGTGTTGCATTTTTCACATGATTTTTAGCATCTAATGAGATGATCATGTTTTGTTTTTCCTTCCATTTTTTTATATGACAGATTACATTGATGGATTTTTATATGTTGAACCAACTGTGCATTCCGGGGATGGAGCATACTGGGTCATGGCAAATGATATCTTTGATGTGTTCTTGGATTCCGTATGTGAGTATAATTTTCATCAGTGTTCAAAAGGGAAATTAGCCTGAAATTCTTTTTCTTTGGTGGGTCTTTGTGTGTTCTAGGTACCAGAATGACTGTGGCCCGATAGAGTGATTTTGGCAATGTTCCTTCTGTTTCTATTTTGTGCAATAGTTTGAAGAGTATTGGTATTAGCTCTTCTTTGAAAGTCTAGTAGAATTCTTACCTAAAATCATCTGGCCCTGAGGCTTTTTTTCCCCCTGGTTGGGAGACATTCAATGACTGCTTCTTTTCCTTACTTAACTTGTTTTCCTGATCTTGATTTAGATTTGGTAAATGGAATCTACCAAGAAAATTGTCCATTTCCTTTAGATTTTCAAATTTTGTAGACTACGGTTTTTTGAAGTAAGACCTAATGTTTCTTTGGTTTTTTCCCCCAGTGTCTGTTGTTCTGTTCTGTTTTTCCTTTCTGATTTTGTTGATTTGGATATTTTCTCTCTGCCTTTTAGTTAGTTTGGCTAAGTGTGTGTCTTTTGTCTCTCTTGTTGACTTTCTTATCAAACAGCCCCTTGCTTCTGTTCACTCATGGTATTGTCCTCTGTTTCTAGTTTGTTGACTTCAGCTTGAGTTTGATTATTTGCAGCCATCTACTCCTCTTGGGTGTGTCAGCCTCTTTTGTTGTGAAAGCTCCCAGAGGAGCTATTAAGTGGCTAGTATGGAATCTCCCCAATTTCTGTATGAAGGTGCTTAGTGCTAAGAACTTTCCTCTTAGTACTGCTTTCATTGTGTCCCATAGGCTTGAGTATGTTGTGCCTTCATTTTCATTGAATTTTAGACAGTCTTTAATTTCTTTTTCATTTCTCCCCTGGCCCGTGTGTCACTGTGTAGAGAGTTGGTCATTTTTCATTATTGTGTAGGGTTTTTGCTATTTCTGGTGTTGAGATCCATGTTAATCCATGGTTATCTGAGAAAGCACAATGGGTAATTTCAATTGTTTTGTATAAGTTACGGTTTGCTTTGAGACTGACTATATACTACGAATTTCAAGAAGGGCCCATGTGGTGCATAGAAGACAGAATATTCTTTTGTGCTTGGGTGAAATGTTCTGTAGATAACCATTGGTTCCACTGGATTCATTCCATCTGTTGATTTCATTATCTCTCTATTTTGTTTCTGCCTCAGTGATCTGTCCTTTGGTTAGAGTGCGGCACTGAACTCTACCACAATTGTGGTGTCTGAATCGCCATGTGCTTTAATAACAAGTTTGTTCTGGTTTTGTTTTTGTTTTGTTCTGTTTTTTAATAAAGTTGTGTGCCCTGGTGTATAGTTCAAAGATGTTCTGAATTGGAATGCCCTCTTGGTAGGATTTTCCTTTGGTGAGAATGAAATATTGCTCCCCATCTTTTTTCATTAATTTTGGTTGCAATTCTATTGCTTCATGCTGTACTAGTCTATTAAAGAGCTGGCTGTGGAGGTGGATTAGACACCCCATCTCCCAACCCAAGCATGCTTGTTTTAAAATTTCCCCAACATACCTGTCCTGGGTCAGGAGACCATCTGACACTAAGACAAAGATAGAAAACAAAGCTAAGCAGCCCAAGAAAAGACACTATGTGAATTCAAAGGACTAAAATATAAGCTATACCTTACGATCTTAAAGAAAAACATTCTATTTAAAGATGTATTTATTATTTACACAGCATGTGTGCCTGTATGCCAGAAGAGGGCAGCAGATCTCACTATAGATAGTTGTAAACCATGTGTAGTATTATTGAATATCATTAAAAATACCTAAAGAAAACTGAAACAACCTGGTGTTGGCATTTTCTGAGTTCCTGTAGATGTTGGGTTTTTATACTTTTCTCTTTAATGCCACCTAGGATTCAGGTAATTATATTATTCTACAATTGAATGGCTTCCATGCCAAATAGTGAATAGGCTTTTCAGAGTATCTGCTTACATCTGAAGACACACACAAACGGTTTAAAATGTAAAATAAAACCTTCAGTCTAAACTATCTTGTTTGTAAGGACCAAACAAACTCCCTTTGGAAAAAGAAACTCTATTTTGCAAAGGAAACTCCATTTTGTGTTCAACCTAGGCAAGGGCTGAACCCAGATTCCAGACTAAGCACAAAATACTCTGAACAGAAAAAATATTCCATGGCAACACAATCAACTCACCTTGGGAAAGTCAAAATACACCCTCTGCTGGTCAAGCTGAGCAGCAGGTGGTCTGGCACATAGCAACAACCAATTAGGAGAGGCCTGGCCAAAGTTCCTAATGCCCCCATGACTGCCTAAGCCAATCTTTTCTATAGGCCAACTTGCCCCTACACCAATTACCCAAACATGAAACTCTAAGTCTTGTAACTCTCTGCTTGCAGCTTTTCTGCCCAGATGTCATCCAATCATATACTGTAGAAGCCATTTATTTGTCTAAAACCTAATTTTTAAAAACCCTCTCAACTGAGACTCCAGGCCACTTCCCTGCACCTGCTGTGTCAGCGCAATGGAGGTGTGTCCTGGGTTTGACCCTGCAATATAAAGAGATCCTTGCCACTGCATATGGACTCGGCTCTTGGGTGGTCTGTTCAGACAGTCTCTCAAAATTTGGGCCGAGCATTCATTGTTAATAACTCCAAATATGCCTACTTAAGATAACCAGAGCTGAACACTTAATATTCCTTCCAAAAAGGAGATAAGTAAGACGATTGACCCTTCCTGGGAATATCGAGTCCAAATCCAGCCCACCTAGGAAAGCCCTCACAGCCCCACCCACAAGAGTTGCTGCAGCCCACACAAACAGGCTCCCTCTTCTCCACTGCATTCAGTAGTTTTGCCAACACTTTACACTTCACCCAGCCCTCAATGTGTCCATCAACTGGCAAGACAGGAGGCAGACCTGTCACTGCTCAAAGCTCCTACCTGGACTTGCAAGCTCTGGCCACTTTGCCTATGTGATCAGCCTCAGCTGCACCTAAGCATCAAGCCCCGCCTTCCACTACGACCTAAGTCATCACAGCCCCACTCACAACACCTGCTGCACAAGCTACCCCAGCAGAGACAGCTTCTGTTCTCCCACCTGCAACTACAGCTCTTTAACTCAGCACTCACAGCTTCTCCCTGGGAATGTACAAGCTTCACCGCCCCCTACAGACATGGTTCTCATCCCGTGGGTCGCGACCCCCATACCAGCTATGTATGTTGACAAAATTCCAGTAATGAAATATCAACAAAACACATGAGGGACTGTATTAAAGAGTCACAGCATTAGGAATGTTGAAACCCACTGCCCTTCCCTGACCTTTGCAACCACAGCCCCCACCCACTACTCTATCTCAGCAGGTCACAGTGCCCCACTGCTACAGGTGTTCTCTGCCAAATGAAGGTCAAGTGAGGATTCAGCCTTCTGCCCCCTCCTCAGAAAGTGACCACTCCCATCATAGCCTTGTCCTGGTGCTCTGCATTCCCTGCTCACTTATCTCACCACTCACACAGCCCAGCCCACAACAACTGCCACAGCAGAAACAGCCCTTGGACACTCTTCTCCTTCGGCAGGTCCAGACAACACTCAGTAGGTATCAAAAGTTATACTGACACAATCCAGCACTGAGCTAAAGGCCAGACTACCTCAATCAAGCCCTGCATCAGCAAGAGAGCTCAGCCCACCACTCTTCAGTCAGCTCTCACAACCCCACACTAGTATACAACTACACAGCCATGTCCTGCTCTTAGGGTGACCCTGCTCCCTCTCTGGTCAACATCCAGAGCCCAGCTGTATTTTGTAAGAGATCACCTAGCCTCCCACCCTGGCAGCCCCTTACCTCCACACTGCAGGATCCATAGCCACACCCCCAACACCTTACCACTTCTTGCTTCCCTAGTAATTTAGTGTGCCCAACACATCCAGGTTGGCCCTCACACCTCTGCCTCAGTCTGTCTACCTCCCTGGCTCAGCTCTAAGTGCTCCAGAATACCACCCCTCCCCCTCCCCTGTCAGCACCTGTTCCCAAGGGATTCCACAGAGCACAAAGTTTCCTTCTCTACCTCTTACTAGGTCCAGATCCACCCACCCTTCCACCCTAGCATACAAGCCCCGCCCACCACTATTGACCTCAGCAGTCACAGCCCCACCCACAAGACCAGCACCAGTCCTCCTGCTGCAGTGCACCCTAATCTTACTTCCAAGTTTCCTCATAGACTCATTCTCCATTCAGTCCTGGCCCAACACTGATACTCCTTTTTGACTTCCTTCTGGGCCAGCTGTTGTGGACCCCTGGCCCTGCCCTCTTTAGAGGTCCTCAGGATGAGCCTGATCCAATGGTGTCCCTAATGGTTAGAGCAGCCTTCTCCAGTGATCTCACAGACTGTATGTCTGCAGAAGACCAAACCTCAAATCTCAGCACTCAGGAGGCCGAGGCAGGCTGAGAACTGAGTTCAAGGCCAGCCTAGTCTAAAAGTGAGTCCAGGAAAGCGAAGGATACACAGAGAGACCCTGTGTCTAGGAAAAAAAAAGAAAACGAAAAAAGAAAAGAGGGAAAGCAAAAAGAAAAAGAAAAGAATAGATGTGTCAGGGCTTGGACAAAGGCACCTGAGTGGATGGTTGTAAACTTCCCTCAACAGTTTTACAGGAGCAGCTGGCTCAGGCCTGACCAATGGTAGTCTGTTGTGCTGTGCTTCCCCTCACCTGGTGTGGGGATCTTTTGGCTTGAACCTGGATGCATGGCCAGGACACTGTGCGCTGGAGGCCTGTGCTGTCTGGTGACCACAAGGCTCAGCCCATCCAGGGACGCTAAGACTTAAAGCCTAGGAATCCACTTGAAGCGAAGGAAACAAGGAAACTCTGGAGCAGAGTTTGTGCCCTTTGCCCTCCTGTGGCTGTGATCTCCCTCCTGGAGGGTCTAAAGCAGTGTTGGGTCTGCCCCACCTCCTGCCACCCACTCTTCCTCCTTCCTCCTGAGTGTGGAGGCAGGCAGCTGGCAAGCTCTGTGCTGCTCCTCCTGGGCCCTCCCCTTCTTGCCATTAGGCTGTGAGCTCAGTGAGGAGGCCCAGGTCACATGCCCTGTGTGCCCTGAAACTCCACTGACATTGATACTCTGCTGCTTCTCAACAGCACGCCAGGCAGTGGGGTTTTGCTTAAGGACAGGCCATGCAAACCTGGGGTTTGGTGCTCTTGTGCCTGTCTGTGCAGTTTGAGAGTCTGGGGTGGGGGAGGGGAAGTGGCACTCACTGGATAGGATGGAGGTTCTAGAGAAAGGCCCACACAAGGTCCTGCCAACAGAAGTGGCCTTGCCTGAGGGAACACAGAGGAGGGAGTGTCCCCTTGCCCTATTCAGGTGTCACAACTGTGTGAGTTGACATCAGCATAGAGACAGTCAGTCCTCTGATTGTCCTGCCTGCTGACTAACTCTGAGGTCACTGCCTCCAGCAACAACCCTAACTTCAGCTGAGAAGCACTTACAGAAGACACCATGCTGCTGCCCCTTTTGGTCAACAAATTCTGGACTGTTAGCTCCAAAGACATTTAGATCTCCTTCACCAAAAGGATCCACTTCCCTTCTATCAGGCAAAATGGGTAGATAGCTGTGTCTGATGCCTATGAGCACAACAAAACTCATGCCGGCTTCCTGGCTACTTCAGTATAACAAATGTCTGTTTAAAAGTCAGTGAGTTGGGAAAAAAAAACCACACAGGAAGGATTACTAAGCATGGTTGCTGGGATCTCATTGATTGACTTACTTTGTATAGATAAGGTTTCTTTCTTCTCTCTCTCTCTCTCTCTCTCTCTCTCTCTCTCTCTCTCTCTCTCTCTCTCTCCTTCCTTCTTTTTTTCTTTTTTCCGAAGATAAGCTTCCTCTGTGTACCCTTGTCTGTTGTAGATCCACATTTTAGAACTGGCTGGCCTTAAACTCACTTAGATCTGCCTGCCTCTGCTTCCCTTAGTTCTGAGATCACAGGCATGCACCATGACACCTGGCCCTAAAATCACTTTTATTGTTACATAAAAGAGGTACCACTGCACTTAATCCCAGCACTCACTCAGGGGATGCCAAAGCAGGTGGAACTCTGTGAGGTCAAGGCCGGCCTGGTCTACAGAGTGAGTTCCAGGACAATCAGGCCTAAAACAGAGAAACCCTGTCTCAAAATAAGAAAAGGCATCTTTTTCGAGTCAATTTCCACACACCCAAAGTTCCTATCTGATCTAGGGGCTATCTGGAAAGAGCCATCACCTCAGGCATATGAGACTTCCTGGGTTGCCAGACAGGTCAAAGCACTGGGTTTTTGCAAAGGCTCTGAGAAACCTTCAACACAACGACACAAAGACTCTGAGATAATGATCACTGACCAAAGGCAGACTCACAGCTTAACTACTGTCACTCCAGATTCAGGCTAGATACAATGGGTCTGGCCAGAAATGTACAGCTTCACCCCATCTAATTGTTATGCTGTGATTAACTTCATTCTGCCTCCTCTTAGCTTTCCAGAAGTGCAAGGAGGGCAGGTCTCTGTCGTTAGATCCGCAGTTTCTCATCATCAGGCCGTGTTTGCTGTGCCCAGAACTCTCAGCAGCCTACAAGGTTGTGTGGAGCTGGAAGCTCAATCGGTACTCACCAGGCTGCAGCTGAGGCACCAGAACAAAGTTTCAGACCCCAAAGGCCATGCTAGAAGCCCATACCTAGGAGAGAGGAGCAGGATATATTCCAAAATGTCCAAAAGGACAGTGTGACCACTGTGGGCTCAGAGGAGCCAGAGTGGAATGGTGCTGAGAAGGCAGCTAAGTAAAGGCCCTGTCAGCTCACTCTCACAGTGCAGACTCTAAAGGCAAGGCAACATTGAGCCTCCATTGGCTTGCAGAACATGGCCCACTCTGTGCTGTTCCCAGACCCATCCAGACTCTCATGCCCTCATGATGGGGATGGTAAAAAGGCCTTCCCTCCTGCAGTGCACCCAACCTTGCTGACATGGCCCCAAGTATCTCAGTATTTTGGGAAATGGAAAACTGCAAGGAAATGCCCTCTGATCTAAAGATCCCCTGCTGCACTGTGGATTGCACAGATAAACAGCACTTAGTGTCTGTGCCCCGCCCCCTACATCATGTGTGCTTCCTCATGTTGTTATTCCAGCCCAGATCCATGTAGGGTATGAACAACATCCAGAAGACCAGGTGCCAAGTCCAGGGCCAGGCACTGAGTCGACACTGATGCCCAGGCAAATGTGTGATGAACAGGGAAATCCCCCAATCCTTCTGCAGTGCAAGAGCTCTGTGGAGAGTTTTCCCGAGCAAGGAAGGCTGGCTCTCACCCAGCTATTTCTTATCTTACAAATAGTAAATATAGCTCTGATTCCTTGAGGTTGACGAACATGTATTAGGTGGCCAGGTGAGATGGCACACAGCTGCAATCCCAGCACCTTGGAGACAAAGACAGGCAGATCTTTGTGAGTCCCAGGCCAATCTGGTCTACAACGGGAGTCCAGGACAGCCAAGGCTACCAAGAGAAACCCCATCTCAATAAGCCAAAAAAAAAAAATGTTAAGTGGAGGATATTTTGTAGCAAGCCTTTGCAGGTTCCTTTACAAAGTTTCTAGTGTCTGTCTTGCTCATGTGTCAGGCAATTTCCTACCCCGTGGCACTGAGAGGAAAGGCCTGCATCTCCTTGGCCCGGGTACAGTAGTGTCCATCTCTTAGCAGACAGGCAATAGTTTGAGGTGTGCTTATACAGGGCTAAGAGATGCTTGGCTCTGAACCTCGGTTGCTACTCAGAAATTTCCTGGTAACAGGTGCAGAGGGGAGGGACCCTGGAGAATGGAATCTCCTGCTTCCAGATACCTGACTAATGTGAGGTGACACCATAGGGTCAGTAGCTATAGCCTCATGCATCCAGTTCGCTGAGGGCATAAAACTGTGGCTGCTGTCCATGGAAGGGCAAGGCTGACCCAAGAGTGTGGAAGCCTGGGCCTTCAGGTTAGTTCCAAGGGTCAGATAGCGTAGGAGGCAGACTCTTGGCTCAACTTTAAGATGTTTATTCAGCACCACGAGATTTGTTTTCATGTAGTAAGAACTGAAACTGGCCTATTTTCAAAAAATGGTGACTTTTTCCCAGTCTTTAGTGCACTGGGATTTCATGAGCTTGTTTTGTTTTTGAACGGTGCGCAGATTATACTTGTGTTATCTGTGTATTGCTCCTCCTTGTCCATCTCTTCCTCCTCTTCCTCCCCTTCCTCCACTTCCTCTCACTCCTCCTCTTCCTCCTCAGTGGCCTCTCTTAGGGATATGGTTGAGAGGTCAGCTTTCATGATGGAATGGCAAGTCTACGTAGACATCACGTACCAGAGGTATGGACATCACCTACCAGAGGTATGCTGTGGAGCTACCTGGTGCAGGCACTGCCCCTTCAATCTTACGAGTATCCGATGGAGGAACCATCCCATGATCAGATGTGCCCTCTCTGCTCAGGCCACTTGTGTCCTGAGGTGGGCAGTTGTCAGGGCCACTTACAGGGATGTTGCTCTTTTTCAGTGTACTAGAAGGCCCTGGGGAAAGGCTGCCTGCAGGTGTCTGTGTGTTGGGAACCCCCTGTTGGGACTTCATGCCATCTTTCTTGGCCTTATGTTTCAGAGGGGAATGTCTGGGAGGTAAAAGCCTCATCCATTTGTGGATGTGGCCCCGCACTTGTGAATGGAGATTGTGCCTCGCTCACCACAGCCACATTAGTCAATTTGTTCCCCACAGTATTCCCCAGGAGCTCTGGCTTGTCCCTCTGGAAGTTGAAGTAGCCATAGATGTAAAACAAAATGGATTAGGTTAGCCAATTTGAAACACAGCTGTACTGACCACATGACATCCTACTGGTCTTTTTTGTGATGCAGAGAATGACAGAAGTGGCAGGCAAAAGATGTGCTGTGCTGTGGCAGGACCCCAGTAAAGAGAAATGACTCATGTGTAAGGTGGTGATACTGTTGGACACTAGAGTCCACTCGGGCAGTAGGGGGTCATCGTGAGAGACCACTTGAGGACCACAGTGTTGATGCAAAAGCACAAGGTTTATTGCCTATGCTGGCCAGGGGGCCTAAGCACTCACTCGGGAGGGAGGGAGGCACACCCCGAGTCACTGTTACAGACTTTTTAAAGGCTAAAACCGCAAAGGTTAGGAGGGGCTGCATGCCCTATGTTAGGATTGACTCTGGCTAGGGGTGCTTGTCTAATTATTATTGGCTACTGCAGGGCTCGTTGGCCTCGGGAGCTGTTCTTGGCAAAGAGGGGTGATGGGGAGATTTCAGAGAATTTCCTTAGTTGAAAGTGTTTATCTTGGTTGGCCACCTTGATCTCAGAAACTGAAGCTGAGCTGACCTTCAATTCTTTTGGGGTCATTTTCCCAAGCTTGCCTGGGTCACGTTCCCAGGCTGGCTGAGAGAGGAGGCCTTACAATACATGTACGTGACATAAACTGGCTTCTCCTCTGCCTACCTGACTGCCTGTCTTCAGACATCTAAAGGGACAAACTGGAGTGCATTGTCAAAGTCTTTTACCCTTTAGTAAACAACACTGTCTGCTGAATGAGGAGCTTGAAGCACATTGTTAATGGGGTGTGTAGATAGGAAGAGGTTCTCTTCACAAAAAGTGGGAAACAAGGAAAAGCTTTGTAAATTACCATGATTTTCAAGTCTTCTCCAGAGCAGAGCTGGCAAAGGAAGGTCTTCCAGCTTTCCTTCTCAAAAATCTTGCGTGGGCTCCTTCTCCAGCTGCTGCTGCTGCTAGGAAGGGATATCTCAACCCTGAGGACCTGAGGAGCCCTGGATCCTGAGCCTTGCTCATCTCTCTTCTTCTTCTTCTTCTTCTTCTTCTTCTTCTTCTTCTTCTTCTTCTTCTTCTTCTTCTTTTTCTTCTTCTTCTTCTTCTTCTTCCTCCTCCTCCTCCTCTTCATCCTCATCCTCATCTTCCTTCATCTTCTTCTTAATATTATTTTGTTTAGTTGCTTGGTTTTTCAAGACAGGATTTCTCTGTATAGCCTTGGCTGTCCTGGACTCCCTCAAATTCACAGAGATCTGCTTGTCTCTGCCTCCCACACGTGCTGGGATTACAGGCCTGAACCGCAGCACCTGGCTTCCAAAATCTACTTATCACCTCTTTTCTCATGACCATGTGACAAAGCAGCAGCAAGACAAAAAGCCAGGCCTGCTCTCTTGAGGCTCTGGCCTTTTCATCCCCTCTCTAGAGTCCCCAGAATTAAACTATCTCCAGTTGGCAGAACTGCAGCCCTGCCAACCACACAGGTGGCAAATAGTCTGCTGCTGTGGACAATCTGAAGCAGCCACATAGCCCAGGCCTGGGATTAAAACCAAAATATGTTTACATACCATAACTGGGTTTTTTAAGACACCAAAAATCTTGCTACATCTTTGTCTTAGGCCAAGCAGGTTTATAAGAAGTACTACATCTTATACACCAATTCCAGTGGAGAGATGGGACAAAGTCAGCAGATGTTATCATACAGTGGGACACAGTAAGCAGGAAGCTGTGCAAAGTTACACAGGGGAATCACAGGGGAAACACAGGGCACCTCCAGAGCATTATAGACTGAGCACATAATGGCCTTGGTTCTGGTAATCACAGCTCCATGTGATAGAAGACTTGAGGTTGCAGGATGTGGAGCCATAGCTCCTCCAAGACGGCGTCCCCGGTCCATTACCAGCTCTAGTATGCAGAATTCTGGTTTCAGAGAATGAGCTACATTCCTTCCTTTCCTATACATCAGTGCTTCTGGGGGGCATCAGGCTCCCGAGGACAGGACCCAGACTATTATAAGCTCTGCCAAACACAATGCTAATTTTGAGAAGAAGGATATATTGCATTGTCCATAGGTCAGGCCTCAGGGAAAGCCTTGGTTGATCAGTCCAGGCCTCAGACGTTCCCTCCTTTTTAATTATTATTTATTTTTAAAGGCCAGAAGAGTTTACCAGTGTCTGAATCTCCAAGAGACACTTATGTTCTCTGACCAACTAATACCTTCTAGCATTGTGAAAGGAATTATCAATACACGTATTCTAATCATAATATTGAATGGAGGTGGAAGGTTGTAAAGCAGATTAAATCCTGTAACTAGTACAATGTATCTTTGGCTAGTTTGGATGGGAAATCTATACAATTAGAGAGAAACAGCTGATACAAATAATCTGGAAACAATCCCTACTTTTTGGAGCAGAGGTACTTTCCGAGTAAATAATATATGTGGAGGGCTAACATAAGCACTGATTCCAAATATGTTACAGTTGTTTTTCCTCTCTAAAAGTCCCATAGATGTTCAAGAGGTCCAGAGCTGTGGCTAACAGCCAAAAGTCTAGTTGAGTCTTTTATTATTTTTTCCTTTTTGTAGACATTAAAACAGGATGGGGTTCAATGAGGGGATCTCAGGATATCAACCCTGAGCAGGTGGACCCCGCCCAGGACAATTGAACCAGCCCCTCCTGTTGTCCATCCAGAGGCACAGAGTCCTTTAGAACCAGGGACCATGTTAGAGCCATGGAACACAGTACCCAAAGGGGGATTGTGCTTTGAGAGCAGAGCATTGGCTCTTTATTTCAACCTGGGGACTATCTATCTGCTTGGGCAACTTGTGGGTTGTTAGATAAAGGAAAATTCAGTTAATGAATGAAGTAGTATTTTAAGCACTGTATATCAGTCTCCATGGACCCCAAAGCCTTAAGCCTTATAGGTCAGAAAGATGGAAGGGACACATAGGGACCTCCCAGTGACAAACATATAGGGATAGTTGATGATATCCCAGAATCATTCAAGAGAGCAGTGCAAGGCAGCACATGAAAATCAGCCAGAAGATCCGTTACATCAGTCTGATACTTTCAGTTATTATGTAATGAGAGTCAGATATTTTAAAACCTTAATCTGATATACTTTACAGCCTGTTTTTAATTGCTAAACATGGACCTTATAAACTTCAACAGCATAATATGGCCTTTAATTTTTGTTCTTCATATACCTTATATAGCTTATGCATCCTCTGTGTACTTTAAATAACTTACTTGGGATTTTATATGTTATGAGGAACCCTCTTGGGCTTTTTTTTTGCAAATATATATCTATCTCAATCTTTATATACAAACCCTTATTTATAAAGATATTTTTATTTTAGCCACATCAGATTTTTATTTATTAATTCCATGAGATTTAGTAGTACTATAGGAGTAAGCCCCATCCCACCTTCATAAAAAATTTCCTGAGAAGTCCTGCTTGGAACAACTAAGTACTCCTCAGGGAATTGAGACCCAACAGAGGTTACCTACCTTTAGCAGCTCTTTACCCCTAGCAACTTTATTTTGTTGTAGTTGATGTTGTTGAAATTTGTCAGCCATAAACTGTTAGTTTTTGGAAGTACTATGTTAATGTTATGTACCCTGTCAAATTGTATCAAAATTAAACTAATGAAAACATCAAAATCATAACATAAACATCTCTTTGTGTCCGGGAAGTTGATCTCATAAGTAGTTGATAGGGTGGGTGGAGAAGAGAGGAAGGATACATTGTAACTCTCTTCAAGGACATGTTACCAGCTCAGTTTTAGCCTTGACTTTTTGTATTTCTCTCTTAGGCTGCTCTGTTCTCATTGTCCCTGTAACAGAGCCAGAAGGCTATTCTGAGGAACTGACTCAGGAGAGTGGGTTAAAGGACATATGGAGAAAGAAAAAATACCTGTGAACCTGAAATGGGAGGGTCAAATCCCACTTTCTAGAGTAAGCCCTTAGGCTTAAATGCCACAGGTCAGTTTGAGAGCAACAGGTGCTCTGCTTGGATTGATGGGAGCTCATTAGACCTCCTTGCATCCACGAGAGTGTTTCCAATTGGAAGTTTGAGCTGGTGAAACCTGATGTGCAGAAATTAATCAGAGCAGAGGAGAAAATAGAAAAAGGACTTGAGGTCAGAAATATTTTAGCATTGTCACTATGAAGCTGTGAGTGTCAATGCCTGCCTGTGGCCTCTCAGGCACATTTGTCCTGCCTGATCTGTGCCACATGCCAGACCATGGCCTTGGCTCTTGTGCACTAGCAAGTGGCTCTCCTGAGAGGCTTGGGGTGGAGGAGGGTCTGGGGACTAAGGCCATGCTGCCAGGCTGCCAGTCATCCCACCCTTTGTGCCCCCAGCCACCAGCATCTAGGCCACCTTTAAAACATCCTTGATGTGCTGAGGTGAGTTGTTGGGTGGGGGCTCTCATTTCCTGAGAAGGGGAGGGGGCTGAGAGAGAAAAGAGGGTAGGAGGGTGGGACCCAGAGGAGAGGAGGGAGTGGGCTGCTGTAGGGATGTAAAGCAAATGAGTGAATGAGTGAGTGAGTGAGTGAGTGAGTGAATAACCAAACAACAGCCCCCACACAGGCAAGCTTCCTCCCCTGCTGATGGTTCTTTCACCTCCTGGAGCTAGTGCAGGGGCCTTCAGAGCCACCCAGCCACTGCAGCTGATCTTCCTAATTTTCTTACCATTTTCATGTGTCTTTTCTTGTCTTTGGCCCATTGGTCTGTAAAACCCCTGCTGTGGTAGGAGCACTGGCTCAGAGGAACCAGTAGGAGCCATTTTTGGAGATTTTATAACTATTTTCATCAAAAACAAAACCAAAAACATAACACCAACACACAAAAAAAATCCATTTTCCTTGTTCCTTCTGGCATCATGAAGTAACTTAAGCACTGATGTCACTTTTTGTTCCTAAACCTTTTTAAAGTTTTTAAAAAATGTTTTCTCCTCCAGTCTGCTTTGGACTATGGAGTAACCAGAAATTTGAGGTGTGGTATTACAGTTAAATTAACTTCATCCTGTGGATCTAAGCAATTTTAAAGCAAATTTCCTAGCTCAAATTATCCCTCCATTGCTTGCTCCTCCCTGGCACTAGGCTCCGCCCCTGCTGGGGGTAGGTGGTGTAGAAGCTTAGTTGGCCCTAATAGGTGGTGTTCTGTCTTTGAGTTTTACCTGCATGTTCTCATGCCTTTAAATTCACAGAAACTTTGTCAGGGAAGCAAGGGCAGGCTTTTAGAACGAAAATAAAGACGCTTTTGAAGTGCTTTAATAATTCATTATAAGAACTAGAGTGCACAAGCAAAGTGTCTAAAGTGACAAATGTCGTCGTCAGAATTTGGCTGTCCCACATTTACTGCTGATTCCTCTCTGCTGGGCACGACTTCTCATGTATATATACGTAATCAGTATACAGATATGGACAGAGGTATCACAGGAATGCCTAGTCTCTCTCCTGTACTCAGGTACACCCCTTCAGGTGGCCATATGCCTGAACCTGCTGGTCACTCTTCAGTAACAAGATCCTGAGAGGGAGGTGCCAGGAGACGAGAAAGATAGAAAAACTGGAAATACGGAAGATAAACCTGTGGGCAGAAGGTCTTGTAAAAGCAATCTCTTATGCCAAACAAGCTTCTTAACCAGCACAGCATCACTGGACATGGCAGTGCACACTTTTAATCCCAATGTTTCTAGGCAGAGGCAGGTGGATCTCTGAGCTCAAGGCCAGCCTGTTCTATAGAGCAAGTTTCAGCACATCCTGGGCTACAAAGTGAAACCAGGTCTTGAAGAAAGAAAAAGAAAGGTACAGCATCTTATAGATTATTTACAGGGGTAAAATGTGATAAAATCAGCAAGAAGCTAATCAAGCAATGCCACAAAAGGACAGGTCATCTCAAGAGCAAGACACAGCCAAGCACACAGCAGTGGCCTTGGGTCTGATAACCATAGCCCCAAATGTTGGAAAAAGTGGGGTTCTCAGAATATGTAGCGAGGCTTGCCCCAGGCCGTTAGCAGCTCTGCCAAGTATATTCATGGTTACATTGGGGCCTCAGGGAAAAGTCCTCAAGGCCCTGGCTCCAAACCATTACTGGCTCCTCCAAGCATATTCTTGGTTTAAAGAAGGAGCTAAGCCTCTTCTCCACATATATTAGGGCCTCAGGGAAGCCACAGATGCACAACCCAGCCCTCCACAGGAGAGAGCAAGTCGCACAAGTTGTTCACTGAGTTGTTTCATATGGACCCTGCCTGACAGCAAACCACCCACACCCACACAGGGAGGGAGGAAGGGAAGGAGGGACAGGGGGGAGAGAGAGGAGAGAGAGAGAGAGAGAGAGAGAGAGAGAGAGAGAGAGAGAGAGAGAGAGAGAGAGAGAGAGAGAGAGAATGAGGAGGAGGAGGAAGAGGAGGAGGAGGAGGAAGAGGAAAAATAAAATAAAATAGTTTTAGTTAATTCCTAAGGAGAATTTCTACTTGCTTAGCTAGACATGACTGAAGTCATCCAAACCTAATAGGTATAAGTAAGAGCACAGTTAACTAGCCTGCTCCATCAGCAGAAAGGCTTGTTGGAGATTAAGCTGCAAAGGCCCTCCCTCTCTCTCTCTCTCTCTCTCTCTCTCTCTCTCTCTCTCTCTCTCTGTCTCTCTCTGTCTCTCTCTGTCTCTCTCTCTCTATCTCTCTCTCTCTCTCTCTCTCTCTTGGGTAGAAGAGAGCAGAACCAAAATGGTAGGTAAGGAAGCACATTTATATTTACGACGATCCGTAGGGTGGGTTCTTTGAACTGGTACAGGACATTTGGATTGACACTGAACTACTGGCCTTGCCCAAGAATTTTGTTCTTTGGAGCAGGTTAACGGAGGTTACTATTACTTTAAGGGAGGCTGCCCCTAAACAGAAAACAGCCTTTTGGCCTCCCTTTACCCAATAACAATACTTGTGTTCACCCAGTCAAAGACTCCTTAGAGCTTTGCACCATCACTGACATGTTGGGAGCTACTTTGAACATAGTAATAGGCTCCACTGCGCATGTGTTTATTGACTGAGTCTAGGTGTGGAAGGTGCGGTGGAAGGAAGCCTCACTCCATCTCAGTGAGGGACAGCAGAGGCTGTGGTGTGTTCATTTGCCTCCAGCACCAGTCTGCAGAGGGAGATACAGATTTACAGTGGGAAACCACAACCAGATAGAACAGGAGTGGTGCCCTGCCTCCCAGTATGTAGCCCAGTCTGACCTCTCTGAAGACCAGCACCCTGTTTCAAAGTGGTAGTGCAGAGAGGACGAAGCCTCCCATGCTTAGTGAAAGAGGACTTGAATAAGATTCTGTCCAGGCGGCTCACCAGTTTTACTCATGTCCCATACCTGGGTGCACGCTTCCTCCATTATCCTCAGGCTTTTTACATGATTTCTCTGCCCTCCTCTGTCCTGTCCAGCATGACCAGTAATTACAGGGTCACGAGGGGAGCCATACCTGAAAAGATGGGATGAGAAAGAAGGAGGTGAGACCAAGTAGAACTCCTATCAAGGTCTGTTTATTGAATCAAAAGCAAAAGCTTATATGGGGTGGAGGGAGGGGCTAAGCAGCAGGGGCGGGGGCCCAAGAATGCCTCCAGATGATGCCATCAGGGGAACATCCTGTGGTTTATCTCAGAACACTATCTCTCTATCTCTCAGAAAGTCCCTAGCTATCCTGCTGAACAACATCTGCAGGGGGTGAAAGGAGGAAGTTATACAAGGCTGAAAGGAAGAAGTTAGCTTTGGAATGGGCCATCAGTATTTTTCCATAGCCAGTAGATTCTTTTACCCTTGAGTGACCTTGGGTTGGCTCCCGACACTCCTCTGTGTTGCTGGGCTTCATCAGTAAGCTCCTGCATGTAAATAAATAGGGTGTAGGGCTTTGGATGCCTCTGAATTGTAGGGTTTTTCAGTTCAGCAATCTGTGTCCTTCCCACGTAGAGAAACTTCACGTTTCTTACACATGTCCTTGAGACCAAGGCTGGCACTTTCTTGGGGGCCTTTACAAGCTGCCTTAGCCAGCTTCATATTACCACAGTGAAACACCTGAGGCAGTTTGCAAGGACAGTAATCTCAGTTTCTTCCCATGCCTTTTTCTGCTCAGGAGATAATAACACATCCTGGCAGGCGAGTGTGACAGGACCAAGTGCTTAAAGCACAGAACAGGGGAGAGAAGAGGCAGACATTCTGCCCTTAGCGACCACAGTCTGTCAGAGGCATGCCTTAATAATGCAAACCCCCGCCACAATGGACCACTGGAGGATACTCAACGTCCACACTATGGCAGGAGCCTATTAACTCTGGTGACCACTCACGTAGAGGGACAGAGTCCTTGAGTGGGAAGGGACTGGTGTGGAAGAGATTGTGAAAGTCGCCGTTTTTGAAGTGCCTTTATTCATTTGTGTTGATGTAGCCACTGTAGCTGCTATAGAATCTGTCCTATTTTAAGGAATGTCTGAGCTGCTGGTGATGTCACATGCCATTAATCCCAGAGCTCAGGCAGCAGAGGCAAACAGATCTATGTGCCTTTTAGGCCAGCCTGGTTTACAGATTGAGTTCTAGGACAGGCAAAGCTACACAGAGAAATCTTGTCAAAAAAAAAAAAAAAGAATGTCTCTGAATAGACAAAGGGATTGGGACTGTAAACCCTGAGCAGAACTTAGAGCTTACTTCAGTCTACTCCAGAAGGGTCACCATGGGAAGCTAGCCTCCCTCAGCCTGCTGGGGCTGTTTGCCCAAGGTTGCACATGATGTTTAACTGGTACATCCTTAAGCACCTGTACAAGTCCTTGAGGAGATTGGGCCTACTACAGTTTTCTCAGAAGGAAAAAGGGGAGCTTTTAGGCTTCAAAGAACCCATGGACTTGGCAGGTGTCATGGGATCCTCAAGGGGCCCTTGGTCGATAAACTACTACTCTTTTCACCTAATGAAACAGTTCCCAAGGGTAAGAATCTTTGGAAGAGCATATGTGCCTTTGTATAGCCCGAAGGAAGCCCTCAGTGGTACACATTTGTGACCGTGTCCCCTGCTTTGGGTGACTCTCTGTGTTATAACCTCTTATGAAGCTGAGTGGAATGCTTCCATAGTGTGCCTGCTTTTCAGTTGAGCACAGAATCCCCCAACGGAATCGCTGCTTTGGAGTTATCCACAGTCCTGTGGTGACCTCACTAAACTCCTTGGTTCGACAAGCCAAACTAAATGGAATTCTTCTTTGTTATGTGTCTTCTATATTTGGGGTGGACAATCCCTTCTGCCCAGCTCCTCGGTGAGAGTCACCTGGCACATGAGACCTAAAAGAAACTGACAGAATAAAAGAGATGGGTTGTAGTGCAGTGTCTGCCAGGGGAATCTAGGCACGAGCATCTTCCTCTGTGAGGCCTCCAATGGCCCATCCCCTAGTTATGGTGATAGTTTTATGGCCACTGCTACAGCTAATAAAGCCTGCATGATCGGCTCAGCAGTTGGCTCATAGGAATCTTGCCTGACTAAGGAAGAATTGCAATGGGAAGTGGACATGCAGAAGGTGTCCACCTAAGACACAGCAGCAAAAGCAAATAGAGGGAACCTGGTCCAGAAGCTCTGAATGGGGTCCTGTGAAAGGCTCTTTTATTTGCCTGTTTCAGCTGTTGTCTCAAAAACTAGTGCCTCTGTCTGCTAGCCTAGGCCTGGTCTTGGAAGCTCCTTACATCTGTACACTCTAAACCAGGCCTAGGACGTTCTCAGCACCTGAGACTGACTGCTAAATAAACTCACCCCTCCTTGTTCTTACTGAGCTCCAACTCCAAGAATGAGCCCAGATTTTAATGCATTAGTTCATGCTCCCTGTGTCTAAGGTCCCCGGTCTCCTGATTGGATGAGTCTGAACATGTGCCTACCTGAAAGCTGTCTTGTGATTTTGTTGTGTGTATCTCTCCCTATATGTGTCTGTCTCTTCTGTGTTACAGAGAGTGCCTGCTGTCTGGTGTGTATGTGTGTGTGTGTGTGTGTGTGTGTGTGTGTGTGTGTGTCTGTGTGTGTGTGTGTGTGAAAACTCTATAGTTCAGCTTGTGCTGTCACCTTGCCTCTGAGAGCCTGCCTTGCCCTCCAGGAAATTCTTTTGCATGGGAAATGGCAGAGAAGGAGATCTTCCCTGTCAGCTGGCCCTCAGGCAACCTCTAAGCAGCAGAAACCTAAAAACAGAGCTTTCACACTCTCAAGTCCTAAGACACAGACATGGATGCAGAGCAGGGAAAATAACCTCAAGTGAGACTAGGCTGGTTTCTTAGAGCCTCAAAAGAAAACAATGTAACTTTAATTTCCCTGTCTACCTATCTGTCTGGGGTCTGGCTTGGAGCCCTGCCTGCTTCTGAAACCCAAAACTGGCCCCATGCCTGAGAACCAGGTGAGAGTATGGTGTGAACCTTGTCTCCCTAGTCCAGAGGTTCCTGCATGGTGGAGTGCAGCTTCTGCTGTCCTCTTGGGTCCCACACACAATGACCACTAAGACACTGTAGGGAGTAACTCCACCTCCAAAAGTCAGCCCTTTAGCATTGTGTCCACAGCGAGTGGCTGGGTTAAAGGCTGATTCTGGCTAATGGGACTCTGTTTGTTGCAGTGGTCACACAGGGGAAGAGGTGAAACACTGTGGGCCCTTCTCTCTGGTGCTTGGCCTCCCTGCCTCCTACCCCCACTCCCATGCTGCCTTTGGGACCTCTGAGATTGGCCCCAGGCGAGGCTTTCATGCCAACTCTCATGAGGCCTTTGGAGACACACTAACTAGTGTCAACACTGCTTTATCTTAAAATGTCTCTATCCTGAAAAGGGCCTTTCATGGCTATAAACTGCCCACTGTGACTCAGAAAGGGCAGCAACATAGTAGGGCATGGCACAAAAGTCTCCTCTTTCAAGTCCCCGGATGCTCGAAATCTTGCATTACAAAAGTTTTCTGAGACCTTACCCCAAGTCCCTGGATGCCAAAAAAACCTACCTGCCTATTTCCCTCACCATCTCTCTGTTGGGCATGGCACTAAAAGGCTGCTCCTTCAAATCCCCAGGTGCTGGAATACTTGTGTCACAAAATGGCTCTGAGCCCCATCCCAAGTCCCAGGAATGCTGCATAAACCACCAGGCTCCTTCCCTTCAGAAATCTTGTAAAATCACTCCTGATGCCCCAGGTCCTGGTTTCAGATGTCCCCATGGATGTAGATGGGGATGCAGAGGTTTGAGGGGGCTTATGACCACGAAAGACCCCCACCCCAGGTGAGGGGGTGCTCAGCACCACAGAGTACCATTGGTCAGGCCTGAGCCAATTGCTCCTGTAAAACTGTTGAGGGAAGTTTACAAACATCCACTCAGCTGCCTTTGCCCAGCCCCTGACACATACTTTCTTTTCTTTTTTTTTTTTTCCTTCATTCTTTTCCTTGTTTCTTTCCTTTTTTTTCTGAGACAGGGTTTCTCTGTGTAGCCTTGGCTGTCCTGGACTTGCTTTGTTGAACAGGCTCCCTGGAACTCACAGTTCTCAGCCTGCCTCTGCCTCCCAAGTGGTGAGATTAAAGGCTTGGCCTTCTGCAAACAGGCAGTTTGTGAGATCAGCACAGCAGGCTGCTCTAACTATTAGGGACACCATTGGATCAGGCTCATCCTGAGGACCTCTAAGAAGGGCACAGGCAAGGGTCCATAACAGCTGGACCAGAAAGAAGTCAAAAAGGAGTGTCAGGGCTGAATGGAGAAGGAGTCTATGAGAAAACTTGGAAGTAAGGTTAGGGTGCCCTGCAGCAGGAAGACTGGTGCTGGTCTTGTGGGTGGGGCTGTGACTGCTGAGGTCAATAGTGGTGGGCGGGGCTTGTATGCTAGGGTGGAAGGGTGGGTGGATCTGGACCTAGTAAGAGCTAGAGAAGGAAACTTTGTGCCCTTGGTAACAGGCACTAGAAGGGGGACCATGTGTGGGGGAGGGGCGGTGTTCTGTAGTGCTAACAGCTGAGAGAGGAAGGTAGACAGACTGAGGCAGGGGTATGAGGACCAACCTGCATCTGCATGGGGTGGAGCCCATCTGATCACTGGGGAAGCAGGAAGTGGTTAGGTGTTAGGGGTGTGGCTGTGGATCCTGCAGCATAGACATAAGGGCCTGCCAGGGTGGGAGGCAAGGTGATCATTTATAAATTAGGCTGGGCTCTGGATGTTGACCTGAGAGGAGGCAGGATCACCCTAAGAGCAGGATGGGGTTGTGTAGGTGTATACTAGTGTGTGGTTGTGAGAGCTGACTGAAGAGTAGTGGGCTGAGCTCTCTTGCTGATCCAGGGCTTCACTGAGGTCTGGTCCTTCTCTGAGTGCTGGATTGTGTCAGTGTAACTTTTGGTCCCTACTTAATGTTGCCCAGAACCGCTGAAGGAGAAGGGGGCCCAGGGCTGTTTCTGCTGTGGCAGTTGTTGTGGGCTGGGCTCTGTGATTGGTGAGATAAGTGAGCAGGGAATGCAGAGCACCAGGCCAAGGCTATGATGTGAGTGGTCACTTTCTGAGGAGGGGGCAGAAGGCTGAATCCTCACTTGACCTTCATTTGGCAGAGAACACCTGTAGCAGTGGGGCATTGTGACCTGCTGAGATAGAGTAGTGGGTGGGGGCTGTGGTTGCAAAGGTCAGGAAAGGGCAGTGGGTTTCAACCTTCCTAATGCTGTGACTCTTTAATACAGTCCCTCATGTGTTTCGTTGCTATTTCATTACTGGAAATTTGCCACTGTTACAAATGGAACCTCAACATACATAGCTGGTGTTGGGGTCGCGACGCACGGGATGAGAACCATGTCTGTAGGGGGGGTGAAGTATTGTACATTCTCAGGGCGAAGCTTTGAGTGCTGAGTTAAACAGCTGTAGGTGCGGGTAGGAGAACAGAAGCTGTCTCTGCTGGGGTAGCTTGTGCTGGAGGTGTTGTGAGTGGGGCAGAGATGACTTAGGTAGTAGTGGTAGGCAGGGCTTGATGCTTAGGTGAAGCTGAGGCTGATGATGTAGGCATAGTGGGCAGAGCTTGCAAGCCAAGGTAGGAGACTTGAGCAGTGACAGGTAGGCCTTCTGTCTTGACAGCTGATAGACATGTTGAAGGCTGGGTGAAGTGTAAAGCATTAGCAAAACTACTGAATGCAGTGGAGAAGAGGGAGCCTGTTTGTATGTGCTGCAGCAACTCTTGTGGGTGGGGCTGTGAGTGCTTTCCTAGGTGGGCTGCATTTGAATTGGATACTCCCAGGAAGGACCAATCATCTTACCTATCACCTTTTTGGATTGCATATTAAGTGTCACGAATCCAGCTCTGGTTATCTTAAGTAGGCATGTTTGGAGTTACTAACAATGTTATGTCCAAATTTTGAGAGACTCTCCGAACAGACCACCCAAGAGCCAAGTCCAAATGCAGTGACAACGTTGTGTTTATATTGCAGGTTGGAACCCAGGACACACCTCCAATGCACTGATGCAGCAGGTGCAGGGAAGTGGCCTGGATTCTCAATGGAGAGGGGTTTGTTATAGGTTTTAGACAAAGAATTGGGTTCTACAGTATATGATTGGATGACATCTGGCCAGAAAAGCTGCAAGCAGAGAGTTACAAGACTTAGAGTTTCATGGTTGGGTAATAGATGCAGGGGCAAGTTGGCCTATAGAAAATATTGGCTGAGGCAGTCATGGGGGCATTAGGAACCTTGACCTGGCCTCTCCTAATTTGTTGTTGCTATGTGCCAGACCACCTGCTGCTCAGCTTGACCAGCAGAGACTGTATTTGGACTTTCCCAAGGTGAGCTGATTGAGTGGCCAGTGAACATTGTTTCTGTTTAGGCTAGTGTGTGCTTAGTCTGGAATCTGGGTTCAGCCCTTGCCTAGGTTGAAGACAAAATGGAGTGTCCTTTGCAAAATGGAGTCTCTTTTTCAAAAGGGAGTTTGTTAGGTCCTTACAAACAAGATAGTTTAGACTGAGAGTTTTATTTTACATTTTAACCCGTTTGTGTGTGTCTGCAGATGCAGGCAGATACCCTGAAAAGCTTATTCAGTATTTGTCAGGTAAGCCATTCAGTTGTAGAATAATATAGTTATCCGTATCCTAGATGGCATTAAACAGGAAACTATAAAAAGCCAACATCTACAGGAACTCAGAAATGCTAACATCAGGTTGTTTCAGTTTTCTTTAGGGATTTTTTTTATTAATTTATTCTTGTTGCATCTCAATGGTTATCCCATCGCTTGTATCCTCCCTTTCTTCCCTCCCTCCCGTTATCCCCTTATTCACCTACCCTATGACTGTTCCTGAGAGGGATTACCTCCCCCTGTATATGCTCATAGGGTATCAAGTCTCTTCTTGGTAACCTGCTGTCCTTCCTCTGAGTTCCACCAGGTCTTCCCCTCCAGGGGACATGGTCAAATATGAGGCACCAGAGTATGTGAGAGAGTCATATCCCACTCTCCACTCTACTGTGGAGAATGTCCTGTCCATTGGCTAGATCTGGGTAGGGGTTTAATGTTTATGGCCTGTATTGTCCTTGGCTGGTTCCTTAGTTTGAGTGGGACCCCTGGGCCCAAATCTGCCTATCATAATGTTCTACTTGTTGGTTTCTAGGACCCTCTGGATCCTTTTACTTTGCCATTCTCCCATGCTTCTCTCATCTAGATTTCCAATAGGATGTACTCTCCTCTCTCCCAGTTTCCTGGTAAGTGAAGGCTTTTGTGGGACATGCCCCTTGGGCTAATATGCAGATATAAGTGAGTATATACCATTTGAGACTTTCTGCTTCTGAGATAACTCACTTGCTATGATCATTTCTAGCTCAATCCATTTATCCACAAATTTCGGGAATTCCTTGTTTTTAATAGATACATGGTATTCCATAGTGTATATGTACCACAGTTTCTTTATCCATTCTTCTATTGATGCCCACTCTCTCCATATCTCTTAAATATAGTACTCGAAGTTCTAGCCAGAACAATAGGACGACAGAAGGAGATCAAGGGTATCCAAATGGGAAAGGAGGAAGTCAAATTATCCCTATTTGCAGATGATATGATAGTGTACATAAGTGACCCTCAAAATTCCACCAGAGAACTCCTACAGTTGATAAACACCTTCAGCAAATTGTCTGGATACAAAATTATCTCAAAAAAGTCTGTAGCCTTCCTATACACAAATGACAAGCTTGCAGAGGAAGAAATTAGGAAAGCCACACCCTTCACATTAGCCAAAAGCAATATAAAATATTTAGGAGTTACTCTAACTAAGCAAGTGAAGGACTTGTTTGAAAAAAATTTCAAAACGCTGAAGAAAGTGATTGAAGATGACCTGAGAAGATGGAATGATCTTCCTTGCTCATGGATCAGGAGAATTAACATAGTAAAACTGGCCATCCTACCAAAAGCAATCTACAAATTCAATGCAGTCCCTATCAAAATACCTACACAATTTTTTAAAGACATTGAAAGGTCAATTCTGAACTTCATATGAAAAAACAAAAAACCCAGAATAGCTAAAACAATCTAGTCCAATAAAAGGTGCTCTGGAGGAATCTCCATACCTGATCTCAAACTGTACTGTAAAGCAATAGTAATTAAAACAGCATGGTACTGGCACAGCAACAGGCTGGTTGATCAGTGGAATCAAATCGAAGACCCAGATATGATTCCACACACATATGGTCACACTTGATTTTCGACAAAGAGGCCAAATCCATTTAATGGAAAAAGGATAGCATCTTCAACAAATGGTGCTGGTCTAACTGGATGTCTATGTGTAAAAAAATGCAACTGGACCCATATTTGTCACCTTGCACAAAACTCAAATCAAAGTGGATTAAAGACCTCAACATAAAACCAGAGACACTAAGTCACTTAGATGAAAAAGTGGGGAAGAGCCTGGAACATACTGGCACAGGAGACAACTTCCTGAGAGAGAGAAGAAAGAAATCCTATCTATAAAACAAAATAAAGATTGCTTTACCCAGGTAAAATATGATGATCACAAAGTAAGTCATTCAGTGAGATCCCAGCAACCATGCTTAGTAATCCTTCCTGTGTGTTTTTTTTAACTTACTTATTTTTAAGCAGACATTTGTTATACTGAAGTAGCCAGAAAGCCAGCATGAGTTTTGTTGTGCTCATAGGCATCAGACACAGCTATCTGCCCATTTTGCCTGTCAGAAGGGAAGTGGTTCCTTTTGGTGAAGGGGAACTAGATGTCTTTGGACCTAACAGTCCAGAATTTGTTGACCAAAAGGGGCAGCATGGTGTCTTCTGTAAGTGCTTCTCAGCTGAAGTTAGGGTTGGTACTGGAGGCAGTGACCTCAGAGTGAGTCAGCAGGCAGGACAATCAGAGCACTGACTGTCTCTATGCTGATGTCAACTCACACAGTGGTGACACCTGAATAGGGCAAGGGAACACTCCCTCATCTGTGTTCTCTCAGGCATGGCCACTTCTGTTGGCAGGACCTTGTGTGGGCCTTTCTCTAGAAGCCTCCATCCTATCCAGTGAGTGCCACTTCCCCTCCCCCACCCCAGACTCTCAAACTGCACAGACAGGCACAAGAGCACCAAACCCCAGGTTTGCATGGCCTGTCCTTAAGCAAAACCCCACTGCCAGGCATGTTGTTGAGAAGCAGCAGAGCATCAATGTCAGTGGAGTTTCAGGGCACACAGGACATTTGACCTGGGCCTCCTCACTGAGCTCACAGCCTAATGGCAAGAAGGGGAGGGCCCAGGAGGAGCACCACAGAGCTTGCCACCTGTCTGCCTCCACAGTCAGAAGGAAGGACAAAGAGTGGGTGGCAGGAGGTGGAGCAGACCGAGCTCTGCTTGAGACTGAATGGAGAAGGACTCTATGATAAAACTTGGAAGTAAGGATAGAGTGCCCTGCAACAGGAGGACTGGTGCTGGTCTTGTGGGTGGGGCTGTGACTACTGAGGTCAATGGTGGTGGGCAGGGCTTGTATGCTAGGGTGGAAGGGTGGGTGGATCTGGACCTAGTAAGAGTTAAAGAAGGCAACTTTGTACAATGTGGAATCTCTTGGGAACAGATGCGGGCAGAGGTGGGGCAGGGGCGGTGTTCAGGAGTGCTTAGAGCTGAGGCAGGGAGGTAGACAGACTCAGGCAGGGGTGTGAGGGCCAACCATGGTGTGAGGGGCCCACCTGATTACTAGGCAAGCAGGAAGTGGTGAGGTGTTGGGGGCGTGGCTATGGATCCTGCAGTGTGGAGGTAAGGGGCTGCCTGTCTGGGAGGCTAGGTGATCAGTTACAAAATAGGGCTGGGCTCTGGATGTTGACCTGAGAGGAGGCAGGGTCACCCTAAGAGCATGACAGGGCTGTGTAGGTGTATACTAGTGTGGGGTTGTGAGAGCGGACTGAAGAGTGGTGGCCTGAGCTCTCTTGCTGATGCAGGGCTTGATTGAGATAGTCTGGCCTTTCACTGAGTGCTGGATTGTGTCAGTGTTACTTTTGGTCCCTACTTAATGTTGCCCAGAACCGCTGAAGGAGAAGGGGGCCCAGGTCTGTTTCTGCTGTGGCAGTTGTTGTGGGTTGGGCTGTGTGATTGGTGAGATAAGTGAACAGGGAATGCAGAGCACCAGGCCAAGACTATGATGTGAGTGGTCACTTTCTGAGGAGGGGGCAGAAGGCTGAATCCTCACTTGACCTTCATTTGGCAGAGAACACCTGTAGCAGTGGGGCACTGTGACCTGCTGAGATAGATTAGTGGGTGGGGGCTGTGGTTGCAAAGGTCAGGGAAGGGCAGTGGGTTTCAATCTTCCGAATGCTGTGACTCTTTAACACAGACCCTCATGTGTTTCGTTGCTCTTTCACAACTGGAATTTTGCCACTGTTACAAATGGAACCACAACATACATAGCTGGTTTGGGGGGTGCAACCCATGGGTTGAGACCCGTCTGTGGGAGAGTTACAATGTATCCATCCTTCCTCTCTTCTCCACCCACCCTATCAACTACCTATGAGGTCAACTTCATGGACACATGAAGTTTATGTTGTGACTTTGATGTTATGTTTAGTTTACTTTTTATATAGTTTTACATGATACATAACAGTAACGTAGTACTTCCAAAAACAAACAGTTTGCCACTGACAAATTTCATCAACAACAACAACAAAATACTTAAAGTTGTAAGGGGTAACGAGCTGCTAAAGAAGGTAGCCTCGGTTGTGTCTCAATTCCCTAAAGAGTAGTTAGTTGGGTTGGAGAGGTGACTCAGAGGTTAAGAGCACTGGCTGTTCTTCCAAAGGATCTGAGTTCCCTTCCCAGTAACCACATGGTGGCTCACAACCATCTATAACAAGATCTGGTGCCCTCTTCTGGCCTGATGGCTTACATGAAGGCAGAACATTGTTTACTTAATAAATCTTTTTAAAAAAAAGAAAAGAAAAGAAAAAAGAGTAGTTAGTTGTTCCAAGCAGGCCTTCTCAGGAAATTTTATATTAAAGTGGGATCGGCTTTCTCTATAGTACTATTCAATCTCATGGTATTAATAGATAGAAATGTGATGCAGCTAAAATAAACATATTTTGATATATAAGGGTTTGTATATAAAGATTGAGATGGATAGGTATTTGCAAAAAAAAAAAACAAAAACAAAAACGCAAGAAGCTTTCTCATAGCCTATAAAATCTCAAGTAAGTTGTTTAAAGTACACAGAGAATGCTTGAGACCCTCCAGGAGGGAGATCACAGCCACAGGAGGGCAAAGGGCACAAACTCTGCTCCAGAGTTTCCTTCCCTTCGAGGGGTTTCCTAGGCTTTCAGTCTTAGGGTCCCATTCTGGGCTCAGCCTTGTGGTCATCAGGTAGCACAGGCCTCCAGCTCACAGTGTCCTGGCCATGAATCCAGGTTCAAGTCGAAAGACCCCCACCCCAGGTGAGGGGATGCACAGCACCACAGAGTACCATTGGTTAGACCTGCCCAAGCTGCTCCTGTAAAACTGTTGAGGGAAGTTTACAGACATCCACTCAGGTGCCTTTGTCCAGCCCCTGACACATCTATTCTTTTCTTTTTCTTTCTTCTTTCTTTTCTTTTTCTTTTTTTCCCCCACAGACAGGGTCTCTCTGTGTATCCTTGGCTATCCTGAACTCACTTTGTAGACCAGGCTGGCCTTGAACTCAGTTCTCAGCCTGCCTCTGCTTCCTGAGTGTTGAAATTTGAGGTTTGGTCTTCTGCAGACCACTGTGAGATCAATGGAGCAGGCTGCTCTAACCATTAGGGACACTATTGAATCAGGCACATCCTGAGGACCTCTAAAGAGGGCAGGGGCAAGTGTCCATAACAGCAGGCCCAGAAAGAAGTCAAAAAGGAGTGTCAGGGGATGGGCCAGGGCTGAATGGAGAAGGATTCTTGAGAAAACATGGAAGTAAGGATAGGGTGCCCTGCAGCAGGAGGACTGGTGCTGCTCTTGTGGGTGGGGCTGTGACTGTGGAGGTCATAGTGGTGGGCGGGGCTTGTATGCTAGGGTGGAAGGGTGGGTGGATCTGGACCTAGTAAGTGTTAGAGAAGGAAACTTTGTGCACTGTGGAATCCCTTGGGAACAGGTACTGGCAGGGGAGAGGGATGGGCGGTGTTCTGGAGTGCGTAGACCTGAGCCAGAAAGGTAGACATACTGAGGCAGAGGTGTTAGGGCCAACCTGGATGTGTTGGGCCCAGTAAATTACTAGGGAAGCAGAAGTGGTGAGGTGTTGGGGGCGTGGCTATGGATCCTGCAGCATGGAGGTAAGGGACTGTCAGGGTGAGAGGCTAGATGATCTCTTACAAAATAGGTCTGGGCTCTGGATGTTGACCTGAGAGGGGGCAGGGTCACCCTAAGAGCAGGATGGGGCTGTGTAGGTGTATACTAGTGTGGGGTTGTGAGAGCTAACTGAGGAGTGGTGGACTGAACTCTCGTGCTGAAGCAGGACTTGATTGATGTAGTCTGGCCTTTAGCTCAGTGCTGGATTGTGTCAGTATAACTTTTGATACCTACTGAGAGTTGTCTGGACCTGCCGAAGGAGAAGAGTGTCCAAGGGCTGTTTCTGCTGTGGCAGTTGTTGTGGGCTGGGCTGTGTGAGTGGTGAGATAAGTGAGCAGGGAATGCAGAGCACCAGGCCAAGGCTATGATGTGAGTGGTCACTTTCTGAGGAGGGGGCAGAAGGCTGAATCCTCACTTGAACTTCATTTGGCAGAGAACACCTGTAGCAGTGGGGCACTGTGACCTGCTGAGATAGAGTAGTGGGTGGGGGCTGTGGTTGCAAAGGTCAAGGAAGGGCAGCGGGTTTCAACCTTCCTAATGCTGTGACTCTTTAACACAGCCCCTCATGTGTTTTGTTGCTATTTCATTACTGGAAATTTGCCACTGTTACAAATGGAACCTCAACATACATAGCTGTTGTGGGGGTTGAGCCCCAGGGGATGAGAACCCTGTCTGTAGGGGGCGGTGAAGCATTGTACATTCACAGGGAGAAGCTGTGAGTGCTGAGTTAAAGAGCTGTAGGTGCAGGTGGGAGAACAGAAGCTGTCTCTGCTGCGGTAGCTTTTGCTGGAGTTGTTTTAATGGGGCTGTGATGACTTAGGTAGTAGTGGAAGGCGGGGTTTGATGCTTAGGTGCAGCTGAGGCTGATGATGTAGGCATAGTGGGCAGAGCTTGCAAGCCAAGGTAGGAGACTTGAGCAGTGACAGGTCTGCCTCCTGTCTGGCCAGTTGATGGACAAGATGAGAGCTGGCTGAAGTGTAAAGTGTTGGCAAAACTACTGAATGCAGTGGAGAAGAGGGAACCTGTTTGTGTGGGCTGAAGCAACTCTTGTGGGTGGGGCTGTGAGTGATTTCCTAGGTGGGCTACATTTGGACTGGACATTCCCAGGAAGGGCCAATCCTCTTTCCTATTTCCTTTTTGGAAGGAATATTAAGTGTTCAGCTCTGGTTATCTTAAGTAGGCATATTTGGAGTTATTAACAATGAATGCTCTACTCAAGTTTTGAGAGACTCTCTGACCAGACCACCCAACAGCCGAGTCCAAATGCAGTGGCAAGGTTGACTGGTTTAAACAGAAGTAAGAGCTTTTTTCCTTGTGGCCATTTGTCCCTCCTGCCAGAGAGTTGGCCTTGACTCAGCATTTCAGCCTATAAAGTGGGACAATGGGCAATGTCATTCTCTTCTGTCACTTTTTTTCCCTAGTGACATTAGGGGCGCTGTTATTGGGGCCTAGAAAGGCTGAAAAGGTAGTCAAAGGCTAGGTAATGGGGCACTTACCAAAAGCATCTGTTTAGCTGATCCAGCTGAAGAGACAGAGAGTAGTCCCATCTTTGAGATTGGTTTATATCAACTTCCCGTAGGTCCAGCTCTCAGCAGCTCTGGATGGAGTCTGTTAGCCTGGTAAAAACTTGTTGAGGCACATACTGACTAGGGACAAAAGTTAAAGTTGTGTCTATAAGACATCTGTGGTAGGCTTATGCCTTTGAGACCCAGTAAAAGTGTGGACATTCTTTTCTCACTCAGAAGAATTGGTATACAGATTGGGCAGACTTGTTTCTAGCATGATGAGAGGCACCCTCAGGTCTATATTCAGTATACCACCAAAGGGAAATTAAAATCTTGTGCTTGGGAGTAATTAGTAAGTAGTCAGTGTTCCATCTTATCAGAATTTTTATCCCTGATCTCTCCAAGGCCTTTATCATGAAGCGGTGTTGAATTTTGCCACATGATTTTTAGCATCTAATGAGGTGATCATGTTTCATTTTTCCTTCCATGGTTTATATGACAGATTACGTTGATGGGCTTTTATATGTTGAACCACTTCTGTATGCCTGGGATGGAGCCTACTTGGTCGTGGCCAGTGATATCTTTGATGAGTTCTTGGATTCAGTTTGTGAGTATTTTTTTCATCAGTGTTCATAAGGGAAATTGGCCTGAATTTTTTTTCTTTGATGGGTCTTTGTCTGTTTTAGGTACCAGAATGACTGTGGCCCCATAGAGTGAGTTTGGCAATGTTCCTTCTGTTTCTATTTTGTGCAATATTTTGAAGGGTATTGGTATTAGCTCTTCTTTGAAAGTCTGGTAGAATTCTGAGCTAAAATCATCTGTCCCTGAGGCTTCCCCCCCACCCTCCTGGTTGGGAGACATACAATGACTGCTTCTTTTCCTTAGGGGTTATGGAGATGTTGTTCTGTTTTGTTTTTCCTTTCTGATTTTGTTGATTTAGATATTTTCTCTCTGCCTTTTAGTTAGTTTGGCTAAGTGTGTGTCTTTTGTCTATCTTGTTGACTTTCTGAAAGGACTGCCCCTTGATTCCCTTCATTCTTCCTCTTAAAGAACTGCTTCTTGCTTCTGTTCACTCTTAGTCTTGTTCTCGGTTTCTAGTTTGTTGACTTCAGCTTGAATTTGATTATTTGCAGCCATCTATTCCTCTTGGGTGTGTTAGCCTCTTTTGTTGTGGAAGCTTCCAGAGAAGCTGTTAATTGACTAGTATGGAATGTCCCCAATTTCTGTATGAAGGCGCTTAGTACTATGAACTTTCCTCTTAGTACTGCTTTCATTGTGTCCCATAAGCTTGGGTATGTTGCGCCT
Organism: Acomys minous; assembly: GCF_964271855.1. Lineage (NCBI taxonomy): Eukaryota > Metazoa > Chordata > Mammalia > Rodentia > Muridae > Acomys > Acomys minous. The sequence goes on from NC_140488.1 coordinate 8,288,027, forward strand.
TCATTTTCATTGAATTTTAGACAGTCTTTAATTTCTTTTTTTTTTAAATTTCTTCCCTGGCCCAGTTGTCACTGAGTAGGGAGTTGCTCATTTTCCATGATTGTGTAAGGTTTTTGATATTTCTGTTGTTCAGATCCGTCTTAATCCATGGTGATCTGGGAAAGCAGAATGAGTAATTTCAATTTTTGTATACGGTTTTTCTTTGTGTCCGACTATATACTGCCAATTTTCAAGAAGGTTCCATGCGGCACAAAGAAGAGAGAGTACTCTTTTGTGTTGGGTGAAAAGTTCTGTAGATAACCATTGGGTCCATTGGATTCATTGTTTCTCTATTATGTTTCTGCCTCAGTGATCTGTCCGTTGGATAGAATGGGGCACTGAATTCTCCCACAATTGAGGTATCTGCATCATTCTGTGCTTTTACCTTTAATAACAAGTTTGTTTTGGATTTTTTTTATATTTTTTAAAATAACTGTTGGTGCCCTTGGATATTGGTCAAAGATGTTCCGAATTGGAATGCCCTGTTGGTAGGCTTTTCCTTTGGTGAGAATGGCATATTCTTCCCCATCTCTTTTCATTAATTTTGGTTGAAATTCTATTGCTTCATGCTGTACTACTCTATTAAAGAGCTGGCTCTGGAGTTGGATTAGACACCCTGTCTCCCAACCCAAGCATGCTTGTTTTAAATTTTCCTCCTACGTACCTGTCCTGGGTCAGGAGACCATCTGACACTAAGACAAAGATAGAAAGCAAAGTTAAACTTCCCAAGAAAAGACACTATGTGACCTCAAAGGGCTAAAATATAAGCTATACGTTAGGATCTTTAAAAAATTATTTTAACATATATATATATATGTATATATATATATATATATACATATATATATATATATATACACACACACACACACACAATAGATTATCTATAGCAAGAAGAACCATGACACAATCAGGAATTATATAAATGTTACATTCTTAGTGTTTTAGCTATTTGTATTTGACAGCCTTGAAGAAGACATCTTTCCTATCTTGGTGCATCTACATTTCTGAATGTAAATCAGTCTCCATCACATACTGTCATTATCAACTTAGAACACCTATCTAGACCTGAATACATCTTAACCCCTAAACAACTAAGCTTCATTGTAAAACTAAGTTTCTGTCAGAGATATTGGGCCAGAAGGCCGAAGAAGATGCTCAACGTTATAGAGAGTTTTGGGAGACTATTCAGGTAGAAGACTGTCTCTGTTATATTTTCATTTGGAGAGTTACTAACCTGTACTCCTGGCATATTCAGATAATCAAGTTTACTTCTTCTCAAGTCTCTGAGGGAGTTGAAGACCAGGTAGCTTCGTATTACTTGAGTTCTTTTTTCTTAGCCATTCTGACTAATGTAAGACAGACTCTCAGAGTCGTTTTGATTTGTATATCCCTGATGACTAAGGATGTTGAACATTTTAAAAAGTGTTTCTAGGCTACTTGAGATCTCTGTTGAGAATTCCCTGCTTAAGCAGCACCCCATTTTAAAAATTGGGTTATTTTGTTGATGTTTAATTTCTTGAGTTAGTTCTATATTTTGGATATTAGCCCTTTATCTGATGTAGGATTCTTGAAGATCTTTTCCAAATCTTTGGACGGCTGTTTTGTTCTATTAACAGTGTCCTTTGCCTTACAGAAGCTTTTCAGTTTCAAGAGGTCTATTTTCAATTCCCATAAAACTACCAACAATTCTTTACAGACCATGAAAGTACAATTCTCAACTTCAACTGGATAAACAAAAAGCTCAGAATAGCTAAAACAATCCTATACAATAAAAGAACTTCTGGTGGTATCTCCATGCCTGATCTCAAGCTGTACAATAGAGCAACAGTAATAAAAACAGCATGATACTGGCATAGAAACAGACTGGTTGATCCATGGAATCAAATCAGAGACCCAGAAGTAAACCCACACATCTATGGGCATTTGATTTTGACAAAAAAGCCAAGGCCATACAATGGAAAAAAGAAAGCATCTTCGACAAATGATGCTGGTCTAACTGGATGTCTGTATATAGAAAAATGCAAATAGAGCCACATTTATCGCTCTACACAAAACTCACGTCAAAGTGGATCAAAGAACTCAACATAACACCAGAAACACGAAATATATTAGAAGAGAAAGTGAGGAACAGCCTTGAGCTAATTGGCACAGGAGACAACTTCCTGAACAGAACACCAACAGCTCAGGCTCTAAGATCAACAATTAATAAAGGGGACCTTGTGAAATTGAAAAGCTCCGGTAATGCATAGGGCACTGTCAACAGAACAAACTGGCAGCCTATAGACTGGGAAAAGATCTTTGCCAATCCTACATGCAGCAAGGGGCTAATATTCAAAATATATAAAGAACTTAAGAAATTAAAAACCAACAAAACACACACCACAATTTTAAAAATGGGGTATAGAGCAAAACAGAATTCTCAACAAAGGTATAGCGAATGTCCAAGAAACACCTAGAGAAGTACTTAATGTCCTTAGTTATCAAAGAAACGCAAATCAAAATGACTCTGAGATTTCATCTTACACCTACCAGAATGTCTAACATCAAAATTTCAAGTGACCTCACATGCTGGTGAGGATGTGGAGAAAGGGGAACACTCCTCTATTTCTGGTGGGAACGCAAATTTGTACAACCACTTTGCAAATCAATATGGCACTTTCACAGAAAATTGGAAATATCTCTACCTCAAGACCCAGCTTTACCACTCCTGGGCATATACCCAAAACATATTCCACCATACACAACGACATTTGCTCAACTGTGTTCATAGCAGTTTTACTCATAATAGCCAGAATGTGGACATATTCTTGATGTCCCTCAACTGAAGAATGGATAAAGTAATTGTGGTTTATTTACACAGTGCGATATTACTAGGCAACTAAAAACAAGGTAATTATGAAATTGTCAGATGGATGGAACTAGAAAAGATCATCCTGTGTGAGGCAACCCAGACTCAGAAAGACACACATGGTATGTACTCACTTATAAGTGGATATTAGCCATATAGTAAAGGATAAACATACTACAATCTGCAGAACCAAAGATGCTAAATTAGAAAGAGGGCCCAAAGGAGGATGCTTGAATCTCATTCAGAAGAGGAAGTAGAATGGAGAGCAGAAGTGGTTGAAGAGAGGGTACAGGATAAAAGAGAGGGTGCTGAGGGAAGCTCGGGCAGGAATCAGATGTGGGGAGAGCAGGGCCAGGAGGACAGAGGGCTTTCAGAGAGAAAAGAAACTGTGGGCAGAGGCCATCTCTGAGACGAGCTGAAGAGTCACGACAGGGTAGGCTCCTGGGGGTATATTAGGGTGACTCTAGCTGGGACTCCTGGCATCAGGGGACATCGAGACTGAAGAGGCCACCTCCTAGCCACTCAGGGCTTCCAGTGGAGGGAAGGGGACACCAACCAATCCAGAAAACCTTTGATCCAAAATTTATTGTGCCTACAAGATGTGCAGGAATAAAAATGGAGCAGAAATTGAGGGAATGTCCAACCAATGACTCGTCCAATGTGAGATCCACCCCTGGGAGAGAAGCAGCCTCTGACACCATGAATGATTCTCTGCTATGCTTTCAGACAGGAGCCTAGCGTAACTGTCCTCTGAGAAACTCCATCTAGCAGCGGAAGGAAACAGATATTGAAACCCACAGGCATACATTAGGTGGAGCTCAGAAAGTCTGTGGAAGAGTAGAGGGATGGATAGCCGGACCTAGAGGAGACAAGAACTTTGTAGCAAGACCAAGAGTGTCAACTAACCTAGGCCCATGGGGGCTTACAGAGACTGAACCACCAACCGAAGAGCATACATGGGCTGGACCTAGGCTCTTGACTCATATGTAACTGATGAGCAGCTTGGTCTTCATGTGTGTCCCCTTGAATGCAGAGCAGGGGCTGTCTCTGACACGGACTTTATTGCCTGCTTGTGGATCACTTTCCACTAGCTGGCCTCAGTGGAAGGGGATGTGCTTTGTCCTGAAGCAACTTGATGTGCCAGGGTGGGTTGGTAGGAAGTGGGTGACGAAAAGGGCAGCAGTAAAGGCAGAAGAGGGTAGGAGAGCGGGACCTAGGGGAGAGGAGGGAGGGGGCTGCGATCTGGATGTAAGGTAAAAAAACATCAATTAAGAAAAAGAATAAAGTGTGGCTAGCGTTACCGTCTCGTCAGCAAGAACGACGCTGCACACACAAACAGGATCCTTCTGCAGTAAACCTTTACTGCCTCTTGAGAGGAAGAGCAGAAGCTTATAACACGAAAAATGGAGACAGAGAGAGCAAACAGCAGAAACCCCTCCCTTATATAGGAAACTGTCCTCCGCTTAGGAGGTGTCAGTCCCTGATTGGCTGTTGCTCATCGGGCGAGATGATGCCATGGGAGAGGCAGAGCACAACGAGTGGAAAATCCCTTCGCACATGCGCAGATTAGTTGTTTGTCAGAATGGGACACAGGGTGTCAGCGCCATCTTGTAATGGCGAATGTGAGCGCGGCTTCCCACAATAAAGCATTGCTTAGAATCGCTAGTAGAATGTTTCTATTCTCATGTGTATTTCTGTATTCCTGCTGTAACAACTAACCATAAACCTAGTGCCTTGAAACAGGAAAAGTTAATTATATTGCAATTCTGCATAGTAGGTACCCAACATAGGTCTCTTTGGGATGTAACCATGGTGTCAGCAAGGTGGTTGTCCATTCCAACCTTTGCTTTTGAAACCTTCTGCATGCCTTGGTTTGTGATCTCCTTGATCCTTCCACCATCTTCAGATCTAGCAACGGGAGGTACAGCCCTCTCACATGACATTTTTCTGGATCATTTCTCTTTTTGTCATCCTTTTCCTTTGCAGTATGCTAAGGACCATAGTGGACCAACCCAGAGAGCGTCTCATATCCATATTTTATGATTTGATAATCATTGCATGTAATAACATTTGCAGCTTTATTTTTTCACTGGACTTGTAACATATTCATTGGATATGGAGACAAGAAGGTGGATACTCTGGAGAGACTGTAACTGGGCTATCTGTAGCATGTTCTTATAGGTTTCTCTCATGTACAATTGTGTTCATCCCATCTATAGCTCCCAAATATTTCATCCATTTATTATAGCAGCATCTAAAAAGAATCACTATTATCTGAAATTTATCAGTTCCAAAATCTCAAATTTCATCATTTAAACTCAGCTATTAAAAACAAGGAATTGCAGAAATTTGTGGACAAATGGATGGAACTAGAAATGATCATAATGAGTGAGTTAACCCAGAAGCAGAAAGAGTCATGGGGCATGTCCCATGAAAGTCTTCACTTACCAGGAAAGTGGGACAGAGGGGAGGACATCCTGTTGTGTCCCTAGGTGAGAGAAGCATGGGAGAATGTGGAAATAGAAGGATCCAAAGGGTCCTAGAAACCTACAAGAAAATTAATTGATTATGATAAGTGAATCTGGGCCCAAGAGTGCTGCTCAAACTATGGCACCAGCCAAGGACAATACATGCAGTAAACTTGGAACCCCTACCCAGATCAATCAATGGACAGGACATTCTTCACAGTTGACTGGAGAGTGGGGTCTGAGTTTCACACGAACTCTAGTGCCCCATATTTGACCACATCCCCTGGATAGGGAGGCCTGGTGGCACTCAGAGGAAGGATAGCAGGCTACCAAGAAGAGACTTGATACCCTCTGAGCATATACAGGGGGAGGAAGTCCCCCTCATTCACAGTCATAGGGGAGGGGAGTAAGGGAAAAATGGGAGGGAGGAATGGGAGGATACAAGGGATGGGATAACCATTGAGATGTAATATGAATAAATTAATAAAATATATTTTAAAAAATAAATTAAGTGTGGGTTCGGTTCTGGGTATAGTCCCTTTTAGGGTACGATGCCTTTCTAGCTAGCACAGCTCTGAACGTCAAGAGACTTTCAGTGGCTCCCAAACTTTGATGATGATCTGGAATACTGGTGATATGCACTCCTTTTCACAAAGGGAGAGTACAATGAAATCAAGCCACCATTTTTGCAAACAAATTTTAAATGCAAGGAAACCAAATCCTGTTAGTTTTCAAGACCTAGAAAGAACGAGGCTGGTGGCTTCACCCTTTCTGTTGACCAGAAGCAGCTACGCACTCAAGGTCCACACTCCCACCCTAGTCACCCTTCTGTCACCCATATAAGGCACTGCATAGTTCCAGGATATTATTTCATCAGCCTTTGGATGCCTTCTGCATGTGAGTGTTTGGTGCTCAGACAGTCTTTTTTCATATAATAATCTCTGTGCCCTATTTAGTCTGAAGCAGCAGTGTTTCTCCTCGTATAGAATGAATGGTCAAAAACTGTGGGCCTCCCACGTTCCTCATGGATCTTTTTTTTTTTTTTTTGGTAAGGTGTGCACTTTTATTAAATTGTCTCAAGTCAGTGTACAGGCAAGGCCTGGCTACCTCAACACCTCAGCCCACCCCCAGGGAGACCAAAGCCTTCATACATTAAGTTGAGGGGACCAAAAAACAAATGGGGAGCACGGATGGCTGACTGACCATTCAAAAATTAAAAAACAAAAGTAAAGTAGTATTAAGGCAGAAGGTTTAAAAAAATTTTGCAGTACATAATTTATATAGAAGCAATGCTGTCACCTCGCCAGTGTGAACTCAGGGAGTGGACTTGGCCATCCTCCTCTAGGGACTAAAGATAGCTTTTGGGAGGGTGAGGGACTTCCTGTAGCCATATCCCATGGATACTTGGAATGACTAAAACGAAACAAAAAAACAAAACAAAAAATGTACAATCAAGGTCCTCAGCCACATTGTAGAACTTTGGGGGATGCTTGCTCCAACAGACTGCTGTTGCCTTCACCATTCCAGTTTTTAAATCCTGAGTCAAAAGTGCCAAAACAAACAAAAAATCTTTAGAAAAAATTAAAAATAAAACAAAAACAAATAAAGCCATTCCAATGTTGTCTCACGGTTTTTTGTTTTTTCCTCCCTGGGCACGTTAGGTTTTGTCAAAAGAATGGGTGTTAAAACGCAGCTTAGTAACAGTCCATCTATAAGCATTTGTGGTGGACGATGGAGGACCTGGACTCATTGTACTCCTGCTTGCTGATCCACATCTGCTGGAAGGTGGACAGTGAGGCTAAGATGGAGCCACCGATCCATACTGAGTACTTGTGCTCATGAGGAGCAATGACCTTGATCTTCATGGTGCGAAGAGCCAGAGCAGTGATCTCCTTCTGCATCTGGTCAGCAATGCTTGGGTACATGGTGATGCCACTCGACAGCACTGTGTTGGCACAGAGGTCTTCGCAGATATCAAGGTCACACTTCATGATGGAATTGGATGTAGTTTCATGGATACCACAGGATTCCATACTCAGAAAGGAAGGCTGGAGAAGAGCCTCAGGGCAGCGGAACTGCTCCTTGCCAGTTGTGATGACCTGGCCATCAGGAAGCTCATAGCTCTTCTCCAGGGAGGAAGAGGATGCAGCAGTGGCCATCTCTTGTTAGAAGTCCAGGGCAACATACCACAGCTTCTCTTTGATGTCATGCACGATTTCCCTTTCAGCTCTCCTTGTGAAGCTGTAGCCACACTTGGTCAGGATCTTCACGAGGTCAGGTCCCGGCCAGTCAGGTCCAGATGCAGGATGGCATGAGGAAGAGTGTGGCCCTCATAGATGGGCACAGTGTGGGGGACCCAGTCTCCAGAGTCCATTACAATGCCAGTGGTACGACCAGATGCATACAGGGACAGCACAGCCTGGATGGCTGCGTACGTGCCTGGGGTGTTAAAGGTCTCAAACATGATCTCAGTCATCTTTTCACGGTTAGCCTTGGGGTTCAGGGGGGCCTCAGAAAGTAGCATAGAGTGCTCATCGGGTCCCACACACAGCTTGTTATAGAAGGTGTGGTGCCAGATTTTCTCCATATTGTCCCGGTTGGTGACGATGTCATGTTCAGTGGGGTTCAGGGTCAGGACGCCTCTCTTGCTCTGGGCCTCATCGCCCAAGTAGAAGTCCTTCTGATCCATACACACCATCACGCTCTGGTGTGGCAGGTATGGACCAGTGACAGAAGAGCTGCAAGATCACTCACTGGGGATGAGGGCTCTACCCATCATGGATCTTTTAATGCAAGACTCTCCTTCAAAGATCTTTCTGAGGTGATACTTTATTTTTTTTAAAGCTGCCATGATAGTTGGCTTTCCATACAGGCCCAAGATCAGCACACTCCAAGCTATCAGTAGTTTGTGTTGCAAACACAGGTATGATGGAAACACATTAAATAAATGGTTCTCTCCTCCCCTTTCCCCAACACCCTAAAGGTCACACATTCATCCCTGCCACCTAGGAATTACAGACAACCTGATCATAGTGTGTAGCATGGACTGCTCATCAATTGCCCGGCATGGAGCTACTTCCCTTCCTCTGAAATGTATAAAATGTATAAAAAGGGACTCCAAATCCACAGAGGGGCTTGAGCACCCTCATCCTTGCTGTCTCTCCAGAGTGTTACTAACTCTTCTAATACATATTTTACTCCAAAGACATCCAGTTCGGTATCCTGTCTTGAGCTTCTATCCAGTAGCTGTGACATTTACAGAAGGAGCCACGTGGATCTTAGCAACAGTGAAGAACCTTCCCTGTGTCCAAATACACTTTTCTCCCCTTACTCTTGGGGCCTAACACTCAATGTCCACAGTGGATGCCAGAAGCAGTGGAGAGTGCCAAACAGTCTACTTTCTTTCATATGCCTGAGGCAAGAAGAGATACAGATTTTGGTGTTTGGAATATTTACATGTATATAATCAAATGTCATAGGAATGAAACTGTAGTCCAAACATAGACTCAATTTTGTTTATTTTTATTTTTTATTTTTTAAAATATTTTATTACTTTATTCGTATTACATCTAAATTGGTAGCCCATCTCTTGTATCCTCCCATTCCTCCCTCCCTCCTGCTTCCCCCCTACTCCCCTCCCCTATATCTGTGACTGAGGGGGACCTCCTCCCCCTGTATATGCTCATAGGGTATCAAGTCTCTTCTTGGTAGCCTTCTATCCTTCCTCTGAGTGCCACCAGGCCTCCCCATGCAGGGGATGTGGTCAAAAATGGGGCACCAGAGTTTGTTTGAAAGTCAGACCTCCCTCTCCACTCAACAGTGGAGAATGTCCTGTCCATTGGCTAGGTCTGGGTAGGGTTGGAAGTTTACTGCATGTTTTGTCCTTGGCTGGTGCTATAGTTTGAACAGGACCCCAGGATCCAGATCCGCCTGTCATAATGTTCTTCTTGTACGTTTCTAGGACCCTCTGGATCCTTCTATTTCCCCTTTCTCCCATGCTTCTCTCACCTAAAGTCCCTATAGGATGTCCTCCCCTCTGACCCACTTTCCTGCTAAGTAAAGTCTTTCATGGGACTAGCTACAGGAGACAACTTCCTGAACAGATCACCAACAGCCCAGGCCTTAAGGTCAACAATTAATAAATGGGACCTCATGAGGCTGAGAAGCTTCTGTAAGGAAGGAGACACTGTCAGTAGAACAAAGCGACAGCTTACAAACTGGGAAAAGATCTTCACCAATCCTTCATCTGACAAAGGTCTAATATCCAAAATATATAAAGAACTCAAGAAATTAAACACCACCAAACCAAATAAGCCAATTGAGAAACGAGGTTCAGAACTAAACAGAGAATTCTCAACAGAGGAATGTCAAATGGCTGAGAAACTCTTAAAGAAATGCTCAGCCTTGTTAGTCATCAGAGAAATGCAAATCAATTTTGTTTAAAATAAACCTTATCACATAGCCTGAAATGACTTGTGTATCTGGAACAAAGTTTTCAAGGGTGGACTTTTTCACTCAACTGTGTTGGTTTTCCAATGGTTTTTGATTGTGTAGTATTTGGTATTTTTAGTTACCAAATGAGGGCTAAGCAACCTGGACCTTTTAACCCCTTCTATGTAGGCACCCCTCTCAGAAAGTTCAACTTATAAATCAAGTGGAGTACAGGAGTGCTGCGATTTATTTATTTATTTTAAAAAGGAGAAAAGGCTCAAGGACATGGGTGAGGAAGGGATGAGAAGTGCAGCTGAGGGCGGAGCTCAGTGTTGGGGTGATGGACAGGGCAAGGGAGCCTAAGGGAGCAGTGAGGCTGTGGGGTAAGGGGACAGTCATGGCCGTGGCATCTCTCAGCTTCGCAGTGAATCCAAGGCATGGGATGTACACATTCTTGGTGATTTTGTGTTGACACATGCTTTGTGGTCCTACTTGGCAGCATACTTCTCTCCTCACTACCACAGCTGCTTTCTTCTCCGTTCTTCCTATTTTGCATTCAGCTCCCCAACAGCCAGGTACAGATTCTGGGTCTGGTTCACCAAATCTTGGCTCTTACCAAATTGTGGCTTGGTTCTTCCTTCCTTCCTTCCTTCCTTCCTTCCTTCCTTCCTTTCTTCCTTCCTTTCTTTCCTCCTTCCTTCCTTCCTTCCTTCCTTCCTTCCTTCCTTCCTTCTAGCCTTCCTTGTGCAGCCAGAAATTGACAATTAGTTGTGTGAATATTTTCCTTGAATCCACATACTTTTTTTTGGCAGTCCTGTGTCATTTCCTTATATTCATGTGGAAACAACACAACTCTGAGCCTGCACCAGTGCAATTGAATGTGGCTGCAGAAACCCACACAGACACCCTGAGTAAATACTCTCTTATTAAAGTAAGGGCCATTAATCCTCAGATGGGTTCTTGATGCAGCCCTGCAATCACGCCAAAGTTCCAGAGAGCATCCACCCTTCTGTCTCCCAGGAGACTACTGCAAGTTTTCTCCCCTCATATCACTAGACTATACTCATCCCTGCTGAATATCTGCCTGGGTTGGCACTCCTACCAAGCCCAGGGTATTCTTAAACTCAACCACCTGTATAAATCTCTCAAGGGAGGGATTGGGATTACAGTTGCCCCCCCCCTTTCCCCAATCTTCATGCTGCCATTTGTTGGTTTCCCCCATAGCCTGGTGGTTTCACTTCTTGCCAGCCCATCCTCCTTTTTCACCTTTTGCATTTCCTCCTTGTCCTCTATTCTGCCTTAAAATGTAGGATTGTTCAGGGCCTAGTTCTGAAGGTGCTTCTCTTGTACCACATACAGAATCTTGCCAAGAGCCTGTCCTGTGGCTTAGTAGTAATTAAATGATAATTGCCCATTCCCATTTCCAGCCTTGATATTGACTCAGGACTCTAGACATTTCTATGTAACCAGCTCTACCCTGTCTTCTTCATCTCAGTTAAACCACCTCCATCATTCATGTTTCTTTGAATAATACTCTGAGCACCCTCCTTGACTCCAGTTTGTAAGTATTCATTAAATTTCATGCTGTCATCTAATATTCACATTTCTTCCATCAAACTCCATCTAGAATTTTATTTCCTTCCCACTGTTTGATACAAGTCAGGGTCACGCTTCTCCTGCATTGTTCCAGCAGCCTCCCAAAAGTGTCCTAACTTCTACGTGTGACATCTCATTTTCATTAGGAAATAAGTCTGATGGGTTACTTGAAGATAGAAAAGATTATGGTGCTCCCTGATTCATAGCCTTCAGTTTCTTTCCATGCCATTTAAACTGATGGTCAAAGTCTCCTGTGATGGCCTGGGAGGCCTTGCATGATTCCCACCCCTACCTTAAAACATACTAGAGGAAGCTGTGCTTTGGTGGTGCTTACTTTTGTATGTCTGTGTATCCAAAACAAGATAGTTCATGTCCTTCAGGTTTCAGCAAAAAGCGCATCCTCTCAGTAGAGCCCTCAATGGCTACCTGACTCTGCTCCACTTTTCTCCATACAGCCAGTCTTCATTCACTCTCCTGCATATTTGACTTCCTGGAGAGAGGCTGGCCTAATGTCCATGAGGTAGTGGCTCATGCTTGGCTCATTGTCATCTCTATTTGTAGGACCTAGAAGTGTACCTGACATATGACATCACTGAACAATACAGGATATGTGACTTTGGGATATCAGAGGAAAGCCTTGAAGTACAGTGATTTGAACAGAAAAATATATTGCTTTTTCAGTTTTTAAAGATGGAAGTTGAAGGTCCAGATGTTGCCAGGGTTGGTTCTTTCTTGAGATCTTTCTCCCTGGCTTGTAGATGGCGGTCTACAGTGAGTTCACTCACAGGATCACACTCTGTATATGACTGTGTCTTATCTGCCCCCTGTAATAGGGACCGCAGTTACACTGCACCAGTGCCCACCCATTCTACCTCAGTTCCCTCATTAAAGACCTTGTCTCCAAATGCAGTCACAGTCTGGAGCAGTGAGGTGAGGGCCACCATGGAAAGGACTGAAGGAGCACAACTGAGACTACAATCTAACCAGTGACTAGTGTGTAGAGGGTGAAGAATTTGCAGAGAAAACACGAGTCTTTTGTAGAGTAAAGGTCAGGACTTGAAGGTGAAGTGAGGCTTGAACAGGAAGACTCACAGAGAGGTTCGATTTTGATGAACGCATGTCAGGAAAATAATTAATGTGGCTGCAAATAGGTATAGGCAGAAATGCAAGAAGGCATAAGGGAGAGAAAAAACAGGAAGAGGAGGAGATAGGACTGGTGAAGTTGAGGGACAAGGGAGGACAGTGTGGTCAAGGTTTGCTGAGGGAGGTAGCAGATCCAACTTTTGATCTAAAAAGATTTAGCAAACACCTGTTGTGGATAAGACAATGGCTCTGTCCAGATGCCTCTTGCTCCTGAATGAAAAGGAATGGACCTTGAGGTCAAAGGTCCTGGTTTTCTCAGGACATGCTAAAGTGCTTTAGGGTGAGGCCCATGTCCTACGTGACTTTCCTGGTCTTACCAGGGGAGGAGGAAATTGAGTTTTCCATGGAGTGTTACAGTTTAGCTCTGATATCAGAAGGCAGTAGAGAATTTGGAGTTCTACATGGCCATGATGATACCAAACATGTTATAGCCCTTTGTCTAGCTGCTGTGCCAAGCATGGCAGAAGAAGCAGGTAGATGTTTGAAACTGGCTGGCAGACAGGTCAGGTGAGACACAGGCTGGTGTTGCTTTAGCAGTTGTCAGCACCTAGCTATCAGCAATGTAGCAGCTCTGCCATCACTGTGCCTGCCTTGATCAACACTCAAGCCTCAGGCATTCAACAGTGATTCTTCCCCAGAATAAATGGAGTCTCAGAAGGTCATGGTAGAAGGATGGCGTGAGCACAAGAGAGCCAGCCAGCCAGCCAGCCAGTCAGCCAGCTGACTTTTATTTGTAAACCTTGGGCAGTGGGGAGAGGTTTGAGGGTGTCTGATACACTATGTGCCAGGACACTTGATTTACATGCAGTGATACAGTATCTCATTAACATGCAGTAGCATGGGGTCCTATCACAAGAAGGAAAACACAGTTCATAATTATCCTACGGATGGAGGAAGAACTTCCAGGTAATAATAAAGGTCATTTGCTAGAGGCTGGACGTGCTTGCTGAACAGTTTCTTACCAGGAAATGGTTGGGGTTGTAATCTCTCTGAGGGCTACATGATACTCCTGAGAGGATCTGTAGGTCTCAGATCAGGGGAAGGGAGAGCCCCACTGAGAAAGGGAGTCCAGTGTAATGGACTGAACTCAGTTGGATATCCTGATATGCCAGAGTTTGACCTCTCCAGTAGCACCCCACAAGCCCCGGTGCCAGATTCCAGTGATGTCGAAAGATACGTGGTCCCTAGTTCCAAGAAAGAGGAGGCACCCAATGTACAGAATGCAAGTCAGACTCACTGTGTCTTAAGCTCACTGGTAAATACCAGGCCAGCTTTAACTGATCACTTCACTGACTCTCTGAGCAACTCTTTGAAGCAGGCACTTTTAGCCTCATTCCTATTTGGCAGATAAACAAACTGAGGCACAGAGATGCCAATTCACTTGCTGAAGATCAGAGAGTAATATGTGGTCCTGCCAAGAGGTGGAGCAAGGCCTTGTTCTTGAGGTTCCACTTGTCCTTCCCCTCCTTTGCCATAAACAGAGCTCCCATGCCTCTAGGCCCTGTAGATAATGCTGAGAACAAAAAGGTCAGTGTGGCAGCGGGTGGAAGGCCTGGCAAGGATCTTATTGGTGCTATGTGTCTTTCACATTTGTTTCCTTATATTTTACATGTCTTCAGTGTTGTCAACAATCTCGAGTACTGAAGCTTTATAATAATTCTTGATATCCAGTAAGTAAAGGCCCATTCTGTATTTTATTCTTACTCATAAATTACTGTGCAGGATTTGGGGCTTTTTATTTTCCACAGCTAGATTAATGGAGAAAAGACTTCACAAATTTATCACAAAATACTGGGATGGTGACATGGATGATGTGTGTTCCATCTAAGCCATGAAGAATCTTACATGGTGGCAGAGGCATCTAATCCTAGTCCTTGTGGACTGGAGGCAGGAGGATCAGTAGTTTAAGGACCTAAAGTGAGTTGAGGGGGCAGCTAGGTTACACTGTATCCCATGTTAAAGCAAATAAAACCAAAATGAAAAATGTCCAGAGTAATCTGAGCAACAGGAGGTGACACCCTACAGTATGGCAGCTCTTGTGCAGGCCTCTGGTATTGAAACTCTTTGCCTACTGAGCCTTCCAGTTATTGTCTGATCCTAGGAAGTAGAGAATGTCCACTCCTGCTTTGTAGTTAGACTTGTAATCCAAGGCAGGCTCAGATATTGAATTGTCTCATCCTTTGGCAGCAGCTAGTGTTATAGATCTTGCATAGGCATAAGAATTGGGGGCATTTCTTAGCCAGTAACACAAGCTAGCTTTAGAGCTCTTAGCCAAAGACTGGGAACATTTCTAGCCTAAAGACTTGTCTGCTCTATGGACCTTTTCTGGTGTCCCGGGACAGTGGTCTTTTCTGTGTGGTACTATGCAGAGAGGCAACAGAATATAACTCGAGGAGGAGAGAGAAATGGTTCTGTGGTTGTGAACATTTTTTGCCCCAGCACAGGACCTGAGTTTCGTTCGCAGTACCCATTATAGTGGCTTACAACTATTTGTAACTCAAGTTCAATGAGATAATACATTCTTCTGATCTCTATAGGTGTCAGACATACACATGGTATACATACATTCAGGGGAAACATTTAATAAAATAAAAGTAATCAAAATATTACATATAGAGACATATGTTTAAAAGATCAAATCAGGAAAGCAGCAACTGCTGAATGTCTCCCTATAGACTCATTGAGCCCAACTGCTATGCCTTGTAGAACCAGCCACTGTCATTGGGGCTTACATTTTAGACCTATCACAGCCTCACCACTAACCACCAATCACATTCATTAAGGATTATGTTTGAACAAATGACAACACTGACTCTGAGAACAAATCATAGTCATTGAAGTTTGTGTTTTAGGCCAATCACAGCCTTGCTCTTAACAGTAACCACAGTCATTTAAACTTGTGTTTTGACCAATCACAGCCCTGCCTCTTAGGACCAATCATAGTCAGTGGCTTTTATGTTCTCAGCCAATCTCCTAATCAGTGTGCATTCTAGAGTTGCCTGGATACAGTAGACATAAGACCACTTTACTTCAAGTGGGTGATAAGGTAAGGTTGACTCGGAGCTCCGTTGTAATGGCAAAATACTGAGTTATTTTTTTGTCTAATCTTGTACCAATCATTGATATAGGGATGGGGAACTCACCAACTGTAAACTGTGGATTTCATAATTTCACATTTCAGTTATATAAGTTTTTAGTCTAGTCTAAAGTTATGTAGTTAAGTATATACCTTATGTAAGCTTAGTTGTCTAACTTGGTGCTTATAAAATGTCTGTCCTCTTCTTGAGCAATACTATTTATACCACAGTTAACAATCTCATGGAATACACTGAAGCAACTATTTTCTTGACTACATTATTCCTCTATGGCTTTCCCTATTTCTATGCCTTCTTTGTGGCTAAACATCCTAAAATACTTTCTAGGCCCTGTGTCCACTCCATCACATTGCATTTCTTCTTCAGTCATCATCAGCCAGGCCATAGCTGCTACACTCTTCATCCTACGGCACCAATGCTACACACCCTATTCTCATTGCCTCGTTAGTGAAGGCACTTGAGTGCACTCTGAGGGCATGCTGTGAGACTCTTGACCTAGAGTCAGAATCCCCCAGCACAAACGTTGTACACCCCGACTATTTCTTTCTCTTGTGAGTAGAGGAGCTAATTGTTATTGACATAAAACATTGAGGTGGGAGGCTGTGTTACTGATGTCTTTACTGACTCAGGTCAAGGAGGAGAGGTGGTATGGCTGTGAAGGGGAACAGAGGACAAGATGAGGTGTGGTGTTTACTGAGCAGACCTGGGAATGGCCTGAAGATCCCCCCAGTGTAAGGCCTTTGTCCAGAAATGAAGAGTAGAATTCCAGCTTTTAGTTAGGGACTGGTGGTATGGATCCACGCAGAGTTGTTAACCTTGTCTGGCATATTGTGGATCCTGAGTTTTCACAGAACCAAATGGAAAATTGCACGTTGTTGGGTGAATTTTCAATGCCATCATTTTTAATCCGAATTGTATTCCACAGATTAAGTCTTCTCTATGATACTAATTATAACTTTGCCTTGGTAAGGTAGCTCAGTGGTTAAATGCACATGCCATGTAAGCCTGATGACCTCAGTTCACTCCTCAGAACCCACATAAAAGTGAAAGTAGAGAACTAACTTCCCAAAGTTCTCTTCTGACTTCCACTATAAGCTATGGTATACACAAATCCCACCTCCATTCAAAAACTAATACTTTTTTTCTAATTCGTAACTTTGAGAACTCTAATATCAACTGCTCATTATCTTAATATAACATCTCGCATTTCTTTTTTGAGAAGGAATGTCAGACGTAAGGGCCAATTTTGAAAAAAATGAAGCTCCTGTCTTCACTACCCATAAAGAGTACCATCAGACGGCGGTTATGGTAAGGGTGCTTTTGTTCCGTACTCTGTGTGTAGATTGTGTATAATACAAGATGCACTACAGCACATCTCAAAGCATAGCTGGAAGACTAAAGGCCTTCAAGTAATACAACAAGTATTACAACAGTACACATTCTTAAATGAAAACCTAAGCCACGAATGGACTTCTTTCTTCCTTTTATGCAGTTCATTATATAAAAAAAAAAAGGACTGGTAAGTATCATATAATGAAATTTGTGTTGTGTAGAGGCCTCAAAATTATCATTTGAAGTCTTTCAATAAGTTGTATAAAACCTAATGCATATTTGAACTATTATAGAAGGTGACTATAAACCACAGGGATGTTTATCGGCACAAGTGCAGGGGGAAATGCCTCCTCTGCCACCTTTTAGCTTCTGTCATGTGTGAGTAACTTCACTGGAAAACCTTTTCTTAGAGAAGCTTTTCGTGCCACAAACATTCTGTAAGTATGAGCACAGCTGTCTTTAAGCAGAAAAAATGTTTAAAAAATTAAGGCCTCTGGAACGAGGTGTAGCTTGGGCCATTATTTTGAGCCATGAAAAGAAGGTGGAATTTTTTTCTTTCGTCTTTTGTTTTTAATTTCAACTGAGGCTGGGGTTATAGCTCAGTCGCAGCACTTACCTAGCAGTGTCAATACACTGACACCAATAAAAGCAGCATAATCTTTTGGATTAACACATAATGAATCCAGGAGCTGGTCAGTTGCTATTTCTGTGCTACAAATATCTCCATGTGTGTGAACCTTTGGGTGAGGATACACTCAAACCAGTTTGAAACCACAGCAGGTAATAAGTGGATATGTGAAAGTAATGGTTCCATTCTATAGTGATCAAGGTATGATCCAAATTTTCTACTTTCATGAGTTATCTTTGGTAAACTACTTCCTAAGAACTTATTTATCCAATCAATTTCAATTTTCCTGGCATAAAATTGATGATAACGTTCTCGAGTCATATTTATTATGGCTGAAGGTTCTGTAATGATGTCTACCTTTTGTTCTTAAAATTGTTGATCATCAGTTAAGAGCACTGGCTGCTAGCTGGGCGTGGTGGCACACGCCTTTAAACCCAGCACTAGGGAAGCAGAGGCAGATGGATCACTGTGAGTTCGAGGCCGGCATGGTCTACAAAGTGAGTCCAGGACAGCCAAGGCTACATGGAGAGACCCTGTCTCCCCCCCCCAAAAAAAAGAGGAGCACTGATGCTCTTGCAGAGGATCTGAGTTTAATTCCCAGCACTCATGCAACAGCTCACAATTCTCTGTAACTCCAGTACCAGAGGGTCGGACAGACATGTATGCAGGGAAAAAAACCCACTCATACACATAAAATAAACTTGTTTTTTGAAGATTGTGGTTTTCATTATGCAATTCACTTTATCAGGGGCTTATCACCAGGATTTCTCTTTTCAAAGAGCTGATTTTCATTTTCTTTTTAAAAGTTTTTATTATTTTTATGGTTTGCTTTTCACTTCTTTCTTTCTCCTTACAATTTAATTATTTTACAGATGTCATAAAATGAAACATGCTTCTTTTCTGGAATGGCTTATTTCACTCACTAAAATATTTGGTGGCAGAATTCCCTGTAAAGGCTAAATAAGATTTACCTACTTGTTATGCTACATTTTTCAGAGCCTTTTATCTGTCAGTTGCTTGGAGTATATGTTAACCTTTCTCTGCAGTAAATAAAACTGCTAAGTTTGGTTACTCTATAAAGACAAAAAGCTTGATGTGGCATTGGTGGTATAGTGGTGAGCGTAGCAGCCTTCTAAGAAATGAGGTTTATTTAGTGCAAGTTCAAAATTCTGCGTCCGTCGTGGATGGCCGCTTGGTTGTATCGCTTGTGAGATGGCTTCATGGTGGAGCTGGATTTACAGTGGAGGTAGGAAGTGAGAGAACAACCATACTGTAAGACAGAAAGCCAAAGAGTGGTAAGCAGTATCCCTAGTGACCTAGCACTCTGCTTCTCCTCTTACAGACCCTACCACCTCTCACAGTGTGCAATGGGGGCCAAGCTTTCAAGGCATGAGTGCTTGCAGGACTGGCCATATCCAAACCATAGTAGATTGCCTCCACCTTTTTGCTATTGTGAATAATGCTGCCAAGAATGTGGACAAACACAGTTCTTTGAGGCGCTGCTTTTTTCCTCATGTATATCTAGAAGAAGAACCATTAGCGTCTATGGTATCCTCTAATATGTTGAGGACTGGTCATATAGTTTCTTCATTTTAACCTTTCAGTGACATTCCCTGAAAATCTTCCTAAAACTTGCAGTCAGAGTCCTATCAGGTCCTGGCTTTAGGCTTACTTTAGTTTTGTTGTTGTTGTTGTTGTTGTTGTAGTTGTTGATTTGGGTGGTTGTTTTGTTGTTGTTGTCATTGTTTATTTGTTTTTTTCTGTTACTGGGATTATAAACCAGGTCCTTTTGCACCTGGTAAGTACTCTACCAACATAAACACATACAAAACTCTCTGGCTGTGTTTTACCATGTATTTTAACTTATAAGTTGATGTCTTCTTTTCCTTTTATGCTAAAGATGGAACCCAGGTCCTCACAAACACTAGGGAAATGTCCTACCACTGAGCTATAGCCTCAGCCCCCAAATTGATATTTCTATGATAATTTTCTTTGGAGACCTTTTGCTTACATTTCACTTCTCAGATCACATCAAACTTCAAAAAACCCATGTTATCTATGTTCGTATGTTAAGTGCACTTTTCATGTCTAAAAATTCCCATGTTTAGTGTTAATTGGGTGCACACTGACATTTGTTTAAGTGACACATCATTTGATAAGTATCTCATGCCTAAGGTTAAGTAGATTCTGTTGTGTAGGAGGAAGAATTTAATTAGGTATGGTCCTACCTTAACGATATGTAAGAAATGGAAAACATTTTCAGTGTTCTATTATAATTATTTATGCACTTAGAAATAAAGCTATCATTTTATTATTGTTCCACTATTGAATTATATTATTATTATGTCTTTATTAGCCATTGGAAAACATTTCAACTATCATGAACATAGATGGAAAAGTCATTTTTATATCACAGAATGTGTTACCTCTTCTTGGCCACCGTCTAGTAAGTTCTTCCAGATTCTGGAGAAGCGGGTCATTATGGTTTCCTGTTTACGGGTGATTTACTTTTAGCCTCATATAACCCATTGGTATCCAACTATGCCCATATTTCATCATCTTCTCCACTGGTTTTCATGTCAAGTCAATAAAAACAAATTCTGGAAATAGTACATGGTGGTGGTTACAGCGTTGGTGGTCTCCGAGATGGATAGGAAAGGCTTCAACTGTTTGAGGTAGATAATACACAGGAAAACCATGGCCAGAATGGGCTGTAGCATGGAGCAGTTACTGGAGGGCAATGCAATTGGGTTGAAGCTCAGCACCTACCTATACCTATAGGTGGGCAAGGGCAGAGCTAGGTTCACAGGGCAGACTAATAGTATTAGTATAGGAAGCAAAGGCTGTTCTCTCTCACTCTCTCCAGGAAGATATTGTGGGAAAGACTTTATTAGATATTATTCTTGATGAACAAAAGGATGAAATATCTCAGAAGATCATTCTCCAACTTCCTTTGGCAAATGCAGGTATGTATACATGGCTTTGTTTTGTTTCAATTTAATTTTGGATTTTTGAGTGACCAGTAACACTCAGTTGAATAATTTCTTTCTCTCTTATCCCTTAGCAATTTTTGTCAAAAAATATCAGGTAATATAGCTGATGATCATATATTCATTTAAGTTTATAGCCTATAATTTCATTCACAACATTTCTTACATTAAAAAACTATCTCCTCTGGAGGAATAGGGAGTAGTAGTTCATGGGCCCTGACTCTCAGCCAAGGAGCTAGTGACATTTCGTGGATACTGGGGGAAGGTGAGTGGGTTTTCTTCAATGACGTGGTCCCTGGCTGGCTGAGCATGCTCTGTCCCAGTGGTTCTACATCTTCCTAATGCTGTGACCCTTTAATACAGTTCCTCATGCAGTGCTGACCTCCGACCATAATGTTATTTTCACCAGTACTTCATAACTAATTTTTCTACT
The DNA here is from genome assembly GCF_964271855.1 of Acomys minous. Classification (NCBI taxonomy): domain Eukaryota; kingdom Metazoa; phylum Chordata; class Mammalia; order Rodentia; family Muridae; genus Acomys; species Acomys minous. The sequence continues at coordinate 8,309,033 of NC_140488.1, forward strand.
GCTGTGAATTTTAATGTAAATATCTGTGTTTTTCAATGGTCTTAAGTGACTCCGTGAAAAGGTCATTTGTCCCCCAAAGGGTTATGAGTAGATGTGAAACTGGATCTGGGAGAGTTTGGGAGGCATGGGACATAAACTTGACCAAAATATATCACATGCGTATATGAAATTATCAAAGAATCAAGAAAATTATTTTATGGAATAATCATCCTCCACTCTGTCTTGTTCTTTATCCTAAGCCCTAATTACAGAAGTAATTCTCTGATTTTAGTAGTGCTATATAAATACCAGTATACTAGTCTACACATACAACAATGATAGCTCAGTGAGTATCAGTGTTCATGGGAAGAAAGTTGTGTTCTTTAAAATGTTCTTTTAACTAAGGAAGACTTTCATTGTGTGAAATAATCCCGCAGACTACATAACTTTGCCTCTTGCTCTCCTTAGTTGGAAGTCTTGTTGAATTTTGCTGTTGGGTAAGAAAAGGAAATGCGTATCAGAATGCCCAGCAAAGAGATGCTGAGAGAGGCAAATATGAAAAAAACAAAATGTATGCCTATGTGAAATTCATCTTTTACCTGCAGAATTATTATGATGGTAAGCAATCCATCCCATGATATATACATGATGATCAGGTGTGATGTATTCCCTGATTGCTAGCATATATGTTCTTGTGTTATTGGCCTTTACAAAACATCTAACATCAATAGACTCACAATTTATGGCTATGCCTATTAGGCATTAAAAAAATAGTAGTGACTTTTATAAAGTGGTCCCATATAGAAATATGGTAGATGACATTGGTAAATGATGGCTGTCTCACCTTAGAAAACAAAATATTTTTAAAACTTAATAAAAAAAGAAAAGGTTAATGCACTGCCAAGCTTAAAGGCAATTCTATGAACACCTAAAGTTACAAATGGATTGTGTAGCTTGTAAATCATACCACAGATTGAATTACTGGTTGGGTTGGGGGTCTAGAATTCTAGCATCCTATCAAGGACCAATATATAAAATATAAACACTAAAGTTCTGCACACTAACCTGGGGAAAGAAGTCATCTCTCTAACATTTTCACTAGACAAATCTATGCTATTTCCACATTTATGGCATGTATGCTATGGGGCCTGATGTTTAATTTTTAAGGTTTAAGGATGTGCAAGCAGAGAAATTGACATATAAAAAGTTAACTGCTTCAGAGCCATAAAATATACAAGACAATCAGAGGTGAGGTATAGTTTGTGCTTCAGGTAACCAAATGCTAATTAAAATATTTTTCATGTTTCTTAGAAATTAAAGGTGAAATATCTTTAAAACATATGGAAAAAATGCATGCACACACACACACACAGACATAAACACACACACAGTTTTTTTAGAGACTTCCACAACAATCAATTGAGCAACAGCAAACGACTGACCTCAGCACAAGTTTACATTTGGTTTTCATATTTTGGTGATGACCATCTGGGGAATCTGCAGAGCTTGGCTGTCAATGAAAGAAGACAAGAAAAATACCATGGCTCAAAATCTTGAAAAATGCCATTGGGGTGGCAAACAGCATTGTGATGTATTATTTAGCTGCCACCTTATTTATCCAGTATACTTTTTAAATTAATTGACATTGTGTCATCTTTAGAGTCATTTATGGTTTGGAAGAAATATGTTCCTAACAGCAGAAACATTCGGTCATCAGCTCCAAGGCTGTTAGGGGAGCAACAGTACTATCTCGTGGGAACCATTTCCATCCTTCGTAAGCCACACGAATCAGTGAGTATGTTTTATGTCTCCCTCACTTTAAAGGGCACATCATCTTTGCTTTCAGCAGCTGGACATCAGTGCAGAAAGACTCAGTATTCAGTGAGGAAAGAGCAATTGTATATTTGTTTAGGAGGTGAATGGCAGGAATCTGGACTGATTACAGTGATTACAGTGGATGGAATCTCAAGGATTTGGCACCAATGGGGGCATAAGTAGAACACCATGGACAGGGCAGTGTTAGCAGCCTAGATGAAGACCTCTGGCCTGTGGTACATGATCCTCTTGTGGTGGTGTAGCAGATCCATCACTCCCACATTCAGTTTTAGAATAAACCGCCTCTCCATATTGAAAACAGTAATGAACGTTGTATAGAAGCGAAAACTGAAGGAAGTTGTCCGTCATCTGCCATGAGAATGTAGACTTCAAAGATGTAGGACTCAGTCCCAAGATCTGCTTCCTCTTCTGAGAAAGAGAAAATGAATCTTACTTGGCCAATCCATATTCCGCTAGCCTTCATCAAGGCACCAGGACGTCTACTTGTGATTTACTCCAGTTTTTCTCTCTAGGCCTCTAGGACACTGTTCCTATACTGGTGGGTATTTTATAAAAGATGAGAACAGAAGGACAGCAGTCAGAAGAGTCTTTACAGTCTTTACAGTATGATGGCATAAAATAGTGAGTGGTGAACTTGAGTGAAAATGAAATTCCTCTTCTGGATCTACTAGGCTTGGGATAAATCATTTTGTGTATACTTTGTTTTTATACCTATAAACGTGGTGTCTTCCTCACACTGACCTGTGGATCAGTTGTAACTAGAATATGTAATGGATGCTATATATGTCAAGCATATTTTAGTATGCAGATACATTTGAGTGGAAATTAGGCTGGGGCTTGACTGTGGGTTTGACTCTCAAAGATGCCAACATGATGATGGCAACAACGGAAATGGATATGCTAATTTTTCTGCAGGTACACCCCACTGAAATTCAATCCAATGTTATAGTTATTGACTCGGATGATGACATTCCTGTGAAGTGCCGCAGGTAAGAGGTATCATGGCTGTAAGTAACGCAGAGCTGAAACACATTTTTTACTAAAGAAATTGCATACAATACATGATCAACTAAGGATTTCAAATGAATCTAAGATGACCAATTTGCTGGTTTCCAAATCTGTGTATTTTCATGTATGTGAGGAACTATGTAACTGGTGTCTGTTGCATTATTTTCTAGATTGGTCCAATAATGGAACAAGAAAAAATATACACAGTACATCTGAGATTGTGAGCCTAACTCTTAGAACCCACGTAGTAGAAAGAGAGGATTGATTCCTGAATGTTTTCCTTTGTCCTCCACACAAGTGACATACATAAACACACACACACACACACACACACACACACACACACACACTGAATAAAGAAATACATATTTTTAAAAACAGGAGTATTGAAAGCACACGTGATAGCATTTGAGATATGGAGTAAGGATAATCAATAGTTCACAGTTATCCTCTGTCAACTCTGTCTTTACAAGTAGAGACACTGAGAAAGCAAATAAAATATGAACTAGTTGACAAAACCTTACCATGAGCATATGTAACCTGAGAAGGCCTTCTGAAACCATTTGCTTTACTTAAAATAGGTTGTCCTTGGTCTTTCTCATTGTGTAAAAAAAGTGTTCTCGTTATACCATTTGGATGTTAAGCTTAATCCATAAAGAGAAAAATAGATAATATATTAAAAATGGAAAATTAATGGAGTATGAAATAAACACAATACCCAGAGATTTATCAAAACAAACATCTGAGTGGCTAGTTCCCGTCCTTGAGCTAGAGTTCTTTCTATTTATGAATGTCTTTACTGTGTTCAGAGCAGAGATTGGGTTCTAACAGTGGCTTCTCATTGGATAATATTTCTATATTGTTCTAAAGAGGTCAATTAGAACAAACACTCTTTGGAGCAGTATTACAGGAGGTAGGGCTTCTGTGGGTCTCATGTGGCCATGCCACTATTATGAGCTCCTGAGTGCAGTGTTCCTGTCATGGTCCACATGACACTGTTATCTCCCTGATCTCTGATTCCTACAGCCTTCCTGCCCTACCTTCTGCAATACTCCCTAAGCCTTGTGTGAAAGGGGCTCTTACAGATGTATCATGTATATCTAAACATGCCAATAACACTTAATTCTCTATAGCTTGACTAGTTGTGAGTTTCCATTTTAACCACTGAATACTGCGTAAATGAACTTCTCTGATGAGATCTGAGAACTGCACTAATCCATGGGCATAAAGACGAATTGCATAAAGACATTAATTTAGAGAGCACATTGACGCTATGCCCATTTAGCAAGGTAATGGCAAGTAGATTCACTCTTGGGGCTGGTGAACTCCCCAGCATTGTGTTCTTGATCAGATTTATAATACCCGACATATGTTTCCTCCCGTGGTATGGCCATCAATCCATTCAGAAATTGCTCGGTTGCCACGTAACATTGATGCAACTGTTGTAAACGTGGGCATATTTTGCCATGCCAGTCATTATTGTTGATGACAGTGTTCACATCTGGCAAAACTGTCACTGACTTTTTTTCTCCCTCCATCAGCTTAGATAACCCTGTCTAGTGCAATGAAAGCTATCCAACAAAGAGCAAGTTTCCTGGCCAGTACACAACACACATTTTGATAATTCTTTCTTTATGGCTTTATTGAGGCTTGAAAAACGACGCCAGAAGAATGAATTGCAAAGAATTTGCCAGGATGAAGCTGCGAAAATGGAACATCCTAATTCAGACTCAGAAGTATGTACACTGACCACCGTTGTGTAGAACTATGAACCTTTATCCCTCTAATGTTGTTATTTACTTCATGTCTGTTGCAACACACACACACACACACACACACACACACACACACACACACACACACAGTGTTGGCTTCTCAATTGCTTGAAGTATGTTATTATGTTTAAAGTGTTTGGGTTCTGCCTGTGTTTCCTATTATTTGTGTCTTATTCTATCCCGCTAGTCAAATGTATTCTCTTCTTTTGGAATCTCAGGTTGAGATTGTAGATATTCGACCAGCCACTCGGCAAAGGCCACTTGGAACAATTCAGACCAGGAAATCAGCTCGGTTGAGCACAAGCAGAAACATAAGTGCAACTACAAGGAAGTGCACAGGTACGAGGACAAGCCTTTCTTCCACGGGTTTTACACCCCTGATATCGAGTAGGTACAATGAGCTACTTGGAAGTGGATGAAATAAATCAGATGACCTTCAAGGTTGTTAGGAGGTTTAAAATAGTGTTCTGTTTATAACACTGTGAAATCACAGGTATCATGTCCAATTTTGCTCATTTTCTGTAAATCTTTGAGATGATGATTCAGAGAAATATAAGTAAATATCTTCTCATAGATTCAAGCAATCACTGATCTTACACATTTTAGAAACCCCAGTTAGAAATGTGCAGACTCTCCTTTTTTCTGTTGAATTTGTATTATTCACTTGCTTTTGATTTTAATACTGCAAACATTGCGATAGATCTGTCTTTGAATAAATAACACTTTATTGTTTATGTCCTTGCAGTGTCTTAGTGTAACAACATGTTTTTGTTGTTAGTTTTGTTGATGTTTTGCCGCAAATTTTTTATGTATTGTTCACCCTGTCCTAGAAGTCAGAGCGGGCCCTTTAGCTCCACTCCTGAGTGCAGAGATGACAGAATTATAGGCATGTGTGTTGCCAGGAAAATGTAATGGAAGTAGCAGTGAAGGTGGTTAATCCCTCCAAAATACTGCTGCTTTTTTTATGTGTTTCTATAACAAAGTCCTAATTATACCACTGTATAAAACCTGCAACACTTGAGACATGGATCTCATTGCAGATAAGTTATATTGTGACATTTTCACTTATTATGGTTCATCTTTCTTTTCTCCTCAGTTTCAAATGTAGGTTTAATTGTCAAATAGTTTTAGTAGCACCACTTCCATTATTTCTGTAAGTTTCAGATCTCCTTTCCAAATAGTTCTTTGAAAACAGCACAAAGGTAGGTGTGTGTGTGTGTGTGTGTGTGTGTGTGTGTGTGTGTGTGTGTGTGTGTGTGTATGTGTGTGAGACCATTTCTAACATTTACATGAAGAGTGATTGCACTTAACGTACTTATCTGAAGTTACCTTGTAGGGTTGTTCTGTGGAATTATATTCATTATTGTTAAACCAGCTGTGGAGCAATCCTTATAAGATCCCACAGCTAGCCTTTCCAGTCAGAGGAGCAAAGCCAGATAACCAGCAAGAGACATTGAAATTTAGCAGCATCTGGAGTGCTTGCTATGGCTTACTGATATTTATTTTATTTTTTCATTTGGAACCAGAAAATTTCAAACATACTATTAAGATGCAAAAGTGATTTGGAAGTGATTGATAGCAGAAAAGTTTAGTCAAAGCTCTGAGCACTGAAACTGTCAGGGAACTAGAATTTTCCAAAAGGACTAAAATGGAATATATAAAACTAACTGAATGATTGAAGAAGTACAATTTGCTTGTATCCATAGCATTGTTGTGAAGTGTGCATCCTGAAGCTGCGTGGAGCAATTGGGAGGTATCTGGTGGGGCACTCTGCCTGATCCTGATGCTTATATTTTGTAAATGTTTTTCATTTTGAACTAATTTTGGACTTAGAGAAAATTTTCAATGCAGTAGTCAGGAGGGAGAGGCAGAAGGGTCAGGGGTTCATGGCCATTATCTATGCCATGAGTTCAAGGCCATCCTGGGATTCATGGAAGTTGTCACAAAAATAAAGTAATTGGAATAGAAAGAGCAATACACGGGAAGATGGACAAAAGCAAAAAAGAATATCTATCCATTCCATTGTGATGCCCTTAATGTCACACATTACATAATCAAAACAACATTGGTTTCATTCTTATTACCAATGTGAGGACATTTTCATCTGTCTCCTTTTCTTAGAAATGTACAGTTAGCAAATTTCATGTCACAGGAAACAATGGATCACTTTCATTTATTCCACATTATGACTATATTGCCAATTTTAATCCCTCCATCAGCAGAAGAACATCTGGATTGCTTTCAAGTTTTTGATAATTATGAATAATTTTACTACAGACATTTTTTCAGAGGTTTTGCATGGAACTTTCAGTTTGCTTGTGTAAATTCCTGTCTGTGAGACTTAGAGTCATTTGTGACTTATTTCAACTTGTGGCTCCACAGTCTAAGAGGGAATCTGTATGATAGAGTTGAAATGCCCTATAGCTTTTTTCTTTTGATCTGGGACTCTTCTTCATAAGGAGAATGCCCCAGCAATATGTTCTCTATTTGGTATGCAGAGTTGAAAGCATTATCAATGTGAAGGAAGTCACACATGTGATGGTAGAACTCACTGCTGAGTAAAACCATTGGGTTTTATTGCAGTAGTAACAGCTACAAAGATCCTTGTATGACTGAGCTGCATAAATGATTCCTAAATACAATCTGACTTTCAGTCTTCCCCAGCCACACCTCACTTTAGTGCCAAGCTCAACACTGAATCCAGATTCCTTACTGAGATTATCCATTTTGCAATACTGCAATACAGTCTAGAACCTACCTTGGATAGGTCTCATCATATTGAAAAAGTTCCTTAAAATTCCCTTTGCTGAGTGAGTGTGCTTGGCATTTATCTATGGAGTTGCCTTATGTTAGACAGGGCAGACAGACCTTGGGGACCATCTTTAAGGGCTACACTTACAGAATAAAACTGGTCCTGATAAAAATAACCCAGCAGATTTAGCTCTTCATGTAAAGTCCCAGCTAGCCTTATAAGGAGCAGAAACATTCAATCTGGCAAAGAAGCAAGACATCAAAAGTATTTTCATTTTAAATGTTTAGAAATTCTAGATAGCTAAATGTGTACCATTTTCATATACATGCCTTGACCAAATGGACCATCAGTGTCACCAGAAATTGGGTCCCTATGATCTCATACTGAGATTAAAATTGGCAAATGGTCTGACGGGCTCACTAGCAAAGTAGACTCCAAAAGGTAGCCCTTTTCGTGCCCATTACCAATACAATGATGTTCTTGAGTGGAACTCTAAGAATCAGAGTTGACAGCAAATTGATCTAATCGTCCAGGCAGTGAACGTCGGGTTTCAGATAGCTCATTGGGAAAGAGTTAGAGTAGGAAGGGCAAGAGTTTCATCCTGTGGACATATGACTCTGACTGGGCTCTTTCTTTTCTGCTCACTCCTGTCCTGGTCTTCAGCTGTCTGCTTGAAACCCAACTCCTCCTGAATCTATTTTCCTCATTCACCCCATTTGGTTCCACTTACTTGGTCCTGAATCACTTCAAAATAGAGTCAAAAAAGAGTTCTACAACTGATACCTGTAACACTGCCTTTGTGCTTGTCCTCCTCCACTTCCTGGTGGGAGCTGACACCTTTACTTCCACTGTGTAAGTGCGGAAATGACTTAAATCCAAGGCTAAAGTTGAGACTTTGGCTAGGTCTGACTTCACAAAAGCTGGGGAATGGAGGGCCAGACACATATGCTGCAGACTAAAAGGAAGTTTTGGGTTCTCAGGACGGCCATTAAGCCAAGGGGCATCTGGAAGGAAGAATAGTACAGGAATCCTAACTTTCCAAGCTCTCTTTCTGTCTCTGTCTCTGTCTCTGTCTCTGTCTCTGTCTCTGTCTCTGTCTGTCTCTGTCTCTGTCTCTGTCTCTGTTCTGTCTCTGTCTCTGTCTCTGTCTCTGTCTCTCTGTCTCTGTCTCTCTCTCTCTCTGTCTCTGTCTCTCTGTCTCTGTCTCTGTTTCTCTCTCTGTCTCTCTGTCTCTCTGTCTCTCTCTCTCTCTCTCTCTCTCTCTCTCTCTCTCTCTCTCTCTCTCTCTCTCTCTCTCTCTCCATCCCCCCCTGCCTCTCTCTCTCCTCTGCTAGTACCTTGTAAACCAATAATGCAAAGATACTTGTCAGTGGCTCACTGGCTTGAAATAACGGAATACTCCTATCACCACAGAATATTTCAGTTTACCACTCTCCCTGCTTTTTTTTCCTTTGCAGCATGCCTCTTCTGCTTACCTGAGAGAGACCAGGCAGCCTGGTCAAGATAATTCTGCATATTTTCTGACTGAAGAGAACACCATCAATCCTCACCCCTAAGGGGAAGATGAGGCAGAAGACCTAAGTCCATGGTCTATATGGGAAAGGGACATACAAGAGTCCCTTGATGTGAGAGGATGGGTGGGTTATTTTCTTTACTCATAAGTTTAGTTTTTAGTTGTTTCTTAAGCATAATGAGTTTAATGGAAAGGAAGCTGCAAAAGCAAACTATTACATCCAGATTAGTGTGTGATAACTACTATTCATTTCCATCTGCTTGCCCCACACTTTTTCAAGTATACGTATATACATCTGTGCTTTTGCTGGGGCAAGCTGCCTTCAATGGGCAGAATTCTAGGGTACTAATGTTTTTGCCAAAATACGAAATGCCACAGAGGTTTGAAATGCAGAAAAATATTGTTCCATCATGCCCTTTTTTTTTTAAATCTCGGGCCTTAATCTTGATTTATTCATATATGTCTTCTGTGGTCCTATGCCACTTTGTAACCTATATTCCAGACAACCAATTTGAGAAGTAATATCTGTTCAAAAAAGGGTATGTCTTTGCTTAATAAACACTATATTGTACTGCAAGTCTTGTGTCTGTGAGGCTGACTTTGAAATCCTAGGAATATTTCTGACTTGGTAGACCCACACTTATGTGCTGATGAAGAGCCTATGTTCTAGAGAGAAACATTTCATGCAGTACCTGTTCCTGGCACATTGGCCTGTTTTCTACACTTACAGACTCCAATGGCTGGAACCCTCCTCTGTGGCTATGAATATAGGCACCCTTTTTGCACCTGCAACCTTTTTGGTTGGTTGATTTGTCTTTGTGTGTGTGTTATCCCCATCTTACTTTTAAAGACAGTGTCTACCACTGCACCTGGAGCTCACAAGCAGGCTAGATTGGCTGGCCAGTACAGTTCAGGGATCATCTCCCCAGCATGGTGGCCACAAAGGTGATTTTGCTTGTTGGTCATGTACCAAGAAGAACATTTCCACACTATATTAAGAGTGGTAGGAGTGGGGGGGGGTCAGGGGCATGGATAGCTCTACCAGAAATCACCCCATTTGGAGATGAGGTCTTAAAGAGGTATGGCCCTGAGGGCAACAGAAGGATGGTGGTGGCATGTGGGCTTTTGATAGCTACTCAAGCACCCTGGTCCCAGTGTGACTTTGGAGTTCACTCTAATTTGCTGGACAGCATCCATAGTTCTCAGAATCACAGCCTAAGCTCTGCATTTGCAAAGTTATTTTAGCAATCTGCTCTTCAGCTGAAGAATATGCCATTGGGGAGCAGAACACTTTCCTCACAAAGCACAGGACTGCTGAGGACAGCGGTAAGCTTGAGCACTTCTTAGGAAGGCATGGGAATTCCAGGAGGCCTGAGGCCACCTGTGGGCATGACTGCTTCTGCCCACTGCTTAGAATGTGGCTGTTCTTGGAGATAACCTCCTTGAGCAGCCCTGCAATGGCTGAGCACAGTTACACTCACTTTGTCAGGTAGTTCATCAAATGCTGACACTCACCAGAGTTTCCTGCTTTAGTTGTTGCCCCTCCTGCATATGCTCAACTCCTACCAGCTGAGGGTAAGTAGAGGCACAGAGAAGTTCTCCAGAGATTGTGAGCAGAGGAGTCAACAGCTGCAACCCAGGAGCTCGGTCCTTCTCTCGAACACCACAGAACAGCTGCAACACCTTCTAGATTGAAGAGCCTGGATAGGAAGCCCCGGGACCTAGCCTGCCTTCTCCATCCTCAACACAGTAGTCATTAGCTCTAAGATTCAAAGTAGGTGGCTTTGTACCCTCTCCTGTGTTTCTCCACTCCAACAACAATGTCAATAAAGTGGCCCCAAGCTGAAAGCACCTCACTATAACCCAGTGAGGAGACATGGGGTGGTAGAGTCAGTTTGACCTTGTTTATCTTTTCAACATGAGGCCAAGTTCAATTCACCCTCCAGGGAGAGCTCAGGAGTTACATATTAGTGTGGCTCACGCAGGGGAAATGATGAAATTCACAAGAGCTTCCAGACATGGTTTAATTTAACTTCTACACTTGCTCATTTCCACATAGAAAGGAAAAGACTTGGCTTATATATAATGGAATATTATATATACACAGATTTACAGCTGCATATTCATGAGTTTTCTGTGGCATCCAACATTTATAAAGATTCTTAGTTCCAAATGCATTTTATAATAAAAAAGGAAGAGTATTATTAAGACTATCAGCTTCAGTCCACACCCTTCCTCCACATCTTTTCATGCCACAGTAGCAGCCAATAGCCAGGGCTGTGTATTGAGCAATGTTTTGAAGTGTATCTTGCGGACAATGAAGGGGAAAGTAGGCTTGACATGTTGTAGCCTGTGGGTATTGTTCACCCTGACTGGGCTGGAGACATGTTCCTGTTAATAACTGTCCCACCCACTGTGATCTCAAGCCACCTGAAGCCTTGCTCCTGAGCCCCTGCTGCACTCCCAGCTCCTGCTGGGATTCTAACTCTGTCAGAGGACAGCCTGATAGACCCCACTGATAACCCTCACCTCAGGCTCTCTGACTAACTGAAGCAAGAGCCTGCTCGCCTGATGAAGGATTAATGTGTGTGGCCAGAAGCCTCACCTTGCACTAACTGACCTAGGACTACTCTTGCCACCCAAATTACACATCACCATGGAGTGGCCCCAACACTTTAACCTCAAGCTCGGGTCATCAATGACAACAAATGGCTGCTGGGAGAAGGAGATTGAGGGTTGTTTTTCTGGCAATATAGACTCTCTCATGGGCTGTCTGTGTCCCAGTGAATGACTCCACACCCGTGCACATACTGGCTGCACTGAAGAGATTCAGTGGGCAGAGAGTGGTGGTAGGAAAACTTATGTGTGGAGTTAGGGGAGAGGGAGAAGGACAGACTGATCAAAGTACATGTTATTCATTCTCAAACACCAAATTAAAAATCAACTCTCAGATTCAGAGCTAGGTTTCCATTAACTATGCCACAGGGGATGTTAAATGATTAGGCTTTTCAGCAGGAACAGTAAGCAAGGCTCTGCTGCATGATCATCTATTGTTATGCAATGCAATCCCAGTCCCCCCTTATTGGTCCTATCTTTTCCTTCCCTCTGTAGTTGTTTCTTTCCTCTCAGCATGCACTCTGCCTTCAGCTTTGGTGAACCATTGGGTATGATACAAAGGTTCTGCAACTTTCTACCCTCGTGCATCGCCAATATCAGAAGCAGCACAAAGTTCTCTTTTGTCTCTGCATCTTTGCCCACAATGCAGGTGGAAAGGGCTCCACGTGGGAAGAGCCGCAGGTGGGAAGAACCCCAGATGGAAAGGGCCCCAAGTGGAAGGGGCTCCATGAGGAAAGGGCCCCAGGTGGGAAAAGCCCCACATGGGAAGAGCCCCAGGTGGGAAGAGCCCCAGGTGGGAAGAGCCCCAGGTGGGAAGAGCCCCAGGTGGGAAGTGCCCCAGTGGGAAGAACCCCTGGCTCTCCTAGACCATTCTTGACTTTGTTCAGCACCTGCCATAAGTGCATCAGTGCTCTTTTAAACTGCTCCCATGATGGGTAGAGGTTGGCTCAGGTCTTAGATGTTCCTACTACTCCCAGAAGTGAGGGCCTTGCACAACTCAACTGGCTTTCCACAAATATTCAAGGCTTGTGACCCTGGTGCTTAGTCAACACTAGGAAAATGTTGCCCAAAGAAAATCAGTTACTTGAGACATGAGCGTGTGGGAAATAAAGACTGGCATGTAGCCCTGCACAGAAGCTAAGATGATCAGGCAAGACAGCATTCCACCTCTGCTCTGTCTTTCTGCCTCAAGTATAAACTGATCCTAAGCTTATGAACCTTAACCAGTAAATGGGTTTAGGCTTAGTCCTTGGAGTGAGACCCTTCTACCCGTAGATCTGTCCCCTGGCTTAGCTGTAGTCTGATGAAACCAGGGAGCTAATGAAACTTGGTGGATGAGACTGCTCAATACACTACCAACAACTTGGTGGCTCCAGTTAGCCTCTGGGCATTCCTCCATGGCACACACAAGTCCTGACACTGCAGAGACATGGGGGTGGTGAATGGGTGAAATTTCTGGAGTCACTGATGTTTCCTGCCCAGATGGAGGCCTTGACCCCAAAAGTCAAAGGGTAATTAACCACATAGTCACCTTGGTGATGAAACAAAACCCACAACCCTACAGAATCAAACCATGTCAAATACAGAGAGGCCGAGGTCAGCAGACAGGACAGGCAAATTGCAGTATTTAGAATAGCGAATTCAAGTGTTTGTGTAATCCAAGTTCCAGCCTGTGGGGAAGGTAGGTGGAAGAGGAGCTGGAAATTCACCTGACTGGGAGTGGGGTAGGACTTCAGCAAGGAAACAACCTCTAGGTTTTAGGAGAGGGCTGGTATCATGGGGTGATTTAAACCTGAGGCATTGGGTATGCCGTCTGCTAGGCAAGCCAGTGTAAGGAGGGTACTTGTGCACAGTAAATGCCTTGAGAAAAGTGGTTTGGTTTTCTGGTTTAGGGCTGATTTTTTATTCCACATGTGTCACCTGCCAATGACCAGTGTCTAGCCATGTCCATCTGGGATTTAGGGTGGAGAATCAAGACAATACTTTGACGTTTTACCTGGATCATCTATGAATCCCTTTGTTGACTCCTGGGTTTACAAGGTAAGGTTAAGACAGTTGATTGACAGCAGGGACTTCATCTGTTCTCTGAAGCTCTCCAGGATCCTAAAAACAAGGAACAGGCGAAGAAACACATGTTAGTCATCTCTAAGTCAAACTTCAGCTCCTCCCCTACCCCCCCTTCCCCATGCTCCTTTGAAGGCACAGAGCAAGCACTGATCCTGTGAAAGGATGAGCATGCTGGGAGATCAGACCCTCCTAATTGATTGCATCTTTCCTTCTATTTTCCTGGCCCAATTGGGTCTTCTCCCTTGGTTCCCTCCTCTAGTCACTGTATGTTCTTCTCTCAGTCACCAAGATATCTGCCTGACTCTTCCCTGTAGGCTCAATTTTCTTAGCAAATAGATTTTATTATGAACTTATTGACCGAGAGTACCTCACTGATAACCCGACTAACCTAAATAATAGGAAAAGGAGTTTTAAAAATACAATAATGAAACCATAAAGATATCAGTTCTGAGGAATGGTTATCCTGGCATAATCAGCAGGATTTCTTCTGCAGGAACCTGGAGCAACCAGAACCCATAGCCTCAAATGGAGCCCAGAGCCCCGAAGCCTTCCCTCCTGCAGTTCTCTCTAGGAGCACCTTGAGGCACAGGAATGAATAGCCAAAATTATCCCCAAGTCTCCAAAGGATCCGCCTCTTGTTTTGGGCTCACATATATACCTCTTCTCAGAATTTGTTCAAGCGTGTTTTTCAGCTGGTTAATAACCAATCTCCCCCACATGGTGATTTGACTTCTAAGGGGATAAACATCATCTGCTCTCTCACAAGTCTTTTTCTCATCCTCAACTTGTGATCTAAACAAAAACATGTTTATCTCTCCTTCATCTCCCCTTTCTATTAAATAAAATTAGTTATATACAACAAAATAAGAATTATCCAGTAAGTCACATTTACAAGGAGCAGTCAGTCCGTTTGTAGTTAAAATTTTTAAGAAATTATTCAACTATCTATCCTATGCTATTGTTTCTTATCCTAATATCTACATTTTTCAAACTAAATTTATATTACTACTGTTACTATCTAGTCTTCAACCCCATAAGAGATTCCAGAAGGAAAAACTATCTAATATGAAGGAAGTGCAGGCAAGCAACTTCCAAAAGTATTGACAGGACAGAGAGCTGAGTGTCTGTACTATCACAAGTTCCTCTCCATTGTTGGGGCATCCCAGCCTTCAGCCAGCCAGCCCAAGGCATCTTAAAGACTGCTTCTGTACTGTCAGAAGTTCCTCTCCATTGTTGGGGCATCCCAGCCTTCAGCCAGCCAGCCCAAGGCATCTTAAAGACTGCTTCTGTACTGTCACAAGTTCCTCTCCATTGTTGGGGCATCCCAGCCTTCAGCTAGCCAGTCCAAAGCATCTTACAGACTGCTCTGAAGCAGGAATCCTGAAGGATTGGCCCACGTAATCCCTGCAAAGCTGGGCAGCTAATTTCTCAGTTTCAGGCTTGATCATAGTGGACGGTCATTCTGTCATCAGCTGTAGAGATAAGCAAAGTTCCTCAGACCAGTGGCTGTCTGCCACTATCTTTTCTTGATGGCTGCGTGATTAGACTCGAGGTGCTGCCAGGAACAGATGTGTCTCTCTGTCATAAAAGCCCTTTATTATTAAATGCCATTTTCTGTGGATCTCTGAAGTGTTTGAAGACAATGTATCTATTCTATCCATCATCAATCTATTCCTTTGGAAACATATACAAAAACTTAATAAAGCTTATTCTATAATTAAGTAATTTATTATCTAGTCAGATTTATAAGTAACCAACTAACAATTTCTATCTCTGACCGTACTGAGCAAGTTGTAACAGTTATATTTCACCTGTTCAGATAAGTTGTACATGTATAAAACATTACATAAATGTCAAACAAAATGATCTTAAGTTTCTACCAGTGTACAATATACAATTTAAGTTTCCATTAACATACCATATACAATACATAAAGCAAATGTTGAAAAAGAAAAAACTTAAATTCCTGTCAATCTTCAATACCAATATGAAATATTTGAATACCAATATAAATTATTTGAGGCCAGCAGATTCAATAATCTACTTTTTATTCTATAAATCTATACCCTCCCTTATATTCTTTCCTTATATTGTCCCTTCTTCACCCTTTATTCCCTAATGTTAGATAAGATAGAAAAATAAGGGAGAAAGAATGATAGAAGAAATCCTTAAATGAAACTTTTATTAACTTACAACTAACCCCCCTAGGCAAAAATGGACATCGATAACCCACCAAAAACCACCACCCCACATATTGGGAATGGGGACATCGTTCTCTTAAAATTACTTTTTGCTGTTTGGGGGAAAACATCTTTTGGGTAACCATAGAAAAATAAGATGTTGGCCAAGCGCTGCAAAAGCTAGCGGTATCTGTTTTGTCCAGTCTTTTTTTGATTGATCCTTGGGACTAGCCCTTTTTAAAGTCAACAGGCATGCAATTTCTTGAGGAAATAGTAGCTGAAGCAGTCTTTGATGTTGAATTGCTCAGGCTACCTGCTTTGTCATGTATTTATTATTTAGACAGCATGTGTGCCTGCACGCCAGAAGAGGGCAGCAGATGTCACTATAGATGGTTCTGAAGCACATAGTTAGTTGTTGGAAATTGAACTCAGGGTCTCTGAGCCATGGTTTCTAGTCATATTGAATATCATTAAAATCCCTAAAGAAAACTGAAACAACCTGATGTTAGCATTTTCTGAGTTCCTGCAGATGTTGGGTTTTTATACTTTTCTGTTTAAGGCCATCTAGGAAAGGAATAATTATATTATTCTACAACTGAATGGCTTATATGACAAATACTGAATACGCTTTTTAGGCTATCTGCCTGCATCTGTAGACACACACAAATGGGTTAAAATATAAAATAAAACCCTCAGTCAAAACTATCTTGTTTGTAAGGACCAAACAAACTACCTTTTGAAAAAGAGACTCCATTTTGCAAAGGAAACTCCATTTTGTGTTCAACCTATCCGAAAGCTGAACCCAGATTCCAGACTAAGCACACACTAGCCTAAACAGAAAAAAAATATTTGCTGACAACACAATCAGCTCACCTTGGGAAAGTCCAAATATACTCTCTGCTGGTGAAGCTGAGTAGCAGGGGGTCTGGCACATAGCAACAACCAATTAGGAAAGGCCAGGCCCAAGTTCCTTATGCCCCCATGACGGCCTCAGCCAATCTTTCTGTAGGCCAACTTGAACTACATCTAATACCCAACCATGAAACTCTAAGTCTTGTAACTCTCTGCTTGCAGCTTTTCTTCCCAGATGTCATCCAATCATATACTGTAAAACCCATTTCCTTGTCTAAAACCTATATTTAATAAACCCTCTCAGTTGAGACTCCAGGCCACTTCCCTGCACCTGCTGCATCAACGCATTGGAGGTGTGTCCTGGGTTAGAACCTGCAATATAAAGACATCCTTGCCACTGATTTGGACTCCGCTCTTGGGTGGTTTGTTCAGAGAGTCTCTCAAAATTTGGGCATAACATTGTTAATAACTCGAAATATGCCTACTTAAGATAACCAGAGCTGGACTCGTGAACACTTAATATTCCTTCCAAAAAAGAGATAGGGAAGACGATTGGCCCTTCCTGGGAATATCCTGTCCAAATCCAGCCCACCTAGGAAAGCACTCACAGCCCCACCCACAAGAGTTGCTGCAGCCCACACAAACAGTCTCCCTCTTCTCCACTGCATTCAGTAGTTTTGCCAACACTTTACACTTCACCCAGCCCTCATCTTGTCCATCAGCTGGCCAGACAGGAGGCAGACCTGTTACTGCTCAAAGCTCCTACCTTGGCTTGCAAGCTCTGCCCACTATGCCTACATCATCAGCCTCAGCTGCACCTAAGGATCAAGCCCCGCCTTCCACTACTACCTAAGTCATCACAGCCCCACTCACAACACCTCCAGCACAAGCAAAGGCAGCAGAGACAGCGTCTGTCCCCCCACCAGCACCTATAACTCTTTAACTCAGGACTCTCATAGCTTCTCCCTGTGAATGTACAATGATTCACCCCCCCCCTACAGACAGGGTTCTCATCCCATGGGTCGCGACCCCCACACCAGCTATGTATGTTGAGGTTCCATTTGTAACAGTGGAAAAATTCCAGTTGTGAAATAGCAACAAAACACATGAGGGGCTTTGTTAAAGAGTCACAGCATTAGGAAGGTTGAAACCCACTGCCCTTCCCTGACCTTTGCAACCACAGCCCCCACCCACTACTCTATCTCAGCAGGTCACAGTGCCCCACTGCTACAGGTGTTCTCTGCCAAATGAAGGTCAAGTGAGGATTCAGCCTTCTGCCTCCTCCTCAGAAAGTGACCACTCACATCATAACCTTGGCCTGGTGCTCTGCATTCCCTGCTCACTTATCTCACCACTCACACAGCCCAGCCCACAACAACTTCCACAGCAGAAACAGCCCTTGGACACTCTTCTCCTTCGGCGGGTCCCACCAACACGCAGTAAGTATCAAAAGTTATACTGACACAATCCAGCACTGAGCTAAAGGCCAGACTACCTCAATCAAGCCCTGCATCAGCAAGAGAGCTCAGCCCACCACTCTTCAGTCAGCTCTCACAACCTCACACTAGTATACACCTACACAGCCCCATCCTGCTTTTAGGGTGACCCTGCCCCCTCTCAGGTCAAGATCCAGAGCCCAGCCCAATTTTGTAGGAGATCACCTAGCCTCCCACCCTGGCTGCCCCTTACCTCCACACTGCAGGATCCATAGCCACGCCCCCAACACCTCACCACTTCCTGCTTCCCTAGTAATTTAGTGGGCCCAACACATCCAAGTTGGCCCTCACACCTCTGCCTCATTCTGTCTACCTCCCTGCCTCAGCTGTTAGCACTCCTGAACACCGCCCCTCCCCCTCCCCTGCCAGCACCTGTTCCCAAGGGATTCCACAGTGCACAAAGTTTCCTT
This sequence comes from Acomys minous, assembly GCF_964271855.1. Classification (NCBI taxonomy): domain Eukaryota; kingdom Metazoa; phylum Chordata; class Mammalia; order Rodentia; family Muridae; genus Acomys; species Acomys minous. Next base: position 8,327,517 of record NC_140488.1, read on the forward strand.
CTCTAACACTTAATAGGTCCAGATCCACCCACCCTTCCACCCTAGGATACAAGACCAGCTTACCACTATGACCTCATCAGTCACAGCCCCACCCACAAGACCAGCAACAGTCCTTTCTCTGCAGGGCACCCTATCCTTACTTCCAAGTTTTCTCACAGACTCATCCTCTATTCAGCCCTGGCCCATCCCCTGACACACCTTTTTGACTTCTTTCTTGGCCTGCTGTTATGGACCCTTGCCCCTGTCCTCTTTACCAGGTCCTCAGGATGTGCCTGATTCAATAGTGTCCCTAATTGTTAGAGCAGCCTGCTCCAGTGATCTTACAGACTGTATGTCTGCAGAAGATCGACCCTCAAATCTCAGTACTCAGGAGGAAGAGGCAGACTGAGAACTGAGTTCAAGACCAGCCTGGTCTAAAAAGTGAGTCCAGGATACCCAAGGATACACAGAGAGACCCTGTCTCTGGGAAAAAAAAAAAGAAAAAGAAAAAAGTAATGTTGGAATGCAAAATGAAAAAGAAAAGAATAGATGTGTCAAGGGCTGGACAAAGGCACCTGAGTGGATGGTTGAAAACTTCCCTCAACAGTTTTACAGGAGCAGCTGGCTCAGGCCTGACCAATGGTACTCTGTGGTGCTGTGCATCCCCTCACCTGGTGTGGGGTTCTTTTGGCCTGATCCTCAATGCATGGCCATGACACTGTGAACTGGAGGCCTTTGCTGCCTGGTGACCACAAGGCTCAGCCCAGAATGGGACCCTAAGTCTGAAAGCCTTGGAATCCACTTGAAAGGAAGGAAACAAGGAAACTCTGGAGCAGAGTTTGTGCCCTTTGCCCTCCTGTGGCTGTGATCTCCCTCCTGGAGGGTCTCAAGCAGTGCTGGGCCAGCCCCACCTCCTGCCACCTACTCTTACTCCTTCCTCCTGAGTGTGGAGGCAGGCAGGTAGCAAGCTCTGTGCTGCTCCTCCTGGGCCCTCCCCTTCTTGCCATTAGGCTGTGAGCTCAGTGAGGAGGCCCAGGTCACATGGCCTGTGTGCCCTGAAACTCCACTGACATTGATGCTCTGCTGCTTCTCAACAACATGCCAGGCAGTTGTTTTGCTTAAGGACAGCACATGCAAACCTGGGGTTTGGTGCTCTTGTGCCTGTCTGTGCAGTTTGACAATCTGGGGTCGGGGAGGGGAAGAGGCACTCACTGGATAGGATGGAGGTTTCTAGAGAAAGGTCCCCACAAGGTCCTGCCAAAAGAAGTGGCCATGCCTGAGGGAACACAGAGGAGGGAGTGTCCCCTTGCCCTATTCAGGTGTCACAACTGTGTGAGTTGACATCAGCATAGAGACAGTCAGTCCTCTGATTGTCCTGCCTGCTGACTCACTCTGAGGTCACTGCCTCCAGTACCAACCCTAAATTCAGCTGAGAAGCATTTGCAGAAGATTCCATGCTTCCCCTTTTGCTCAACAAATTCTGGACTCTTAGGTCCAAAGACATCTAGTTCCCCTTCACCGAAAGGAACCACTTCCCTTCTGTCAGGCAAAATGGGCAGATAGCTGTGTCTGATGCCTATGAGCACAACAAAGCTCATGCTGGCTTCCTGGCTACCTCAGTATAACAAATGTCTGCTTAAAAGTCAGTGAGTTATAAAAAAAAAAACACAGGAAGGATTACTAAGCATGGTTGCTGGGATCTCATTGAATGACTTACTTTGTGATTATAAGATTTTACTTGGGTAAAGCAATCTTTATTTTCTTTCATAGATAAGGTTTCTTTCTTTCTCTTCTCTCTGTCTCTGTCTCTGTCTCTGTCTCTGTCTCTCTCTCTCTCTCTCTCTCTCTCTCTCTCTCTCTCTCTCCTTCCTTTTTATTTCTTTTTTCCGAAGATAAGCTTCCTCTGTGTACCCTTGTCTGTCGTAGATCCACATTTTAGACCTGGCTTGCCTCAAACTCACCTAGATCTGCCTGCCTCTGGCTCCCTTAGTTCTGAGATCACAGGCTTTCACCATGACACCTGGCCCTAAAATCACCTTTTATTGTTACATAAAAAAGGTACCACTGCACTTAACACCAGCACTCACTCGGGGGATGCCAAAGCAGGTGGAACTCTATGAGGTCAATGCCTGCCTGGTCTACAGAGTGAGTTCCAGGACAACCAGGCCTAAAACAGAGAAACCGTGTCTCGAAGTAAGAAAAGGCATCTTTTGCAAGTCAATTTCTACACAGCCAAAGTTCCTATCTGATCTAGGGGCTATCATGAAAGAACCATCACTTCAGACATATGAGATTTCCTGGGTTGCCAGACAGGTCAGAGCACTGGGTTTTTGCAAAGGCTCTGAGAAACCTTCAAGACAATAAATAACACAAAGACTCTGAGATAATGATCACTGACCAAAGGCAGCTTCACAGCTTAGCTGCTGTCACTCCAGATTCAGGCTAGATACAATGGGTCTGCTAAAAATCTGCTGCCCACTAGCCCTTTTGTTCTGACCCCGATTCCTAGAAGGTAGGTCTCTAGGAGCCCTGACTCAGAGACACATGGCCAGAAATGTACAATCTCGCCCCATCTAATTGTTATGGTGTGACCAACTGCATTCTGCCTCCTCTTAGCTTTCCAGAAGTGCGAGGAGGGCAGGTCTCTGTCCTTAGATCCGCAGTTTCTCATCATCAGGCTGTGTTTGCTGTGCTCAGAACTCTCAGCAGCCTACAAGGTTGTGTGGAGCTGGAAGCTCAATCGGTACTCACCAGGCTGCAGCTGAGGCACCAGAACAAAGTTTCAGACCCCAAAGCCCATACTAGAAGCCCATACCTAGGAGAGAGGAGCAGGATATATTCCAAAATGGACTTCTCCTCACTTGGGGAGGACCGTGTGTCCACTGAGGGCTCAGAGGAGCCGGGGTGAAATGGTACTGAGAAGGCAGCTAAGTAAAGGCCCTGTCAGCTCCCTCTCCCAGTGCAGACTCTAAAGGCAAGGCAACATTGAGCCACCATTGGTTTGCAGAACATGGCCCACTCCGTGCTGTTCCCAGACCCATCCAGACTGTCATGCCCTCATGATGGGGATGGTAAAGAGGCTCTCCCTCCTGTGGTGCCCCCAACATTGTTGACATGGCCCCAAGTATCTCAGTATTTAGGGAAATGGAGAACTGCAAGAAAATACCCTCAGTACTAAAGATCTCCTGCTGCAGTGTGGATTGCACAGATAAACAGCAGTTAGTGTCTGTGCCCCGCCCCCCACATCATGTGTGCTTCCTCATGTTGTTATTCCAGCCCAGACACATGTAGTGTATGAACAGCATCCAGAAGACCAGGTGCCAAGTCCAGGGCCAGGCACTGAGTCGACACTGATGCCCAGGCAAATGTGTGATGAACAGGGAAATCCCCCAATCCTTCTGCAGTGCAAGAGCTCTGTGGAGAGTTTTCCCGAGCAAGGAAGGCTGGCTCTCATCCAGCTATTTCTTATCTTACAAATAGTAAATATAGCTCTGATTCCTTGAGGTTGACGAACATGTATTAGGTGGCCAGGTGAGATGGCACACAGCTGCAATCCCAGCACCTTGGAGACAAAGACAGGCAGATCTTTGTGAGTCCCAGGCCAATCTGGTCTACAACGGGAGTCCAGGACAGCCAAGGCTACCACGAGAAACCCTATCTCAATAAGCCAAAAAAAATAATAATATCTTAAGTGGAGGACATTTTGTAGCAAGCCTTTGCAGGTTCCTTTACAAAGTTTCTAGCGTCTGTCTTCCTCATGTGTCAGGCAATTTCCTACCCCAAAGCGATGTGAGGAAAGGCCTGCATCTAGCAACCCAGGGTACAGTAGTGTCCATCTCTTAGCAGACAAGCAATAGTTTGAGGTGTGCTTACACAGGGCTAAGGGATGCTTTGCTCTGACCCTGGGCTGCTGCTCAGAAACTTCCTGACAACATCTGCAGAGGGAAGGGACCCAGGAGAATGGAATCTCGTGCTTCCAGATACCTGAGCAGTGTGAGGAGACACCACCAGGTCTGTAGCTATAGCCTCATGCATCCAGTTTGCTGAGGGCATAAAACTGTGGCTGCTGTCCATGGAAGGGCAAGGCTGACCCAAGGGTGTGGAAGCCTGGGCCTTCAGATTAGTTCCAAGGGTCAGATAGCATAGCAGGCAGACTCTTGGCTCAACTTTAAGATGTTTATTTAGCACCACGAGATTTGTTTTAATGTAGTAAGAACTGAAACTGGCCTATTTTCAAAAAATGGTGACTTTTTCCCAGTCTTTAGTGCACTGGGCTTACATGAGCTTGTTTTCTTTTTGAATGGTGCGCAGATTATACTTGTGTTATCTGTGTATTGCTCCTCCTTGTCCATCTCTTCCTCCTCTTCCTCCCCTTCCTCCACTTCCTCTCACTCCTCCTCTTCCTCCTCAGTGGCCTCTCTTAGGGATATGGTTGAGAGGTCAGCTTTCATGATGGAATGGCAAGTCTACTTAGACATCACGTACCAGAGGTATGGACATCACGTACCAGAGGTATGCTGTGGAGCTACCTGGTGCAGGCACTGCCCCTTCGATCTTACGAGTATCCGATGGAGGAACCGTCCCATGATCAGATGTGCCATCTCTGCTCAGGCCACTTGTCTCCTGAGGTGGGCAGTTGCCAGGGGGCACTTACAGGGATGTTGCTCTTTTTCAGTGTACTAGAAGGCCCTGGGGAAAGGATGCCTGCAGGTGTCTGTGTGTTGGGAAACCCCTGTTGGGACTTCATGCCATCTTTCTTGGCCTTATGTTTCAGAGGGGAATGTCTGGGAGGTAAAATCCTCATCCATTTTTGGATGTGGCCTTGCTCTTGTCAATGGAGATTGTGCCTCGCTCACCACAGCCACATTAGTCAATTTGCTCCCCACAGTATTCCCCAGGAGCTCTGGCTTGTCCCTCTGGAAGATGAAGTAGCCATAGATGTAAAACAAAATGGATTAGGCTAGCCAATTGGAAACACAGCTGTACTGAACACATGACATCCTACTGGTCTTTTTTGTGATGCAGAGAATGACAGAAGTGACTGGTGAAAGGTGTGCTGTGCTGTGGCAGGACCCCAGTAAAGAGAAATGACTCATGTGTAAGGTGGTGATACTGTTAGACCCTAGAGTCCACTCGGGTAGTAGGGGGTCGTCACGAGAGACCACTTGAGGACCACAGTGTTGATGCAAAAGCACAAGGTTTATTGCTGATGCGCGTCAGGGGGACTCAGCACTCACCCGGGAGGGGGGGAGGCACACCACGAGTCACTGTTACAGACTTTTTAAAGGCTAAAACCACAAAGGTTAGGAGGGGCTGCATGCCCTATGTTAGGATTGGCTCTGGTGGTCGCTAGGGGTGCTTGTCTAATTATTATTGGCTACTGCAGGGGTTATTGGTCTCGGGAGCTGTTCTTGGCAAAGAGGGGTGTTGGGGAGATTTCAGAGAATTTCCAGATGGTAATTGTTTACCTTAGTTGAAATTGTTTATCTTGGTTGGCCACCTTGATCTCAGAACCTGAAGCTGAGCTGGCCTGCAATTCTTTTTGGGTCATTTTCCCAAGCTTGCCTGGGTCATGTTCCCAGGCTGGCTGAGAGAGGGGCCTTACAATACATGTATGTGACATAAACTGGCTTCTCCTCTGCCTACCTGACTGCCTGTCTTCAGACATCTAAAGGGACAAACTGGAGTGCATTGTCAAAGTCTTTTACCCTTTAGTAAACAACACTGTCTGTGAATGAGGAGCTTGAAGCACATTGTTAATGGGGTGTGTAGATAGGAAGAGGTTCTCTTCACAAAAAGTGGGAAACAAGGAAAAGCTTTGTAAGTTACCATGATTTTCCAGTCTTCTCCAGAGCAGAGCTGGCAAAGAAAGGTCTTCCAGCTTTCCTTCTCAAAACTCTTCTGGGGGCTCCTTCTCCAGCTGCTGCTGCTGCTAGAAAGGGATATCTCAACCCTGAGGACCTGAGGAGCCCTGGATCGAGAGCCTTGCTCATCCCTCTCTTCTTCCTCTTCTTCCTCTTCTTCCTCTTCCTCTTCTTCTTCTTCTTCTTCTTCTTCCTCCTCCTCTTCATCCTCCTCCTCCTCCTCATCCTCATCCTCCTTTATCTTTTTCTTAATATTATTTTCTTTGATCGGTTGGTTTTTCAAGACAGGATTTCTCTGTATAGCCTTGCCTGTCCTGGACTCCCTCATATTCACAGAGATCTGCTTGTCTCTGCCCCCCACAAGTGCTGGGATTACAGGCCTGCACCACAGCACCTGGCTTCCAAAATCTACTTATCACCTCTTTTCTCATGACCATGTGACAAAGCAGCAGCAGGACAAAGAGCCAGGCCTGCTCCCTTGAGACTCTGGTCTTTTTATCCCCTCTCTAGAGTCCCCAGAATTAAACTATCTTCAGTTGGCAGAACTGCAGCCCTGCCAAGCACACAGGAGGCAAATAGTCTGTTGCTGTGGACAATCTGAAGCAGCCACATAGCCCAGGCCTGGGATTAAAACCCAAAGATATTTACATACCATAACTGGGTTTTTTAAGACAGCAAAAATCTCGCTACATCTTTGTCTAATTAGGCCAAGCAGGTTTATAAGAAGTACTACATCATATACACCAATTCCAGTGGAGAGATGGGACAAAGTCAGCAGATGTTATCATACAGTGGGACACAGTCAGCAGGAAGCTGTGCAAAGTTACACAGGGGAATCACAGTGGAAAGACAGGGCACTCCAGAGCATTATAGACTGAGCACATAGTGACCTTTGTTCTGGTAATCACAGCCCCTTGTGATCAGAAGACTTGAGGTCACAGGATGTGGAGCCAGAGCTCCTCCAAGGCCCCTGCCCCACGCCATTACCAGCTTTACTATGCATAATTCTGGTTTTAGAGAATGAGCTACATTCCTTCCTTCCCCATACATCAGTGCTTCTGGGTGGAAAGCTCCCAAGGCCTGGCCCCAGGCTATTACTGGCTCTGATAAATAGGATCCTAATTTTGAGAAGAAGGATATAGTGCCTTGTCCATAGGTCAGGGCCTCAGGGAAAGCCTCGGTTGATCAGGCCAGGCCTCAGAAGTTCTCTCCTTTTTAATTATTATTATTTATTTTTAAAGTCCAGATGAGTTTACTGGTGTCTGAATATTCAAGAGACTTCTATGTCCTCCAACCAACAAATACCTTCCAGCACTGTGAAAAGAATTATCAATACACGTATTATAATCACAATATTGAATGGAGGTGGAGGGTTGTAAAGCAGATTAAATCCTGTAACTAGTACAATGTATCTTTGGCTAGTTTGGATGGGAAATCTATATAATTAGAGAGAAACAGCTGATACAAATAATTTGGAAACATTCCCTATGTTTTGGAGCACAGGGATTTTCTGAATAAATAACATATGTGGAGGGCTAACATAAGCACTGATTCCAAACACGTTACAGTTGTTTTTCCTCTCTAAAAGTCCCATAGATGATCAAGAGGTCCAGAGCTGTGGCTAACAGCCAAAGGTCTAGTTGAGTCTTTTTTTTTAAGACATTATAATAGGATGGGGTTCAATGAGGGGATCTCAGGATATCAACCCCGACCAGGTGGGCACGCCCAGGACAATTCAACCAGTCCCTCCTGTTGTCCATCCAGAGGCACAGAGTCCTTTAGAACCACAGACCATGTTAGAGCCATGGAACATAGCACCCAAAGGGGGATTGTGCTTTGTAAGCAGAGCATTGGCTCTTTATTGCAACCTGGGGACTATCTATCTGCTTAGGCAACCTGTGGGTTGTTAGAAACTGGAAAATTCAAGTGATGAATGAAGTGGTCTTTTAAACACTATATATCGGTCTCCATGGACCCCAAAGCCATAAGCCTTATAGGTCATTAAGATGCAAGGGACACATTAGGGACCTCCCAATGACAAACAAATAGGGATAGTTGATGATATGCCAGAATCTTTCAAGAGAGCAGTGAAAAGCAGCACATAAATATCACCCAGAAGATCAGTTATATCAGTCTGATACTTTCAGTTATTATGTAATGAGAGTCAGATATTTTAAAACTTTTATTTGATATACTTCACAGCCTGTTTTTAATTGCTTAACTTGGACCTTATGAACTTTAACAGCATAATATTGCCTTTAATTTTTGTTCTTCATATGTCTTATATAGCTTATCCATCCTCTTTGTACTTTAAATAACTTAATTGGGATTTTATAGGTTATGAGAAGGCCTCTTGGTGTTTTTTTCAAATATGTATCTCTCTCAATCTTTAAATATACAAACCCTTGTTTATCAAAATATTTTTAGTTTATCTGCATCACATTTTTTTTATTTACTCCATGAGATTTAATAGTACTATAGCGAAAGCCCCATCCCAACTTTATATAAAATTTCCTGAGAAGGCCTGCTTGGAACAACTAACTATTCCCTAGGAAATTGAGATCCAACAGAGGCTACCTACCTTTAGCAGCTCCTTATCCCTAGCAACTTTAACTTTGTTGTTGTTGTTGAAATTTGTCAGCCATAAACTGTTAGTTTTTGGAAGTACTACACTGCTGTTATGTATCCTGTAAAACTGTATCAAAATTAAACTAATCAAAACATCAAAATCATAACATAAACATCTCTTTGGGTCCAGGAAATTGATCTCATAGGTAGTTGATAGGGTGGGTGGAGAAGAGAGGAAGGATACATTGTAACTCTCTTCAAGGACATGCTACCAGCTCAGTTTTAGCCTTTATTTTTTTGTATTTATCTCTTAGGCTGCTCTGTTCTCCTTGTCCCTGTCACAGAGCCAGAAGGCTATTCTGACTGACTGACCCAGGAGAGGGGGTTAAAGGATGTATGGAGAAAGAAAAAACACCTATGAACCTGAAATGGGAGGGTCAAATCCCACATTCTAGAGTCAGCCCTTTGGCTTAAATGCCACAGGTCATTTTGAGAGCAACAGGTGCTCTGCTTGGATTGATGGGAGCTCATTAGACCATCTGGCATACAAGAGTGTTTCCAATTATAAGTTGGGTAGAAATTGATCAGAGCAGGACAGAAGATAGAAAAAGGACTTGAAGTAGAGACCCTTACATAAAGGTACAGACTCTTCACAAAATAGCCTCGAGCACTAAGGTCCCATTGGCCCTCAGTCCCTGCAAGTAGAGTCCCTTATATAAAGGTCAAAGAATTCCACAAAATGGTCTCAAGCTCTAGGAACCCAGAGCTCCTGAGTCCCCACTTTTGCTGCTGTGTCATAGGTGGACACCTTCCTCATGTCCACTTCCATTGCAATTCTTCCATAGTCAGGCAAGATTACTCTGAGCCAACTGCTGAGCCGAACGTGCAGGCTTTATTAGCTGTAGCAGTGGCCATAAAACTATCACCATAGCTAGGGGATGCGCCATTGCAGGCCTCACAGAGGAGGATGCTCCTGCCTAGATTCCCCTGGCAGATACTGCACTGCAACCCTCTCTTTTACTCTGTCAGTTTCTTTTAGGTCTCCTGTGCCAGGTGACTGTTACCGAGGAGCTGGGCAGAAGGGATGGTCCACCCCAAACACAGAAGACACATAACAAAGAAGAATTCCATTTAGTTTGGCTTGTCGAACCAAGGAGATTAGTGAGGTCACCACAGGACTGTGGATAACTCCAAAGCAGCTATTCCATTGAGGGATTCTGTGCTCAACTTATAAGCAGGCACACTATGGAAGCATTCCACTCAGCTTCGTAAGAGGTTATAACACAGAGAGTCACATATGTATACCACTGAGGGCTTCCTTCGGGCTATACACAGGAACATATGCTCTTCCAAAGATTATTACCCTGGGCAACTGTTTCATTAGGTGAAAAAAAGGAGGAGTTTATCGTCCAAGGGGCCCTTGAGGATCCCATGATGCCTGCCAAGTCCATGTGTTCTTGAGGCCTCAAAGCTCACCTTTCCTCTTTTGAGGACCAGGCCAAGGCTATGATGTGAGTGGTCACTTTTTGAGGAGGGGTCAGAAGGCTGAATCCTCACTTGACCTTCATTTGGCAGAGAACACCTGTAGCAGTGGGGCACTGTGACCTGCTGAGATAGAGTAGTGGGTGGGGGCTGTGGTTGCAAAGGTCAGGGAAGGGCAGTGGGTTTCAACCTTCCTAATGCTGGGATTCTTTAATGCAGTCCTGCATGTGTTTCGTTGCTATTTCACAACTGGAATTTTGCCACTGTTAGGAATGGTACCACAACATACATAGCTGGTGTGGGGGTCGTGACCCATGGGTGGAGAAGCCTGTCTGTAGGGGTGGTGAAGTGTTGTACATTTTCAAGGAGAAGCTGTGAGTGCTGAGCTAAGGAGCTGTAGATGTGTGTATGTATGGCGGGACAGAAGCTGTCTCTCCTTGGGTAGCTTGTGCTGGAGGTGTTGTGAGTGGGGCTGTGATGACTTAGGTAGTAGTGGAAGGCGGGGCTTGATGCTGAGGTGCAGCTGAGGTTGATGATGTTGGCATACTGGGTAGAGCTAGGAGCTTTGAGCAGTGACAGGTCTGCCTCTGGTCTTGCCAGTTGATGGACACATTGAGGGCTGGGTGAAGTTTAAAGTATTGACAAAACTACTGAATGCAGTGGAGAAGAGGGAACCTGTTTGTGTGTGCTGCAGCAACTCTTGTGGGTGGGGCTGTGAGTGCTATCCTAGGTGGGCTGGATTTAGACTGGATATTCCTAGGAAGGGCCAATCGTCTTACCTATCTCCTTTTTGGAAGGAATATTAAGTGTTCACGAGTCCAGCTCTGGCTATCTCAAGTAGGCATATTTGGAGTTATTAACAATGTTATGCCCAAATTTTGAGAGACTCTCTGAACAAACCACCCAAGAAGCGAGTCCAAATGCAGTGGAAAAGATCTCTTTATATTGCAGGGTCAAACCCAGGAAACACCTCCAATGCGCTGATGCCGCAGGTGCAGGGAAGTAGCCTGGAGTCTCAGTTGAGAGGGCTTATTAAATAAAGGTTTTAGACAAAGAAATGGGTTCTACAGTATAGGATTGGATGACATCTGGGCAGAAAAGCTGCAAGCAGAGAGCTACAAGACTTAGAGTTTCATGGTTGGGTAATAGGTGTAGGGGGAAGTTGGCTTATAGAAAAGATTGGCTGAAGCAGTCATGGGGGCATTAGGAACTTTGGGCTGGCCTCTCCTAATTGGTTGTTGCTATGTGCCAGACCCTAGCTGCTGAGCTTGAGGAACAGAGAGTGTGTTTGGACTTTCCCAAGGTGAGCTGATTGTGTGGCCAGGGAATATTTTTTCTGTTTAGGCTTGTGTGTGCTTAGTCTGGAATCTGGGTTCAGCTTTCAGATAGGTTGAACACAAAATGGAGTTTCCTTTGCAAAATGGAGTCTCTTTTTCAAAAGGGAGTTTGTTTGGTCCTTCCAAACAGGATAGTTTAGACTGAGGGTTTTATTTCACATTTTAACCCGTTTGTGAGTGTCTGCAGATGCAGGCAGATACCCTGAAAAGGTTATTCCGTATTTGTCATATAAGCCATTCAGTTGTAGAATAATATAATTTCCGTATCCTAGATGGCATTAAACAGGAAACTATAAAAACCCAACATCTATAGGAACTCAGAAAATGGTAACATCAGGTTGTTTCAGTTTCCTTTAGGGATTATGAATGATATTCAATAAGACTACAAGTCCTGGCTCAGAGACCCTGAGTTCAATTTCCAGCTACTAAATATGTGTTCACAACCATATATAGTGAGATCTGGTGCCCTCTACTGGCGTGCAGGCACACATGCTGTCTAAATAATAAATACATATTAATAAGAATTTTTCCTTTAAGATCCTAAGGTACAGCTTATATTTTAGCACTTTGAAGTCACATAGGTTTTTTTTCTAGGGCTGTTTAGCTTTGTTTTCTATCTTTGTCCTAGTGTCAGATGGTCTCCTGAACCAGACCAGGTATATTGGAGAACATTTTAAAACAAGCGTGCTTGGATTGGGAGACAGAGTGTCTAATCCAACTCCAGAGGCAGCTCTTTAATAGAGTATTACAGCATGAAGCAATAGAATTTCCACCAAAATTAATGAAAAGAGATGGGGAAGAATACGCCATTCTCATGAAAGGAAAAGCCTACCAAGAGGGCATTCCAATTCAGAACATCTTTGACAAATATACAAGGACACCCAGATTTATTTTTTAAAAAACGGAAACAAAAAGCAATAGTAAAATCAGAACACAATTTTTATTAAAGGTAAAATCATACAATGATGTAGACACCTCAATTGTGGGAGAATTCAGTGCCCTACTCTAGGCAATGGACAGACCACTGAGGCAGAAACATAATAGAGAAATAATGAAATCAACATATGGAATGAATCCAGTGGACCCAATGATTATCTACAGAACTTTTCACCGAAGCACAAAAGAATAGTCTTTCTCTTAGCACCCATGGAACCTTCTCGAAAGTGGTCAGTATATAGTTGGTCACAAAGCAAACCGTATACAAAAAATTGAAATTACTCATTGTACTTTCTCAAATCACCATGGATTAAGATGGATCTCAACAACAGAAATAAGAAAAACCCTACACAATCATGGAAAATGAGCAACTCCCTACTCAGTGACAACTAGGACAGGGAAGAAATGAAAAAGAAATTAAAGACTGTCTAAAATTCAATGGAAATAAAGGCATAATATGCCCAAGCTGATGGGACACAATGAAAGCAGTACTAAGAAAAAAGTTCGTAGCACTAAGCGCCTTCATACAGAAATTGGGGAGATTCCATACTAGCCACTTAACAGCTCCTCTGGAAACTTTTACAACAAAAGAGGCTAACACACCCAAGAGGAGTAGATGGCTCCAAATAATCAAACTCAAGCTGAAGTCAACAAATTAGAAACAGAGAACAAGAGTAAGAATGAACAGAATCAAGGGGCAGTCTTTTAAGAAAGACAACAAGATAGACAAAAGACACACACTTAGCCAAACTAACTAAAAGGCAGAGAGAAAATATCCAAATCAACAAAATCAGAAAGGAAAAACAGAACATAACAACACACACTGGGAAAAAAAAACCCAAAGAAATATCAATTATTACTACAAAACGCCATAATCTACAGAATTGGAAAGTCTAAACGACATGGACAATTTTCTTGGTAGATTACATTTACCAAATCTAAATCAAGAAGACGAAAACAAGTTAAATATCTCCAAAACCCCTAAGGAAAAGAAGCAGTCATTGAATGTCTCTGAACCAGGGAGGAGGGCAGGAAAGCCTCCGGGCCAGATTTTAGCTGAGAATTCTACCAGACTTTCAAAGAAGAGCTAATACCAATACTCTTCAAACTATTGCACAAAATAGAAACAGAAGGAACATTGCCAAACTCACTCTATGGGGCCACAGTCATTCTGCTACTTAAAACACACAAAGACCAATCGAAGAAAAACAATTTCAGGCCAATTTCCCTTATCAACATAGATGAAAAAAAACTCCCAAACCGAATCGAAGAACACATCAAAGATATCACCTGCCTATTTCCCTCACCGTCACCCTCTCCCTGTTGGGCATGGAACAATATGGAATCCCCATCAAGTCCCAGGATACTGGAATACTTGTGTCACAAAAGGGCTCTGACCCCTTCCCCAAGTCCCCAGAATGCTGGATAAACATCAAGGCTCCTTCCCTTCAGGAACCTCATAAATTGGCTCCTGGCACCCCCATGTCATGGTTTCAGACATCCCCATGGATGTAGATGGGGATGCAGAGGTTTGAGGGGGTTTATGACCACAGTCACTGTGAACTTTGCTTTAGGACCCAGCACAAGATGCACACTTGCTTCACCCTTTAGGCCTGTGTGCTTGGGCTCTGACGCCCTGACTTGCACATTGACCAAGAAAGTCATGTGACGTCTCCTCTCTAGAAAACTCTGAAGTAGACCCCATGGGCTGACTTCCACCAGGAAGGACTAGAGGGAGGGGAAGGGGCTCATTCCCACAAGAAGACCTGCTCTGGGGCAGCACATACCACAGCCACTGAACTATACTCCTGGAGTCACCCTAAACACAGCCAACCTTCCACAGCCCCCCCTTGGGACCTAGTTTTATCCTGTCATTCAGGCAGTCCTCTTTCCCATGGGGAATGCCTCAATGTGGCACCTTTGCAATGGCCCTAGTCAAGGAGCATATGGGGCCTGTGTGTCCATGTGGTTCCTGTTTATCATTGTGGGCCCCACTTGGTTCTTGGCTGACCAAGGGTATCAGCTGCCTCATTAGGGGACCACCTCTCCTAAAGTACTCACCTCCCCTCAGTAAGCATGGGGAGCCCATCTCCCTTCCAGGAACATCACAAAATGGTGCTTAGTTTCCCAAAAACCAGAATGTGTGCTGTGAAGGGTGAGGGAGGGCCTCCAGACTGGCCCTAACAAGGAGGCATGGTCCATGCTCCAGGCACCTCAGATAATAACACTAGCACCCCCACTGCAACAATGGATGAAGATACTGGAATAAATATATACAGTGTGTCTTGTTGTAGGAACAAGCCCCTTCCCTTCCCTCTTGTCCTTCCCAGTGGAAATCAGCCTGTGGATTCTACTTCAGAGTTTTCCAGAGAGGAGAGGACAGCTGGATAAAATTATTATCTACCTAGATGCATGCTGCTTCCTGTGGTCCTTGACCCAGAGAGAAGAAACCTCCCCTTGCCCTGGCTAGCAGCCCCAAGCCAGACCAGCATGAGGTACTCATTTCTGTTCCCCGTGAGACCTGCCCTCCTCGCTCTTCTGGACAGCTAAGAGGAGCCAGAATGCAGTTAGTCACACCATAACAATTAGATGGGGCGAGGCTGTACATTTCTGGCCATGTGTCTCTGAGTCCTCAGGGCTACTGGGGACCTACCTTCTAGGAATTGGGATCAGAACAAAAGGGCTAGTGCACAGCAGAATTTTAGCAGACCCATTGTATCTAGCCTGAATCTGGAGTGACAGCAGCTAAGCTGTGAAGTTGCCTTTGGTCAGTGATCATTATCTCAGAGTCTTTGTGTTATTGTCTTGAAAGTTTCTCAGAGCCTTTGCGTAAACCCAGTGCTCTGACCTGTCTGGCAACCCAGGAATTCACATATGCCTGAGGTGATGGCTCTTTCCAGATAGCCTGTAGATCAAATAGGAACTTTGTGTATGTGGAAATTAACTCACAAAAGATACCTTTTCTTATTTCGAGACAGAGTTTTTCTGGTTTTGGCCTGGTTGTCTTGGAACTCACTGTGTAGACCAGGCAGGTCTTGGTCTCACAAATTTCCAGCTGCTTTGGCAATCCCTGAGTGAGTGCTGGGATTAAAGGCAGTGACACCTTTTTTGTGTAACAATAAAAAGAGATTTTAGGGCCAGGTGTCATGGTGCAAGCCTGTGATCTCAGAACTAAGGGAGACAGAGGCAGACAGATCTAGGTGAGTTCAAGGCCAGCCAGGACTAAAACATGAGTCTAGGACATACAAGTCTACACACAGGACAAAAGAAGGAAGAGAAAAAGCGCGCGCGCATGTGAGAGAGAGAGAGAGAGAGAGAGAGAGAGAGAGAGAGAGAGAGAGAGAGAGAGGAGAGGAGAAAAGAAATAAAGAAAGAAAGAAAGAAACCCTATCTATAAAAGAAAATAAAGATTGCTTCACCCAGATAAAATCTGATAATCACAGAGTAGTAAGTAGTTCAATAAGATCCCAGAAACCATGCTGAACAAACTTTCCTGTGTGTTTTTTTGTAACTCACTTTTAAACAGACATTTGTTCTACTGAAGTAGCCAGGAAGCCTGCAGGATGTTTGTTGTGCTCATAGGCATCAGACAAAGCTATCTCCCCATTTTGCCTGACAGAAGGGAAGCGGTTCCTTTTGGTGAAGGGGAACTAGATGTCTTTGGACCTAACAGTGAGAGCTGGACCTGCTGGAAGTTGATGTAAACCAGTCTCCTTGATGTGACTACTCCCTGCCTCTTCAACTGGATCAGCTAAACAGATGCTTTTGGTAAGTGCCCCATTACCTAGCCTTTGACTAGCTTTTCAGCCTTTCTAGGCCCCAATAACAGTGCCCCTAGTGTCACCAGGAAAAAAGTGACAGAAGAGAATGACTTTGCCCATTGTCCCACTTTATAGGCTGAAATGCTGAGTCAAGGGCAACTCTCTGGCAGGAGGGACAAATCGCCACAAGGAAAAAAAAGCTTAGTTCTATATAAACAGTCGTGCTTTGTGCCCACCTCATACCAAGCAAAAGGTAGGTGCCATCCAGATAATGGTCATTAGAGCACAGTACCTGGCCCTAAACAGACCAAGTTACAGGAATACCTGGCCCTACAGCAGGCCAACTCAGCAAAGAAGATTCAGGAGGACCCGTGATTGGGCCTTCAGGGCAGGTGTCAGAGGGAGGGAATGAGAGACCAGAAGAACTAAAATTGGATTTCAGGGTCACTGGGACAAAGGTTAAGAAATAGGCCTAAAGGGGAGACCAGTCATGATAAGGCATAGCTGACCAGCTGAGGGGTAAAGAAGCAGTCCGGCTGCAGGAGGGCAGGGAGAGTCCTGGAATCCTCTGTTTGGACAATGAAACTGTCAGTTCTCAGTTTGAATCTTGACACACTGACCTTTCCTCAGATGAGCTGGGTCAAGTTGCTCAACTACATCTAGGAAAGAGGGCCTGGGGCTCAGACTGAGCCTTGCCCAAGGCTGTTTGTGTAATAGCAGTCCTGGGAAGGCTTTGTGAGTTCCTGCCTGTGTGCTGGCCTGGAGTTTCTTTAAATAGTCCCTGGACTTCTCACCTGGATGTGTCCAGCCTGGGAACTCACAAGCCTCACAGATGTCTCCTTCTCAGGTCAAGTTCCTCTCCTCCATGAGATCCTAAAACCTCTCAGGATAAGTGAGCTGGTGCTGTCATCTGTTGACCCCCGGGGGCCATGAGGCGGAGGGGCATACCGATCTTGCATGATGTGCACATGACCTAGCTATCCCTATCTAAAATAGGGTTTCTTGAAGTACACCTGATGTGCATTCATCTTACCTGTTCCTCTTGCTGTCTTACCTTTCCACCAGAATGAATCTGGCCAAAGACTCCTCTGCCCCACCTTTCATCCTGAGGTCCTGTAAGTAAGAAAGACACTTCCTGCCTTGCAGGGTGGACACCGGTACATAGCTGAACTGTGGCACCTCATTTTTCTTAGCTTCAGATGGCCACAGTCCTTGTGGGAAGGTCCAAACTTTGAATCCCTTTTGCCTTACAAAGATGGCCCCAACTGCTGATATGATTCAAATCCTAGGTAATAGTCATCACCACCCAGAGATACCTCACTCACCCTAACTCAAGATGCCTAAGAGAGGCCATCCACAGCAGCTTCCCCTTAGAGCTCCACAGGAAACAGACTATGGGTATAACAGTATTGTTTTAATAATTATCTTTATTGCCTAAAGGTCCTGCTAGCAAGCAAGCAAGACAAAGACATATGTTATATTTTAAAATAGCCTTAGTTAACCTGGGGCAGGGCTGGTATCAATCCTCTAAACTACCTCCCATGGTGGGGCAGCATGGGATCCCTGCCTCAGTCCCATGCCCTCTGCTTCCAACAACTTCTATCAAGCTACCTCGCATCCTGTGCCTTTAGGTAAGGGACACTACATCTGGGGACTGAGGTGCTCCAGGTCCCTAGGGCTTGAGACCATTTTGTGGAATTCTTAGACCTTTATGTAAGGGGCTCTACTTCCAGTGAGTGAGGGCCTCCAGGTCCCTAGAGCTCGAGGCTATTGTGAAGTGTCTGTACCTTTAGGCAAGGGACACTCTATCTGGGGATAGGTCCTCTCTTGGTTCCCAGTGGTTGAAGCCCTTTTGTCAGGTTTCTGGAATGGAGAGTGTCAATCAGGTGTTTCTGATTTCAGGCACTCAGGGGAAGAGTGTTGCTAAAGCTGGGTTTCACTTATTCGCGAACTGGGTAGGAGGGGCCACTCAGAGCCATTTTCTGAGGTGCCTTAAGAATTGTTGCCATACTATGCTGTTTGCATACACGGCCTTGTAGCTTTCAAAACAGTTGTTAAACTCCTGGAAGAGTGACAGGTAGACATAGCGTTCTAAATTCCTGCAATAGTTTTGGGGGTGAGCTCCTGGGAGTGGATAGGCTAGTCTTTAGAATCTGCAGGAAAACGCAGGGGCACACCATGTTGACCTTTTTATTTTCTCATATTTCGAGTCACGGTCTCTCTGTATAGCCTTGGCTGTCCTTGACTCAAATTGTGGACCAGAATGACCTTGAATTCACAACAATCGACCAGCCTTTTCCTCCTGAATGCTGGGACTAAAGGCAAGCGCCACCAAGGCAGAAACACTTTTCGCTCTTGAGTCGCCCCTGCCAGGCATTTCCAGAGCTGATTCATCTTTACTTCTCTCTCCTCTCTCAGGAAGATGAGCCTTTGGAGCATGGGGTGCCATTGGAGGCAAGAGGGAGCCAGGCGTCTTTGACAGAGGAGGTAGGTATTGGCAACCAGGTAAGCTGTCATGGTCATTAATGAACATGTGAGAAGGCCCCGTCCCCCAGAGAGAGGACTGCATAAAGCATGCATGGTTCTGTGCTGATGCCTAGGGAACCCTGAGTGGGAGCTGCCACTCTTGCCGTGGAAAACTGATTTTCCAGGAAGGGGAGCTAAGATGCACTTTGGATGGACTTTGGAAGCTCCGAACAGAGCAGAGAGGAGGCCAGGCCAGGTGGCCATCACTGCAGATTCCACCACAGGGCATGATGGCCAGGCTCAGCCATCATGTCAGGGTACAGTATTGCCAGGTGTGGGAGTGTGCCACAGTGAGAATCCTTGCACTCAAAGGCACACGCAGGCCCAGAGTCCTTTGGGCATAGGGCACCCCCCAGGAAAAACACGGCAACAAGTTTTGAGAGCTGCCCAAGCTTCAGGTGTCAGATTCAACTCACCCTTTCTCTTCCCCCTGCAGGCGGTGAGTCTTCATCCCTCTGAGCTGCAACAAGTCCATTCCTGTGTTCCCAAGAATATCAGCATGGATCCAACTGTCAGCAGACACACAAGCAACCTCCTAGACAGCTCTCAGTCCCAAAGCAGGGCAAGGGGCCTGGATCTTGGCCACATCATAGGAGCTGAGGCAGGTGAGGTGGAGGCCACTGCCACCCACTCAGGGCATCCATCTGTTGGCAATACGCTGGGCTCTCCCCAGTGGCCTAAGAGCCTCCTCTCCTTACTATGCCAGGGGCCCTGTCAGTAGGGCATCATCTCTTGAGTCTTCTGGCAGACTAGTAACAAAACTGGCTGACCCACACTCTCCCTCACAAGGTGTCCTCAACAGAAAGAGGATTGATGTGGTTCACTTCCTTCTCCTCAAGTACACTAGGAAGCAGCTGACATCTAAGGCTCAGATTCTGTACATAGTCCTCCGCGGTTACGAGGAATACTAACTACCCTGTCATCTTTTCTAAGGCCTCTGATTGTTTGAGGCTGCTCTTTGGCCTGGAGATAGTGGAAAGAAATGCCCTGGACCACATCTACTCTGTTGCTCTTGCCCTTGGGATCACATACCATGGCACTCAGCATGGTTTTCCAGGCGTACCCAAGACAGGCCTGCTACTAATCGTGCTGTGCATCATCTTCATAGAGGACAACTGTGCTAGTGAGCAGGCCTTGTGGCGCGTACTGAACAACATGGGGCTGTGTGTGGGCAGTGAGCATTTCATGTACGGGGAGCCCAGATGTCTCATCACGGAGCATTTTGTGCAGCAAGGGTATCTGGAAGACAGGCAGGAGCCTGAAAGCGATCCTCCTTCCTTTGAGTTCCTATGCGGTCCAAGGGCCCGCGCTGAAACCACCAAGATGAAATTACTCAAGTTTTTTGCCAGCATCTTTAAGCAGGATCCCAGAGCCTACCCCTTTAGATATGCAGAGGCTTTGAGAGAGGAGATAGACAGGGTCTAGGCCAGGAGGGCCGGGCAGATGGCCCTTCTGGCTCTGTCCTGCACACGTTCTACTTCCCACACGGGCAGTTCCCATCCAACCCCAGTACAGGCAGAGTCAGTCATCTAAGTACCACACCATCATGTGACACAGGGTGGGAGGAGCTGTGTGAACCACTCTCTTCTGTTCTTCCCTCTACTCTGTCCTGTCTGAGTGGCTTGAGGTTGTCTTGTTGTTATAGAATGTTGCTACCTTTACTACAAGGCGCATGAACCTGGGATGTCTTAAGTCTGCAAATGGATTTACCAATGCCCTTGCTGTTGTTCATCCACTTCAGGAGAAGGGTATTATTGTGTAAACAAATGAGATTGACTTCCTTCTATGTTGTGCTATTTCTCAATCTACCACGGCATTCTAAGTGGACGTTCCCAGGCAATGGGGAAGGCCTTGGCCTTTCTCTGACAAACAGAATAAAATGATCTCGATTGCTTCCTCAGTTTTTGTCTCCTGCTCTGGGCAACTGCAGTGAAGGCAAAGGGAAGGTGAAAGCAATTTTTCTGCATGCTGTTTCTGAGCACCAGCTGCTTTGTGAGAGGTCCTGGGTTAGCAGGCAGCCTTAAGACTGGTCCACCCTCTTCTAGGAAATGGTGTCGCTCAAGTGCCCCAACCCTGTCAGGAGGACAGGTGAGAACTCCCTTCACAGCACAAGTACAGCAATGTTGCAGAGGGCTCACGTTCAGCTAGTAGCCCCAAGTTGGTGGAGTAAACCAAGGCCCTTATGGGTCTCAGAATTAACTAACCAGGAACAGGGCCTGGGGCGGTGTGAATGACTTAGGGCTGGGAGAAGGGAAAACTGCTCCAAGCTGCTGTGCTGCTGGACTTGGCATGGAGGACACGGGCTGGGGTTTCCTCGGTGACTGAACACTAGGATAACACATACAGTCAGAAAGGGTGTATCGCCATCACCCCCAAACAGGAAAGGAAAAGTGTGCAGACAGGAAGCCTCTCCTGGTGTTAGAGTTAAAGAGGACACAGCATGTGTATGGCATAGTTCACCTCTGCCCTCTGCACGTGTTCCTCCACACACACAGGGTAGAATCATGGGAAGGTGAGGCCTAGAGCTCTTGGCAGGGCCTCTTCCACCTCTCTAGTCAGGAGAGACAGAGATGACTACTAAGGGTGTATTATTGTGTTGTCTACATGTGAAGTGTTCTGCACGTGTCCCTGGTATCCCCAGAGGACAGAAGAGGATGCCACATTTCATGGAAGCAGTGTTCCACACGCTTGTGAGTTTGCATGTCAGTGCTAGAAATTGAACCTTCCTCCTGCAAAACCAGGAAGTGCTCAGCAAAGCTCTAGCACCTGGCCAATTTGTTTTTTAAAAAACAAACAAACAGACAAAAAAACATTTCAATCCCTGTATAGGAGAGTGTGAGGGAGGACTCATGCATGCCTCAGTGCTGGTGGGGAGCCAGAGGATATATCTCAAGTTGGCTCTTCCTTCCACCTTGTGGTGTTGGTACCTAATTGGCTTCCGTTGCTGCTGCAGTATGCAGTCCAAGCTGGCTGCCTGGGAGATTCTGGCCCATTCTCCTGCCTCTCCTGCCATCTTGCCAAAGGAGTGCTAGGATTCCTGCATCAGGTGCTAGCTGCTGCATCCCACTATTTATGCAGGTTCCAGGGAGTTAATCAGACAGATCCTCAGGCATGACCAGCTTCCAGTGTTTTCCTGTGATCTGTCCCCCCCAACCAGAAGATAGCATTTTAGCTCAGTTCTCTAGTGCAGTTGTGACCGAGATCTTAACATGTGTCCAACAAGCAGGAGGATTTAGTAAAGTTTATTCAGGAAATTTCATTCTGGCTGCTTGGCTGTCCCCTGCCCCTCCTTTCTCTGTGGTTCTCTCCCCTCAAGGAACTGCACCTAGAGGTTCACAGTCAGGTCCCCACTTCCCGGATGAGGAAATTTCAGGCATCCTAGCATTGGGATCGTCCCCTCTTCACACCATTTTGTGAGGTTTCTCAAATGGAGAAAGCCACTCTGATCTTTCTGAATTCAGGTAGGCGCTTTGCAGGGACCCTAAAGGTCTCTCTTTGAGTACCAGGGCTGTGAAGTCACACAGCTTTGTCCCTGTGGTCAGCCTAGCCCAAATGCCTCACACTGTATGGATGAACCCCCTTTCCTTCCATTCTGGGGAACCCAGCAGAGACATCATTTTTAGGCACACCCGGAGGAAAAGATGAGTGAGTAGCTTGTAGGGTATGCACTGGTCCTGAGAGTGCACTGTGGGAGCTCTGGTCTGGTTACAACAACTTCAGATAATCAGGGTCAGATGGTCTGGTGAGCTGCACCCAGCAGCTACCAACATGCGGCAGTGAGCCCCCTCCTTTCCCGATCAGGGGCCTCTGTGGATAGAAGGCATTAGAGAGGTTCCCAGAAAGAAAGAGGCCCCAGGACTTAGTCAAGACTGAAGATCAGACTTAGTCTCAGAAGCTGCAACACATGTTCATGGCCACTGCCAGTCTAGTGCAGTGTATCCTGCTGTGGGTCTGGCAACAAATCTCATGTGACTTAGAGGAAGAAAGGGCAGCTCCCCATGCTTCTGCATCCCCATCTGCATCAGGGACCTTGGGGGTTGGGGTGTCTCAGAGCCATTTTGTGAGATTCCTGGAAGGAGAAAGCCTCAATTCTCTTTTGAAGCATATGGGCGAGAGCTTAGGGTGGGCTGAAGGGGCCTCTGTCAGGATAGGTGGGCCACAAATAGTGCAGCTTCATGGAGTGGTTAGCAGGCCAGCCAGGAGGGCTGTGTTCAGGGGCTCCTCCTTGGGGATTTAGCACAGGAGCCTGAGAGCAGACTGTGATGGCTCTGGTCCAGAAACAAGCACTTCAGATCATCTGGGTCACATGGTCTGGTTTCCCTGAAAGAGTATCCCATCATCCCCAGGGTGAGAGTCAGACCTGAGAGTGCATGGCACAGTGCAGAGAGAGGGCCCCACAGCTGTCCCCTTGTGGTGAGGGAGCACTGTGCCAAACAGGTTCCCAGTTGCTGGAGTCAGCCCTTTGCCTTGTAGGGCACTGTAGACAAGCACACAGGAGCTATTTTTAGAGTTCTAGTTATTCCTGACAGTGGCTTTGCATTCGGCATGTATGTAGGACCTGAGACACGACAGCAGAAGCCCCACCCCATCTAGAAGGCACCCAAATGGTATTTCCACCTATGTGTACTTGGAAGAGCAGGCTGATCCAACTCCTCTCCAGGCATTCAGTGCATGATGCCATTTGGGGACTTCAGAAAGAGAAGGGGACCAAGTGTCTGTCAGTCAATTTGTGTGCTCTGAGTGCCTCTGGGAAACTGACCCACAGATTGACATGCATTGCAGGCAGACAGGCAGACAGGCAATGCAGGCAGACAGGCAGACAGGCAGACAGGCAATGCAGGCAGACAGGCAGACAGGCAGACAGGCAGACAGGCAGACAGGCAGACAGGCAGACAGGCAGACAGACTGGGATAATTAAGCTACTCTGTATAGGTTTAACAGTGGTGAAGGAAACTGAGGCTGACTTATATGAGTGATCCCCTCACCAAGCTTCCTCATCTGCCTTCTGGGACCTCAGGTTCAGCACATGTGGGGAGGGTTATAAGTGATGATTGTGGTTGTGAGTGCTCAGAAGATGCCTCAGCACTGACATACAGGAATGAGATCCTCATCCACCCTCTCGGGTTCACCATGGCAGGGGTGGTGGGATGGCCAGGCTATCAGGGCCAACTGACAGCACAGGTTGGACCTGAGAATCACTTCCTAGATAGAGGCTCTAGATAGTGGTAGTGCAGCCTGCCACTGAGCGGGGGCCATGTTCTTGGTCTACACAGCACAGGAGGGCTTCCACACTCCCTCAGCAACAGGGGTCCTAGGTGTTGTTCCTGTGGGCATCTGTCGGCGTCGCACCGTCCAGCAGATATAAGAAACCAACAACCAGACTTCTTCTCGAGATCTTTACTCAGGATTAAGCTCAGTGGGAATGGCCCCGAAGAAGGGAAGGGCCAAGTTTAAGTACAACTCAAGGGCCAATCAGCTCATGCCAGGCGCCACCTCCTCATAGGTCCGCATCAGAGCAGGACTGCTGGTCATCAGATCACCAGTTACCCTTGCACAGCCTTTTGCCATATAAGGTCTTGTTTATCTTCGAGAGCGCTTGCCGTCGGGATGGCGGAAGGCAGAAGCCTATGCCATATTAAGGCGCGGCACCTTTCTGCTTCTGGGATAACTCACTCATTATGATCATTTCTAGCTCAATCCATTCATCCACAAATTTCCGCAATTCCTTGTTTTTAATAGCTGAATAGTATTCCATAGTGTATATGTACCACAGTTTCTTTATCCATTCTTCTATTGATGGACACTTAGGCTGTTTCCAAGTTCTGGCTATTATGAGTAAGGCTGCTATGAACATGGTTGACCAAATTTTCTTGTTGTGTGCTGGAGCATCTTCTGGGTATATTCCAAGGAGTGGAATAGCTGGGTCTTGAGGAAGCCCTAGTCCCATTTTTCTGAGATAGCACCAGATAGATTTCCAAAGTGGCTGTACTAGTTTGCATTCCCACCAGCAATAAAGGAGTGTTCCTCTCTCCCCACATCCTTGCTAGCATGTGGTGTCATTTGAATTTTTGATCTTAGCCATTCTAATGGGTGTAAGAGGGAATCTCAGAGTTCTTTTGATTTGCATTTCCCTGATGATTAAGAAGGTTGAGCATTTCTTTAGGTGTTTCTCAGCCATTTGATATTCCTCTGTTGAGAATTCTCTGTTTACTTCCAATCCTCATTTCTCAATTGGGTTATTTGGTTTGGTGGTATTTAATTTCTTGATTTCTTTATATATTTTGGATATTAAACCTTTGTCAGATGTAGGGTTGGTGAAGATCTTTTCCCAGTCTGTAGGCTATTGCTTTGTTCTCTTGACAGCTGAGCTAGAAATGATCATAATGAGTGAGTTATCCCAGAAGCAGAAAGACTCAAATGGTATATACTCACTTATATATGCATATTAGCCCAAGGGGCATGTCCCACAAAAGCCTTCACTTACTAGGAAACTGGGAGAGAGGAGAGGACATCCTATTGGGAATCTAGATGAGAGAAGCATGGGAGAATGGCAAAGTAGAAGGATCCAGAGGGTCCTATAAACCAACAAGTAGAACATTATCATAGGCATATTTGGGCCCAGGGGTCCCGCTCAAACTAAGGAACCAGCCAAGGACAATACAGGCAGTAAACTTTAAACCACTACCCAGATCTAGCCAATGGTCAGAACATTCTCCACAGTAGAGTGGAGAGTGGGATGTGACTCTCTCACATACTCTGGTGCCTCATATTTGACCATGTCCCCTGGAGGGGAAGACCTGGTGGCACTCAGAGAAAGGACAGCAGGTTACCAAGAAGAGACTTGATAACCTTTGAGCATGTAGAGGGGGAGGTAATCCCCCTCAGGAACAGTCATAGCGGAGGGGAATAAGGGGAACATGGGAGGGAGGGAAGAATGGGAGGATACAAGGCATGGGATAAACATTGAGATGTAACAAGAAAAAATCAATAAAAAAAAATCCCTAAAGAAAACTGAAACAACCTGGTGTCAGCATTTTCTGAGTTCCTATAGATGTTGGGTTTTTATAGATTCCTGTTTAATGCCATCTAGGATCCGGAAAACTATATTATTCTACAACTGAATGGCTTACCTGACAAATACTGAATAAGCTTTTCAGGGTATCTACCTGCATCTGCAGACACACACAAACAGGTTAAAATGTAAAATAAAACACTCAGTCTAAACTATCTGGTTTGTAAGGACAAAACAAACTCCCTTTTGAAAAAGAGACTCCATTTTGCAAAGGAAACTCCATTTTGTCTTCAACCTAGGCAAGGGCTGAACCCAGATTGCAGACTAAGGACACACTAGCCTAAACAGAAAAAATGTTCACTGGCCACACAATCAGCTCACCTTAGGAAAGTCCAAATACACTCTCTGCTGGTCAAGCTGAGCAGCAGGGGGTCTGGCACATAGCAACAACCAATTAGGAGAGGCCAGGTCAAGGTTCCTAACGCCCCCATGACTGCCTCAGCCAATATTTTCTATAGGCCAACTTGCCCCTACATCTATTACCCAACCATGAAACTCTAAGTCTTGTAACTCTCTGCTTACAGCTTTTCTGCCCAGATGTCATCCAATCATATACTGTAGAACCCAATTCTTTGTCTAAAACCTATAACAAACCCCTCTCCATTGAGAATCCAGGCCACTTCCCTGCACCTGCAGCATCAGCGCATTGGAGGTGTGTCCTGGGTTCCAACCTGCAATATAAACACAACCTTGCCACTGCATTTAGACTTGGCTCTTGGGTGGTCTGTTCAGAGAGTCTCTCAAAATTTGGACATAACATTGTTAGTAACTCCAAACATGCCTACTTAAGATAACCAGAGCTGGATTTGTGAACACTTAATATGCATTCCAAAAAGGTGATAGGTAAGATGATTGGCCCTTACTGGGAGTATCCAATTCAAATGCAGCCCACCTAGGAAAGCACTCACACCCTACCTACAAGAGTTGCTGCAGCACACACAAACAGGCTCCCTCTTCTCCACTGCATTCAGTAGTTTTGCCAATGCTTTACACTTCACCCAGCCCTCATCATGTCCATCTGCTAGCAAGACAGAAGGCCGACCTGTCACTGCTCAAACCCCCCTACCTTGGCTTGGAAGCTCTGCCCACTATGCCTACATCATCAGCCTCAGCTGCACCTAAGCATCAAGCCCCGCCTTCCACAACTACCTAAGTCATCACAGTCCCACTCACAACACCTCCAGCACAAGCTACCCCAGCAGAGACAGCTTCTGTTCTCCCACCTGCACCTACAGCTCTTTAACTCAGCACTCACAGCTTCTCCCTGAGAATGTACAATGCTTCACTGCCCCCTACAGACACGGTTGTCATCCCATGGGTCTCAATCCCCACACCAGGTATGTATGTTGAGGTTCCATTTGTAACAGTGGCAAAATTCCAGTAATGAAATAGCAACAAAACACATGAGGGGCTGTGTTAAAGAGTCACAGCATTAGGAAGGTTGAAACTCACTGCCCTTCCCTGACCCTGCAACCATGGCTCCCACCCACTACTCTATCTCAGCAGGTCACAATGCCCCACTGCTACAGGTGTTCTCTGCCAAATGAAGGTCAAGTGAGGATTCAGCCTTCTGCCCCCTCCTCAGAAAGTGACCACTCACATCATAGCCTTGGCCTGGTGCTCTGCATTCCCTGCTAACTTATCTCACCACTCACACAGCCCAGCCCACAACAACTGCCACAGCAGAAACAGCCCTGGGCCCCCTTCTCCTTCAGCGGTTCTGGGCAACATTAAGTAGGGACCAAAAGTTACACTGACACAATCCAGCACTCAGTGAAAGGCCAGACTATCTCAATCAAGTCCTGCATCAGCAAGAGAGCTCAGCCCACCACTCTTCAGTCAGCTCTCACAACCCCACACTAGTATACACCTATACAGTCCCATCCTGCTCTTAGGGTGACCCTGTGTCCTCTCAGGTCAACATCCAGAGCCCAGCCCTATTTTGTAAGTGATCACCCTGATAGTCCCTTACCTCCACACTGCAGGATCCATAGCCACGCCCCCAACACCTCACCACTTCCTGCTTCCCTAGTAATCAGGTGGGCTGGACCCCATGCAGATGCAGCTTGGCCCTCACACCCCTGCCTGAGTCTGTCTACCTTCCTTCCCCCCCTCAGCTGTTAGCACTCCAGAACACTGCCCCTCCCCCCCATGAACACCGCCCCTTCCCCACCCATCCCCCCCCTCCTGCTAGTGCCTGTTCCCAAGGGCACAAAGTTTCCTTCTCCAGCTCTTACTAGGTCCAGATCCACCTACCCTTCCACCCTAGCATACAAACCCCACCCACCACTATTGACCTCAGCAGTCGCAGCCCCACCCACAAGACCAGCACCAGTCCTCCTGCTGCAGGGCACTCTATCCTCACTTCCAAGTTTTCTCATACACTCCTTCTCCATTCAGCCCTGGCCCATCCCCTGACACTCCTTTTTGACTTCTTTCTGGGCCAGCAGTTATGGACCTTTGCCCCTGCCCTCTTTAGAGGTCCTCAGGATGAGCCTGATCCAGTGGTGTCCCTAATGGTTAGAGCAGCCTGCTGTGCTGATCTCACAAACTGCCTGTTTGCAGAAAACCAAGCCTTTAATCCCACCACTTGGGAGGCAGAGGCAGGCTGAGAACTGTGAGTTCCAGGGAGCCTGTTCAACAAAGTAAGTCCAGGACAGCCAAGGCTACACAGAGAAACCCTGTCTCAGAAAAAAAGGAAAGAAACAAGGAAAAAAATGAAGGAAAAAAATAGAAAAGAATGTATGTGTCAGGGACTGTGCAAAGGGAGCTGAGTGGATGTTTGTAAACTTCCCTCAACAGTTTTACAGGAGCAGCTGGCTCAGGCCTGAACAATGGTACTCTGTGGTGCTAAGCACCCCCTCAACTTGGGTGGGGGTCTTTTGGCCTGAACCTCAATGCATGGCTAGGACACTGAGACCTGGAGGCCTGTGCTGCCTGGTGACCACAAGGCTGAGCCCACACAGGGAACCTAACAATGAAAGCCTTGGAATCCACTTGAAGGGAAGGACACTCTGGAGCAGAGTTTGTGCCTTTTGCCCTCCTGTGGCTGTGGTCTCCCTCCTGGAGGGTCTCAAGCAGTGCTAGGCCAGCCCCACCTCCTGCCACCCACTCTTCCTCCTTCCTCCTGAGTGTGGAGGCAGGCAGGTGGCAAGCTCTGTGCTGCTCCTCCTGGGCCCTCCCCTTCTTGCCATTAGGCTGTGAGCTCAGTGAGGAGGCCCAGGTCACATGCCCTGTGTGCCCTGAAACTCCACTGACATTGATGCTCTGCTCCTTCTCAACATCATGCACAGCAGTGGGGTTTTGCTTAAGGACAGGCCATGCAAACCTGGGGTTTGGTGCTCTTGTGCCTGTCTGTGCAGTTTGAGTGTCTGGGGTCAGGGAGGGGAAGTGGCACTCACTGGATAGGATGGAGGCTTCTAGAGAAAGGCCCCCACAAGGTATTGCCTACAGAAGTGGCCATGCCTGAGGGAACACAGAGGAGGGAGTGTCCCCTTGCCCTATTCAGGTGTCACAACTGTGTGAGTTGACATCAGCATAGAGACAGTCAGTCCTCTGATTGTCCTGCCTGCTGACTCACTCTGAGGTCACTGCCTCCAGTACCAACCCTAACTTCAGCTGAGAAGCAGTTACAGAAGAGACCATGCTGCCCCTTTTGGTCAACAAATTCTGGACTGTTAGGTCCAAAGACATCTAGTTCCCCTTCACCAAAAGGAACCATTTCCCTTCTGTCAGGCAAAATGGGCAGATAGCTGTGTCTGATGCCTATGAGCACAACAAAAGTCATGCCGGCTTCCTGGCTACTTCAGTATAACACATGTCTGCTTAAAAGTCAGTTAGTTACAGAAAACACACAGGAAGGATTACTAAGCATGGTTGCTGGGATCTCATTGAATGACTTACTTTGTGATTATCAAATTCTACCCGGGTAAAGCAATCTTTATTTTCATTTAGGGATAAGGTTTCTTTCTTTCTCTTCCCTCTCTCTCTCTCTCTCTCTCTCTCTCTCTCTCTCTCTCTCTCTCTCTCTCTCTCTTTCTCTCTCTCTTCCTTCCTTCCTTCCTTCCTTCTTGCCTTTCTTTTTTCTGAAGATAAGTTTCCTGTGTTTACCCTTGTCTGTCCTAGACTCGTGTTTTAGACCTGGCTAGCCTTGAACTCACATAGGTCTGCCTGCTTCTGCCTCCCTTAGTTCTGAGATCACAGGCTTGCACCTGTGACACCTGGCCCTAAAATCTCTTTTTGTTGTTATATGAAAAAGGTATCACTGCCTTTAATCCCAGCACTCGCTCAGGGAATGCCAAAGCAGGTTAAACTCTGGGAGGTCAAGGCCTGCCTGGTCTACAGAGTGAGTTCCCAGACAACCAGGCCTAACACAGAGAAACCCTGCCTCAAAATAAGAAAAGGCATCTTTTGCGAGTCAATTTCCACACAGCCAAAGTTCCTATATGATCTAGGAGCTATCTGGAAAGAGCCATCACCTCAGGCATATGAGACTTCCTGGGTTGTCAAACAGGTCAGAGCACTGGATTTATGCAAAGGCTCTGAGAATCCTTAAACACAACAACACAAAGACTCTGAGATAATGATCACTGACCAAAGGCAGCTTCACAGCTGAGCTGCTGTCACTCCACATTCCGGATAGATACAGTGGGTCTGCTAAAATTCTGCTGCACACTAGCCCTTTTGTTCTGACCCCAATTCCTAGAAGGTAGGTCCCCTGGAGCCCTGACTCAGAGACACATGGCCAGCAATGTTCAGCCTCTTCCCATCTAATTGTTATGATGTGACTAACTGCATTCTGGCTCCTCTTAGCTGTCCAGAAGTGGAAGAGGGCAAATCTCTGTCATTGGGTCTGCAGCTTCTCATCATCAGGCCATGTTTGCTGTGGCCAGAACTCTCAGCAGCCTACAAGGTCCTGTGGAGCTGAAATCGGTAGCTCAATCAGTACTCACCAGGCTGCAGCTGAGGCACCAGAACAAAGTTTCAGACACCAAAACCCGTACTAGAAGCCCATACCTAGGAGAGAGAAGGAGGAATTATTCCAAAATGGACTTCTCCTCACTTGGGGAGGACGGTGTGACCACTGTGGGCTCAGAGGAGCCGGGGTGCAATGGTGCTGAGAAGACAGCTAAGGAAAGGCCCTGTCAGCTCACTCTCTCAGTGTAGACTCTAAAGACAAGGCAACATTGAGCCACCTTTGCCTTACAGAACATGGCCCACTCCAAGCTGTTCCCAGACCCATCCAGACTGTCATGCCATCATGAAGGGGATGGTAAAGAGAACCTCTCTTGTGCTGTGCCCCCTGACCTTCCTGACATGGCACCAAGTATCTCAATGTTTGGGTAAATGTAGAACTGCAAGGAAATGTCCTCTATGCAAAGTATATTCTGCTGCAGTGTGGGTTGCACAGATAAACAGCAGTTAGTGTCTGTGCCCCCCACGGGCACATCATGTGTGCTTCCTCATGTTGTTATTTCAGCCCAGACCCATGTAGTGTATGAAGAGCATCCAGGAGACCAGGTGCCAAGTCCCGGGCCAGGCACTGAGTCGACACTGATGCCCTGGCAAATGTGTGATGAACAGGGAAAGCCCCCAATCCTTCTGCAGTGCAAGAGCTCTGTGAAGAGGTTTCCCCAGCAAGGAAGGCTGGCTCCCATCCAGCTATTTCTTATCTTACATATACTAAATATAGCTCTGATATCTTGAGGTTGAGGAACATGTATTAGGTGGCCAGGTGAGGTGGCAAACAGGTGCAATCCCAGCACCTTGGAGACAAAGACAGGCAGATCTTTGTGAGATCCATGCCAGCCTGGTCTACAACGGCCGTCCAGGACAGCCATGGCTACAAAGAAAAATCTTATCTCAATAAGCCAAAAAAAAAAAAAAGAAAAGAAAAAAGGAAAAGTGTTAAGTGGAGGACTTTTTGTAGCAAGCATTTGCAGGTTCCTTTGTAAAGTTTCTAGTGTCTGTCTTCCTCATGTGTCAGGCAATTTCCTACCCAGAAGCGATGAGAGGAAAGGCCTGCGTCTAGCAACCCAGGGTACAGTAGTGTCCATCTCTTAGCAGACAGGCAATAGTTTGAGGTGTGCTTACACAGGGCTAAGGGATGCTTGGCTGTGACCCAGGGCTGCTGCTCAGAAACTTCCTGGCAACATCTGAGGAGGGTAGGGACCCAGAAGAATGGAATATTGTGCTTCCAGATACCTGAGCAGTGTGAGGAGACACCACCAGGTCAGTAGCTATAGCCTTCTGCACCCAGTTTGCTGAGGGCACAAAACTGTGGCTGCTGTCCATGGAAGGGCAAGGCTGACCCAAGGATGTGGAAGCCTGGGCCTCCAGAACACTGGCAAGGGTTAGCTAGCATAGCACGCAGACTCTGGGCTCAACTTTAAGATGTTTATTCAGCACCACGAGATATGTTTTAATGTAGTAAGAACTGAAACTGGCCTATCTTCAAAAAATGGTGACTTTTTCCTGGTCTTTACTGGACTGGGATTTTATGAGCTTCTTTTGTTTTTGAATGGTGTGCAGATTATACTTGTGTTATCTGCATATTTCTTCTCCTTGTTTATGTCTTCCTCCTCCCAGCACTCGGGAGACAGAGGCTCTCTGTGAGTTTGAGGCCAGCCTGGTCTACAAAGTGAGTCCAGGACAGCCAAGATTAAACAGAGATACCCTGTCCCAAAAAAAAAAAAAAGAAAAGAAAAAGAAAAAGAAAAAAAGAAAATGTCCAGGAAACTGACAAAATGTCCTGAACCAAGAAACTGATTCTGAACCATCCAAGGGAAATAAGGTACTTCCCATTCCTGGAAACTCACACAACTGACTGTGCCTCCTGCCTTCTAAACCCTGAATCCAAAAAAGCACAGTGTGCCCTTCACCATTCCTGACATGTCAGAAGTTGGCTCTGATACCCTACTGCTCTTGGGAATCTGAAACAAGCAGTTGATTGCTCTGTGCCCCAGGTCCTGTATCCAGATATCTCCATGGATGTAGATGGGGATGTGGAGGTTTGAGGGGGCTTATGACCACAGTCACTATGAACTTTGCTTTAGGACCCGGAACAAGATGCACACTTGCTTGACCCTTTAGGCCTGTGCACTTGGACTCTGAGGCCCTGACTTGCACATTGACCAAGAAAGTCACATGTCCTCTTTTCTCTGGAACACTGTGAAGTAGACTCCATAGGCTGATTTCCACCAGGAAGGACTAGCGGGAGGGGAAGGGGCTCGTTCCCACAAGTAGGCCCGCAATATATGTTTATTCCAGTGTCTTCATCCATGGTTGGGGTGGGGGGGATAGAGTTATTTTCTGAGGTGCCTGGAGCTTGGAGCATACCTTCCTGCTAAAGTCAGTCTGGAGGCCCTCCCCCACCCTTCACAACACACATTCTGGTTGTTGGGAAACTAAGCACCATTTTGAGATGTTCCTGGAAGGATGATGGGCTCCCCATGCTTACTGAGGGCAGGTGAGTACTTTAGGAGAGGTGGTCCCCTAATGAGGCAGCTGATACCCCTGTTCAGGCAAGAACCAAGTGAGGCCCACAATGATAAACAGGTACCACATGGACAAACAGGTCCCATATGCTCCTAGAGATAGGCAGTCTGAAGACCCTCTGAAAGCATGCATTCGCCCTCTACAAAGAAGCCTACTGGGTTGTGCATAGTACTGCAACAAGCTTTGTCTGTGACCACTGGAGTGTACATGAGCTACTTTTTTGGTTGCTGGATTAAAACACCATGACCCAAAGCAACTTAAGGAAGGAAGAGATTTTTATTTTGGCCTACATTTCCAGAGGGAAAGTCCGTAATGGCAGGAGATGCAACATCAGTAAGTGCCAGAGAACTAAGCTGAGAGATGAAGTTTTCAACCACATACCAAAGAGAGATTTAGCTGGAAATAGGATGAGGCTGTGAGCATTCAGAGTCTATTTCTAATGACATCCTTCCTCCAGCATGGCTGCACTACTTCCCCAAACAGTCTGTGGGTGTCTGCAGCAATGGCAAAACACCATGGCCAAATGTAACTAGGGCATCAAAGGGTTTACTTCACCTTGCAGATTATAAATCTGTGGTGGTTTAAATAAAAATGGCCCCGATAGGCTCAAGGGCATGCCATCATTAGAAGGCATGGCCTCCTTGCATAGAAGTGGCTTTGTTGGAGAAAGTGTGTCATTGGGAGGGGTGGGTTGTGAGGTTTCAGATGCTCAAGGCAGGCCTAGTGGCTCACTGTCTCTCTCATCTGTGGATCCAGAGATAGAGCTCTCAGCTGCGTCTCCAGTGCCAAGTCGGCCCACATGTCACCATGTTCCCTGCCATGATGCTAATGGACTGAACTTCTGACACTGTCAGCCAGCCCCAATCAAATGTTTCTTCTACAAGAGTTGCCTTTGTCATAGTGTATCTGTGCAGCAATAAAACCACAAGACACAAGTCTGCCATAAAAATGGAGTTTCTTTAGCTATTGTACTGATTTCTGGTCCACCTCAGTGACAGAGAAGCCTGTTCCAAAATTTTTACCACAGGCAAGAGGAGGCACACACAGGAAGAGCCATGTGTCTTCTCCCTTGAGGCCATCAGAGGTGCAGGCAGGAACAGAGTCCTGTGGCCTTAGGCCACCCCACCCCACCCCAAGCAAAATCCTTGGGCACTTCCCAGGCTACAGCTGTCAGAGACACCTGCCCTTTGCCCTTACTCCCTCAGACCTGTGAGTCTCCATCCTTTCCATAGCACAGGCTAGTACAAGGCCGTCACTCACCCTGACTGGAAAATGGGATGGGACCTTTGACCTCCAGGTCATTCTATTCTGGTCCGGAATCAAGCAGGGCCTGGACTAGCTCTCCAGAAGTGGAAAGCAGGCCAACTGCCAGATGCTGAATGACACAGAAGGGGAAAGCAATCTGAAACACTTCCCATTATTCATATACCTTAAGTCATCTCCTCATGCCTTTATAACTTGAAGTTACACATCTCACATTATTTACTTAGACCCTCAAAATGCAATATTTCATATTCTGAGACCTATATGTTCCTGACAACACCTTTTTAGACCCTTAGGCTTTTATTGCTGTGAGGAGACAACCATGATCGTGGAAAGTTTCACATAGGAAAACCTTTTATTGGGGCTGGCTGACAGTTTCTGGGGTTCAGTCCACTATCATTATGGTGGGAAACATGGCGGCCTGCAGGCAGACATGGGGCTGGAGAAAGAGCCGGGAGTTCTACATCTTGATCTGTATAGGCAGGAGGAGACTCTGTGCCACACTGGGCATAGCTTGAGCTTAAATGACCTCAAAGCTGCCTTCCACAGTGACACACTTCTTCCAACAATGCTACAGGGACTCCAACAAACCACACCTCCTAGTGGTACCACTCTCTATGGGCCAAGCATTCAAACACAGGAATGGCCTCAAAGGGGACAAACCTATTGCAGCCAGCACAACCAGCCTGCTGTTTTTGATGGGTTCCTTCACTGCCTAAGCTTGGCTGTGCTGGAACTTTTTCTGAGTGCCTGAGGGCACCATTCCTTGTATTCCATTTAGTATCTTTAATCTATTTATCTCCTTGACCACAGGATTTACCTCCTTTCTCCTAGTACCGTACATTTTGTGTGTTTCCTTGCTCATCTTGCTCCTATTAACCAAGCACTCTTCATATGAGTGAAGAGTAGCTCGGTGTGGTGGCCCACCCCATTAATCAGTGGTCTCTGACTGAGAGAGCATAAAGGTCAACAGGCCTCAAAGTACATGTGACATCTATCCTATGGATGGTTTCAGCTAGCTGGAAGATATGGTGGGAGACAAAAATACCACTGTAATAATAATTATAGGACTAATAAAAACATTAGGCCATGCTTCTAAATTAACGACAATGTATCGGCGCTCAGCTAAATCAAGTATCCACACCTTTAAAAATCATACTTTGTCACAGTTTAGCATGGGGAAAACCTCCCAGAGAGAACACCTAAACTTAGAACCTACTGTGGGCAGAAAGGATACAAACTGAGGAGAAATAAGAACGCAGAGCTGACGGCCTCTAACTGATCTGCCATACCTTCCTGTAAACTCAAGCTGTTTCCCAAACTTTACCTATTAGAAAGATGGAAGAGAAGAACAGTTTCTTAATAGTAGTGTTTTTTTCCCCCAGCCCAAACCTTCCAAGGTGCAAAAGACACACAAGCTGGTTTAATGCACATTCCTTCGTGGGCCAGAGCATTTCACAGGTGCTGCTCCAAGCTGCCTGTGGGCTCTACTCCTACAGGGCTACTATGGCTGTGACATGTGGCAGGTTGGACAGGCAGAACTAGGAGGTCAACAGTCTTCTAGGCCAACCTGGGGAATGGAGTTAACTGCCCAGATTGTTTAAAAAATTAGAGACTGCTATAGTCCCTCTCCGAGTTGACATAGCAGAAGGCTCTTTTTTCTTTTTTGGCTTTGTTTTGACTGTCACTGTTATGGATTTTTTTGCAGTGTGCTTAGTGGTGATCATAATTTTCTGTACCTTCTCTAAGAGACTTTATGGGGAAAGCAGTAAAATATCTGAGAGATGTGAGGCTCAGTTAGCGACTATTAAAAAAAAAACAAAAAACAACAACAACAAAAAAACTCTTCTCCATAGAGTTGATTGCAACTGAAATTTAAAACCCCTTACCTATGAGTCAGCTCTTTCTAAAAGGGTCCTCCTATGCAATTTGACAATAACTAAATTGAAAAAAAAAAGATGGACAAGGCTTTGCTTACTAAAGCCTAAATTGACACAACTGACCCAAGACTTAGAATTTTCTTGCTTCCTTGAATGATTTTTGCTTAAGATTTTTAAAGATTTTGAGTGCAATTGAGTTCAAATATTAGAGCAGCAAGGTGGTGGCAGAAGGCCATAATCCCAGCACAATAGAGACACAAACAGACAGATCTCTAGGAGTTCTAGACCAGCCTGGTGTACATAGTCAGTCACACTGTGACCCCCGATGATAAAATAAGCTACTTACAAAGACTGTCTAAGACTCAAGATGACAAATATCTTTTTAAAATTACTATGTAATCTCCTTTTTTCATAAAAATATATTTTATATCCTTACTGATCTACATTTAGATATGCATCAATCTGAGATTGATGTGAAGAAAAATAATGTCACACTGCTCTAAAATTGCCAGCCAGTTTCCTTAAAAGTGGGGCTTCCACAAGAGACATGATAGCAAAGGGCAGTTTGACCTCAGATCTATTGGTGCTGTTGGTCTTCATAAGGGCCCAAGGTTGAACAGGGATACAAACCTACAAACTATATGCCTCCCACGTCAAAAAGCTTTGTATACTGACTGATTTGAAGTGTTACTGCTTTGACAGCTGGCTTATGCCTCTAAACGTGGGACATTTTTTTGGTTTTTTTGTTGTTATAATTAATTTTTGTGCATATATATATGTAATAATATAAATGTATATGTATATGCAAGAAACTACCTGAAGGAAGAAGAACCATGACACAACCAGGAATTATATAAATGCTACATTCTTAGTGTTTTGGCTATTTGTATTTGGTAGCCTTGAAGAAAACATCTTTTCTATCTTGGTGTGCCTAAAATCCTGCACATAGGATTCCAAGATGGCAGCGGCCCCTTTTGCACACTGCCTCTGATTAGCAGGAAACCCAGGACTGCAGGGCAACCTAACGGACAAACTGACAGCTACAAAAAACAAGTGCTGCCGATTCCCAGGTGAGAGGGATCTACGTTGTGTGGGGCACTGGTGTGTCCAACCACTGGCCACCCAGTTAACCCAAAGGAAAAACAAATCCTAGGGACAGCCCACATTAGCTGCCATCTTGGGAAGGACCATGAGATTTCCCTGCAGCTTCTGGCTCTAACGCCCTGTCTGCTGCTTGCGAGATCCAGGACAGAAGGGCTGTGGGATATAGTCTGTTGCTTGACAGATCAGTAGATGAGGATCTCATTCCTGTACGTCAGTACTGAGGCATCTTCTACGGACTCAGAACCACAAAACATCACTTATAACCCTCCCCGCATGCCCTCACCCTGAGGTCCCAGAAGGTGGATGAGGAAGCTTGCTGAGGGCATCACACATACAAGTCAGCCTTAGTTTTCTTCACCACTGTTAAACCTATACACAGTAGATTGATTATCCCAGTCTGTCTGCCTGTCTGTCTGTCTGCACGTCTGCCTGTCTGCCTGCAATGCCTGTCTGTCAGTGCTACAGTTTCAGGGAAGCACTCAGAGCTCACAACATGACTGACAGACACTTGGTCCCCTCCTCTATTTGAAGTCCCCAAATGCCATCATGCACTGAATGCCTGGAGAGGGAGTGGGGTTGGCCTGTTCTTCCAAGTACACATCGGTGGAAATACCATTTGGGTGCTTTCTAGGTGGGGTGGGGCTTCTGCAGTCCTCTCTAAGGTCCTACATACATGCCTAATGCTAAGCCACTGTCAGGAATAACTGGACCTCTAAAAATAGCTCCTGTGTGTTTGTCTACAGTGCCCTACTGGGTAAAGGGCCGACTCCAGCAACTGGGAACTTGTTTGGCACAGGGCTCCCTCACCACAAGGTTATAGCTGTGGGGCCCTCTCTCTGCACCCTGTCTTCTGCCATCCACTCTCAAGTCTGACTCTCACCCTGGGGATGATGGGATCCTCTTTCAGGAAAACCAGACCATGTGACCCAGATGATCTGAAGTGCTTAATTCTGGACCAGAGCCATCACAGTCTGCTCTGAGGTTCCTGTGCTAAATCCCCAAGTAGGAGCCCCTGGGCACAGCCCTCCTGGCTGGCCTGCTAACCTCTCAATGAAGTAGCACTATTTGTGGCCCACTTATCCTGAGAGAGGCACTTTCAGTGCCCCCTAAGCTCTTGCGGAGTCTGAGGCAAGGACCATCATGCCCTGTGGTGGAATCTTCAGTGATGGCCACCTGTCCTGGCCTCCTCTCTGCTCTCTTATGAGTTTCCGAAATCCACCCGAAGTGCATCTTAGCTTCGCTTCCTGGAACCCAGTTTTCCTCGGCAGGAGTGGCAGCTTCCACTCAGGGTTCGCTAGGGTCAGCACAGAGCCATGCATGCTTTATGCAGTCCTCCCTCTGGGGGATGGGTCCTTCTCACATATTCATTAATGACCACCATAGCTTACCTGGTTGCCAATACCTACCTCCTCTGTCATACATGCCTGGCTCCCTCTTGCCTCAAGTGGTACCCCATGCTCCAAAGGCTCATCTTCCTGAGAGAGGAGACAGAAGTCAAGATGAACCAGCTCTGGAAATGTCTGGCAAGGTTGACTGGAGAGCCAAAGGCCATGCCCCTGCATTGTCCTGCAGACTCTGAAGTCTTTCCTCCCTTTCCTATCCCACAAAGCCCTTCAGGACTCTCAGATCCAGGTTGCAGGCTTCAAGCCACCTCTGAGCCCTACATTAGCTCCTCAAGCACAAATCAGAGGTGGCATCTGTGGTCTACAGTGAGTCCAATCTTGGAGTCTGTGTTGCCACAGGGCAGCCATTGCATGTCTTCTGTCAGAGGTCCCATTCTGCCTCCTTGCTGCCCCTGCTTCCTTTCTTGTGTCAATCTGAGGCCTTATCCCCAGGGTAAATCTGCCTCTTCCTTCTCAATCCGCAGTCTGAAACAAAGGCACAGTGGGTCAGTGTAGCCTCCTCAAGGCCATCAGGACTGGAGATGGTGCAGAGGCCCACCTGTGCCCTGAATGGTGGGGATGCCAGATTATTTTTTTAATTGTTCCTCACTAGGTACCAGGCTGCATTAATTGGGGGCACACCAAGGGACAACTGTCCTCCTCAGCTGACTCTCTTAGGGATATGCCAGAATCATTCAAGAGAGCAGTGAAAGGCAGCACTTGAAAATCACCCAGAAGATCAGTTACATCAGTCTGATACTTTCAGTTATTATGTATTAAGAGTCAGATATTTTAAAACCTTAATTTGTTATACTTTACAGGCTGTTTTTAATTGCTTAATATGAACCTTATAAACTTTAACAGCATAATATTCCCTTTAATTTTTGCTCTTCATTTTCCTTATATAACTTATGCATCTTCTGTGTATTTTAAATAACTTACTTGGGTATATATAGGTTATGAGAAAGCCTCTTGGTTTTTTTTTGCAAATATATATATGTATATATATATATATGTATGTATATATATATGTATATATATGTATATATATATATCAATCTTTATACACAAACCCTTATTTAACAAATTATTTTTATTTAACCACATCATATTTTTATTTATGAATACCATGAGATTTAATAGTACTATAGAGAAATCCCCATCCCACCTTTATAAAAAATTTTCTGGGAAGGCCTGCTTGGAACAACTAAGTACTCCTTAGGGAATTGAGACCCAACAGAGGCTACCTACCTTTAGCAGCTCTTTATCCCTAGCAACTTTAACTATTTTGTTGTTGTTGTTGTTGTTGTTGTTGAAATTTGTCAGCCATAACTTATTTTTTGGAAGTACTATGTTACTGTTATGTACCCTGTAAAACTGAATCAAAATTAAACTAAACAAAACATCAAAATTATAACATAAATGTCTCTTTGGGTCCAGGAAGTTGATCTCATAGGTAGTTGATAGGGTGGGTGGAGAAGAGAGGAAGGATGGATACATTGTAACTCTCTTCAAGGACATGTTACCAGCTCTGTTTTAGCCTTTGTTTTTTTGTATTCTCTCTTAGGCTGCTCTGTTCTCCTTGTCCCTGTCACAGAGCCAGAAAGCTATTCTGATGGACTGAACCCGGAAAGGGGGTTAAAGGACATATGGAGAATGAAAAAACGCCTATGAACCTGAAGTGGGAGGGTCAAATCCTACATTCTAGAGTCAGCCCTTTGGCTTAAATGCCACAGGTCATTTTGAGAGCAGCAGGTGCTCTGCTTGGATTGATGGGAGCTCATTAGACCTCCTTGCATGCAAAAGAGTGTTGCTTTCTTAGATCACCAAGGGTTAAAATGGATCTCAACAACAGAAATAACAAAAACCCTACACAATCATGGAAAGTGCGCAACTCCCTACTCATGACAACTCAGCCAGGGAAGATATAAAAAAGAAATTAAAGACTGTCTAAAATTCATTGAAAATGAAGGTACAACATACCCAAGCTTATGGGACACAATGAAAGCAGTACTAAGAGGAAAGTTCGCAGCACTAAGCGCCTTCATATAGAAATTGGGGAGATTCCATACTAGCCACTTAACAGCTCCTCTGGAAGCTTCCACAACAAAAGAGGTTGACACACCCAAGAGGAAAAGATGGCTGCAAATAATCAATCTCAAGCTGAAGTCAACAGATTGGAAACAGAGGACAAGACGAAGAGTGAACAGAAGTAAGAAGCAGTTCTTTAAGAGGAAGAATGAATGGAATCAAGGGGCAGTCCTTTCAGAAAGGCAACAAGATAGACAAAAGACACATGTTTAGTAAAACTAACTAAAAGGCAGAGGGAAAATTCCCAAATCAACAAAATCAGAACGGAAAAAATAGAATATAACAACACATACTGGAGGAAAAAAACCCAAAGAAATACTAGGTCATACTTCAAAAAAACCATAGTCTACAAAATTGGAAAATCTAAATGAAATGGATAATTTTTTTTGGTAGATTCCTTTAACCAAATCTAAATCAAGATGAGGAAAACAAGTTAAACATCTCCATAATCCCTAAGGAAAAGAAGCAGTCATTGAATGTCTCCCAACCAGGGGGAAAAATGATTTTAGCTCAGAATTCTACCAAACCTTCAAAGAAGAGCTAATACCAATACTCTTCAAACTATTGCATGAAATAGAAACAAAGAAACATTGCCAAACTCACTCTATGGGGCCACAGTCATTCTGGTACCTAAAACACACAAAGACCCATCAACGAAAAAGAATTTCAGGCCAATTTCCCTTATGACCACTGATGAAAAATATACTCACAAACTAAATCGAAGAACACATCAAAGATATCATTCACCATGACCAAGTAGGCTCCATCCCCGGAATGCACAGGTGGTCCAACATATAAAAATCCATCAACTTAACCCATCATAAAAACAAACAGAAAGAAAAACAAAACATGATCATCTCAGTAGATGTTAAAAATCATGTGACAAAATGCAGCACTACTTCATGATAAAGGCCTTGGAGAGATCAGGGATAAAAGTTCTGATAAGATGGAGCACTGACTACTTACTACTCAGTCCCAAGCCCAAGATTTTAATTTCCCTTGGGTGGGATTCTGAACATAGACTTGAGGGTACCTCTCATCATGCTAGAGACAAGTCTGCCCAATCTGTATACCAAGTCTTCTAGACTGAGAAAAGAATGTCCATGCTTTTACTGGGTCTCAAAGGCATAAGCCTACCCCAGATGTCTTATAGACACAACTTTATCGTTTGTCCCTCAGCAGGTTTTTACCTGGCTAACAGACTCCATGTAGAGCTGCTGAGAGCTGGACCTGCTGGAAGTTGATGTAAACCAGTCTCACAGATGTGACTACTCCCTGTCTCTTTAGCTGGATCAGCTAAACAGGTGCTTTTGGTAAGTGCCCCATTACCTACCCTTTGACTAGCTTTTCAGCCTTTCTAGGCCCCAATAACAGTGCCCCTAATGTCACCAGGAAAAAAAATAACATAAGAGAATGACTTTTCCCATTGTCCCACTTTATAGGCTGAAATGATAAGTCAAGGGCAACTCTCTGGCAAGAGGGACAAATGACCACAAGGAAAAAAGGCTGTTAGTTCCATTTAAAGCAATTGTGCTTTGTGCCTACCTGATATCAAGCAAAAAGTGGGTGCCATCCAGATAATGGTCATGAGAGCACAGTACCTGGCCCTACAACAGGCCAAGTCAGAGGAATAACTGGCGCTACAGCAATAAGTTTAAGGAAGACCAGTGATTGGGCCTTCAGGGGACCTGTCAGAGGGGGAGAATGAGAGACCAGAACAACTAAAATTGGATTTCAGGGTCACCGGGACAAAGGGTAAGAAATAGGCCTAAAGGGAAGACCAGTTCCTCTCCTCCATGAGATCCTAAACCCTCTCAGGAGAAGTGAACTGGTGCTATCATCTGTCGACCACGGGGGCCAGGAGGCATGGGGTGGCTGATCTTGAGTGACATGCACATGACCCACTAGGCCTATCTAAAATAGGGTTTCCTGAAGTACACCTGATGTGTATTCATCTTACCTGTTCCTCTTGACATCTTCCCTTTCCAACAGAATGAATCTGGCCAAAGCCTCCCCTGCCCCACCTTTCATCCTGAGGTCCTGTAAGTAAGAAAGACACTTCCTGCCTAGTGAGGTGGACACAGGGACATAGGTGAACTGTGCCACCTCTGTTTTCTTAGCTTCAGATAGCCAAGGTCCTTGGGGGAAGGTCCAAACTTTGAATCCCTTTTACCCTACAAAGATGGCCCCAACTGCTGATATGATTCAAATCCTAGGTACTAGTCATCACCACCCAGAGATACCTCACTCACCCTAACTCAAGATGCCTAAGAGAGGCCATCCACAGCAGCTTCCCCTTAGAGCTCCACAGGAAACAGACTATGGCTATAACAGTATTGTTTTAATAATTATCTTTATTGCCTAAAGGTCCTGCTAGCAATCAATCAAGACACAGACACATGTTATATTTTAAAATAGCCTTAGTTAACCTGGGGCAGGGCTGGTATCAATCCTCTAAACTACCTCCCATGGTGGGGCAGGCATGGGATCCCTGTGTCAATTCCATGCCATCTGCTTCCAATAACTTCTATCAAGTTACCTCACATCCATAACGCCAAATTCCTGCTAATATGCTTCATCTGGGCCTGCGAGGTCTACAGAGTGAGTTCCAGGACAACCAGGCATAAAACAGAGAAACCCTGTCTCGAAGTAAGAAAAGGCATCTTTTGTGAGTCAATTTCCACACACCCAAAGTTCCTATCTGATCTAGGGGCTATCTGGAAAGAGCCATCACCTCAGGCATATGAGATTTCCTGGGTTGCCAGACAGGTTAGAGCACTGGGTTTATGCAAAGGCTCTGAGAAACCTTCAAGACAACAACACAAAGACTCTTAGATAATGATCACTGACCAAAGGCAGCTTCACAGCTTAGCTGCTGTCACTCCAGATTCAGGCTAGATACAATGGGTCTGCTAAAATTCTGCTGCACAGAAGCGCTGTTGTTCTGACCCCAATTCCTTGAAGGTAGGTCCCCAGTAGCCCTGACTCAGAGACACATGGCCAGAAATGTACAATCTCGCCCCATCTAACTGTTATGGTGTGACTAACTGCATTCTGGCTCCTTTTAGCTGTCCAGAAGAGCGAGGAGGGCAGGTCTCAAGGGAACAGAAATGAGGACCTCACTCTGGTCCAGCTTGGGGCTGCTAGCCAGGGCAATGGGAGATTCCTTCTCTCTGAGTCAAGGACCACAGGAAGCAGCATGCATCTAGGTAGATAATAAATTTCCCCACATGTCCTCTCCTCTCTGGAAAACTCTGAAGTAAAATCCACAGGCTGATTTCCACCTGGAAGGACAAGAGGGAGGGGAAGGCCTGTTCCCACAACAAGACTGGCAGTATATGTTTATTCCAGTATCTCCATCCATGGTTGCAGTGGGGGTGCTAGGGTTATTTTCTGAGGTGCCTA
The DNA here is from genome assembly GCF_964271855.1 of Acomys minous. Taxonomy (NCBI): domain Eukaryota; kingdom Metazoa; phylum Chordata; class Mammalia; order Rodentia; family Muridae; genus Acomys; species Acomys minous. The sequence goes on from NC_140488.1 coordinate 8,371,664, forward strand.
GAGCTTGGAGCGTGCCTCCTTGTTAAGGCCAGTCTGGAGGCCCTCCCTCACCCTTCACAACATACATTCTGGTTGTTGGCAAACTAAGCATCATTTTGTGATGTTCCTGGAAGGCAGATGGGATCCCCATGCTTAGTGAAGGCAGGTGAGTACTTTAGGAGAGGTGGTTTCCTAATGAGGTAGCTGATACCCCTGTTCAGGCAAGAACCAAGTGGGGCCCACAATGATAAACAGGAACCACATGGACAAACAGGCCCCATATGCTCCTTGACGAGGGTCTTTGCAAAGGTGCCACATTGAGACATTCCCCACAGAAAAGAGGACTGCTTAAATGACAAGATCGAACTAGGTCCCGAGGCGGGGCTATGGAAAGTTGGCTGCACTTAGGGTAACCCCAGGAGTATAGTTCAGTGGCTGTGGTGTGTGCTTCCCCAAAGTGGGTCTTCTTGTGGGAACGAGCCTCTTTCCCTCCCTCTATTCCTTCCTGGTGGAAATCAGCCCATGGAGTCTACTTCAGAGTTTTCTAGAGAGGAGTGGTCACATGACTTTCTTGGTCATTGTCCAAGTCACGGCCTCAGGGCCGAAGCCCACAGGCCTAAAGGGTCAAGCAAGTATGCATCTTGTGCTGGGTCCTAAAGCAAAGTTCACAATGACTGTGGTCATAAGCCCCCTCAAACCTCCGCATCCCCATCTACATCCATAGAGATATCTGAAACCATGAGGTGGGACATCAGGAGCCATTTTATGAGGTTCCTGAAGGGAAGGAGCCTGGTAGTTTATCCAGTATTCCGGGGACTTGGATTGGAGCTCAGAGCTATTTTGTGACACAAGTATTCCACGATCTGGGGACTTGATGGGGAAGCTATTTTGTTCCATGCCCAACAGGGAGAGTGTGAGGTAAATAGGCAGGTGGTTTGTGGTTTTTTTGTTTGTTTTTTTTTTTGTTGTTTTTTTTTTTTTTGGCATCCAGTGACTTGGGGTAAGGGCTCAGACACATTTTGTGATGCAAGTATTTCAGCATCCAGGGACTTGAAGGAGGAGCCTTTTTGTGCCATGCCCAACAGGCAGACTATGTTGCTGCCCTTTCTGAGTCACAGTGGGCAGTTTATAGCTGCTAACGGCCTTATTCAGGATATAGACCTTTTAAGATAATGCAGTGTTGACACTGGTTAGTGTGTCTCCAAGGGCCTCATGAGAGTTGGCATGAAAGCATTGCTTGGGCCAATCTTAGAGGTCCCAAAGGCGGCATGAGAGTAGGGGTAGGGGGCAGGGAGGCCAAGCACCAGAGAGAGGGGCCCACAATGTTTCAGCTCTTCCCCTGTGTGATCACTGCAACAAACAGGGTCCCATTAGCCAGAATCAGCCTTTACCCCAGCTACTCCCTGTGGACACAATGCTAAAGGGCTGATTTTTGGAGGTGGGGGGTACTCCCTACAGTGTCTTAGCGCTCATTGTGTGTATGGGACCCAAGAGGACAGCAGAAGCCGCACTCCACCTCACAGGAACCTCTGGACTCGGGAGACCAGGTTCATACCATACTCTCACCTGGTTCTCAGGCATGGGGCCAGTTTTGGGTTTCAGAAGCAGGCAGGGCTCCAAGCCAGACCCCAGACAGACAGGTAGACAGGGAAACTGAAGCTACATTGTATTCTTTTGAGGCTCTAAGAAACCAGCCTAGGCTGACTTGAGGTATTTTCCCTGCTCTGCCTTCCATGTCTATGTCTTAGGACTTGATAGTGCTAGAGCTGTGTGTTTAGGTTCCTGCTGCTTAGAGGTTGCCTGAGGGCCAGCTGACAGGGAAGATCTCCTTCTCTACCATTTCCCATGCAAAAGAATTTCTTGGAGGGCAACGCAGGCTCTCAGAGGCAAGGTGACAGCACCAGCTGAACCGAACAGACAGTTTTTACACATAAACACATACACACACACACACACACACACACACACACACACACACACACACACACACCTCAGACAGCAGGTACTCACCGTAACACAGAAGAGACAGACACACATAGGGAGAGATACACACAACAGAATCATAAGACAGATTTCAGGCCGGTATATGTTCAGACTCATACAATCAAGAGACTGGGGACAGAAGACACAGGGAGCATGAAGTAATGAATTCAAATCTGGGCTCATTCTTGGAGTTGGAGCTCAGTAAGAACAAGGAAGGGCGAGTTTATTTAGCAGTCAGTCTCAGAGGCTGAAAACATCCTAGGCCTGGGTTAGAGTTAAAGGAGCTTCCAGGACCAGGCCTAGGCTAGCAGACAGAGGCAATAGTCCTCTGAGACAACAGCTGCCACAGGCAAATGAAAGAGCCTTTCACAGGACCCCATTCAGATCTTCTGGACCAGCCTCCCTCTATTCGCTTTTGCTGCTGTGTCTTAGGTGGACACCTTCCGCATGTCCACTTCCCATTGCAATTCTTCCTTAGTCAGGCAAGATTCCTATGAGCCAAGTGCTGAGCCACACGTGCAGGCTTTATTATCTGTAGCAGTGGCCATAAAACTATCACCATAGCTAGGGGATGCGCCATTGGAGGCCTCCCAGAGGAAGATGCTCCTGCCTAGATCCCCCTGGCAGATACTGCACTGCAACCCATCTCTTTTACTCTGTCAGTTTCTTTTAGGTCTCATGTGCCAGGTGACTTTCACCGAGGAGCTGGGCAGAAGGGATTGTCCACCCCAAACACAGAAGACACATAACAAAGAAGAATTCCATTTAGTTTGGCTTGTTGAAGCAATGAGTTTAGTGAGGTCACCACGGGACTGTGGATAACTCCAAAGCAGCTATTCTCTCTCTCTCTCTCTCTCTCTCTCTCTCTCTCTCTCTCTCTCTCTCTCTCTCTCTCTCCCTCTCTCACCCTCCTTCCCTCCCTCCATCTTAGTGTAGGTGTGGGTGGGTTGCTGTCAGGCAGGGTCCATATGAAAAAACTCAGTGAACAACTTGTGCGAATTCCTCTCTCCCGTGGAGGACTGGGTTGAACATCGGAGGCTTCCCTGAGGCCCTAATATATGTGGAGAAGAGGCTTAGCTCCTTCTTTAAACCAAGAATATGCTTGGAGGAGCCAGTAATGGTTTGGAGCCAGGGCCTTGAGGACTTTTCCCTGAGGCCCCAATGTAACCAGGAATATACTTGGCAGACCTGCTAACAGCCTGGGGCAAGCCTGGCTACATATTCTGAGAACCCCACTTTTCCTAACATTTGGGGCTATGGTTATCAGACCCAAGGTCACTGCTGTGTGCTTTGCTCTGTCATGCTCTTGAGATGACCTGTCCTTGTGTGGCATTGTTTAATTAGATGCTTGCTGATTTTATCCCATTTCACCCCTGTAAATAATCTATGAGGTGCTCTACCTTTTTTTTTTTCTACAAGAGGGTTTCACTTGGTAGCCCAGGATGTGCTGAAACCTGCTCTATAGAACAGGCTGGGCTTGAACTCAGAGATCCCCCTGCCTCTGCCTACAAACATTGATATTAAAAGTGTGCACTGCCATGTCTAGCGATGCTGTGCTTGTTGACAAGCTTGCTTGGCATAAGAGATTGCTTTTACAACACCTCCTGCCCACAGGTTTATCTTCCCTATTTCCAGTTTTTCTATCTTTTTTGTCTCTTGGCACTTCCCTCTCAGGACCTTGTTACTGAAGAGTGGCCTGCAAGTTCAGTCAAACTGCCACCTGAAGGTGTGTACCTGAGTACAGGAGAGAGACTAGGCATTCCTGTGATACCTCTATCCATATCTGTGTACTGATTACATATAATATATCTGTATATATATTTCATATATATATCTCATATATATATGAGAAGTCATGCATGGCAGAGAAGAATCAGCAGTAAACATGGGAGAGCCATAATCTGAAGAAGACGTTTGCCGCTTTAGATGCTTTGCTTCTGCACTCTAGTTCTTATAATGAATTATTAAAGCACTTCAATAGCTTCTTTATTTTCATTCTAAAAGCCTGCCCTTGCTTCCCTGACAAAATTTCTGTGAATTTAAAGGCATGAGAACATGCAGGTAAAACTCACAGACAGAACACCACCTATGAGGGCCAACTAACCTTCTACACCACCTACTCCCAGCAGGGGCAGAGCTTAGAGCAAGGGAAGAGCAAGCAAGGGAGGGATAATTTGTACTAGAAAATTTGCTTTAAAATTGCTTAGATCCACAGGATGAAGTTAATTTAACTGTAGTACAACACCCCCAAATTTCTGGTTACTCCGTAGTCCAAAGTAGACTGGAGGAGAAAACATTTTTAAAAAACTTAAAAATGGTGTAGGAACAAAAAGTGGCATCAGTGCTTCATGATGCGAGGTGGAACAACGAAAATGGATTTCTTGTGTTGGTGTTATGTTTTTGTGTTTGTTTTTGGAGAAACAGTTGTAAAATCTCCAAAAATATCTCCTACTGGTTCCCCTGAGGCTATGCTCCTACCACAGCAGGGGTTTCCAGACGAATGGACCAAAGACAGCAACAGATACATGAAAACAGTAAGAAAATTAGGAACATCAGCTGCAGTGGCTGGGTGGCTCTGAAGACCCCTGCACTAGCTCCAGGAGGTGACAGAACCTACAGCAGGGGAGGAAGCTTGCCTGTGTGGGGGCTGTTGTTTGGTTATTCACTCACTCACTCACTCACTCACTCACTCACTCATTTGCTTTACATCCCTACAGCAGCCCACTCCCTCCTCTCCTCTGGGTCCCACCCTCCTACCCTCTTTTCTCTCTCAGCCCCCTCCCCTTCTCAGAAAATGAGAGCCCCCACCCATCAACTCACCTCAGCACATCAAGGGTTTTTTAAAGCTGGCCTAGATGCTGGTGGCTGGGGGCACAAAGGGTGGGGTGACTGGCAGCCTGGCAGCCTGGCCTTAGGCTCCAGACCCTCCTCCACCCCAAGCCTCTCAGGAGAGCCACTTGCTAGTGCACAAGAGCCAAAGCCATGGCCTGGCATGTGGCACAGAACAAGTAGGACAAATGTGCCTGAGAGGGCACAGGCAGGCGTTGACACACAGAGCTTCACAGTGACAATGCTAAAATATTTCTGACCTTCAATGCCTTTTTCTATCTTCTCTCCAGCTCTGATTAATTTCTACACATCAGGTTTCACCAGCTCAAACTTCCTATTGGACACACTCTCGTGGATGCAAGGAGGTCTAATGAGCTCCCATCAATCCAAGCAGAGCACCTGCTGCTCTCAAAATGACCTGTGGCATTTAAGCCAAAAGGCTGACTCTAGAATGTGCGATTAGACCCTCCCATTTCAGGTTCATAAGTTTTTTTTCTTTCTCCATATGTCCTTTAACCCCCTTTCCTGGGTCAGTCCGTCAGAATAGCCTTCTGGCTCTGTGACAGGGACAAGGAGAACACAGCAGCCTAAGAGATAAATACAAAAAACCAAGGCTAAATCTGAGTTGGTAACATGTCCTTGAAGAGAGTTACAATGTATCCTTCCTCTCTTCTCCACCCACCCTATCAACTACCTATGAGATCAGCTTCCTTGACCCAAAGAGATGTTTATGTTGTGACTTTGATGTTATGTTTAGTTTCATTTTGATACAGTTTTATACGATACATAACAGTAACTTAGTACTTCCAAAAACTAACAGTTTACCACTGACAAATGTCAACAACAACAACAACAACAACAACAAAATACTTGAAGTTGCTGGGGGTAAAGAGTTGCTAAAGGGAGGTAGTCTCTGTTGTGTCTCTGTTCCCTAAAGAGTAGTTAGTTGTTCCAAGCAGGCCTTCTCAGGAAATTTTTTATAAAGGTGGGAAGGGGCTTTCTCAATAGTACTATTCAATCTCATGGTTTTAATTAATAAAAATGTGATGTGGCTAACATAAAAATATTTTGATATATAAGGGTTTGTATATAAAGATTGAGATAGATATATATTTGAAAAGAAAACCCCAAGAGGCTTCCTCATAACTTATAAAATCCCAAGTAAGTTATTTAAAGTACACAGAGGATGCATAAGCTATAGAAGGCATATGAAGAATACAAATTAAAGGCAATATTATGCTGTTAAAGATTATAGATCCATGTTTAGCAATTAAAAACAGCCTGGATAGTATATCAAATAAAGGGTTTTAAAATATCTGACTCTCATTACATAATAACTGAAAGTATCAGACTGATGTAACTGATCTTCTGGGTGATTTTCATGTGCTGCCTTGCACTGCTTTCTTGAATGATTCTGGCATATCATCAACTATCCCTATTTGTTTGTCATTGGGCGGTCCCTATGTCCCTTGCCATTTAATGACCTATAAGGCTTATGGCTTTGGGGTCCATGGACCCCAAAACACCACTTCCTTCATCACTTGAATTTTCCAGTTTCTAACAACCCACAGGTTGCCCAAGCATATAGATAGTAACCTGGGATGAGCAAGGCTCAGGATCCAGGGCTCCTCAGGTCCTCACGGTTGGGGCATCCCTTCCTAGCAGCAGCAGCAGCTGGAGAAGGAGCCCACGAAATAATTTTGAGAAGGAATGCTGGAAGATCTTCTTTGCCAGCTCTGCTCTGGAGAAGACTGGAAAATCATGGTAACTTACAAAGCTTTTCTTTGTCTCCCATTTTTGTGAAGAGAACCTCTTCCTATCTACATACCCCATTAACAATGTGCTTCAAGCTCCTCATTCAGCAGACACTGTTGTTTACTAAAGGGTACAAGACTTTGACAATGCACTCGTGTTTCTCCCTTTACATGTCTGAAGACAGGCAGTCAGGTAGGCAGAGGAGAAGCCAGTTTATGTCACATACATGTGTCACCACCTTACACATGAGTCATTTCTCTCTACTGGGGTCCTGCCACAGCACAGCACACCTTTCGCCAGCCACTTCTGCCATTTTCTGCATCACAAAAAAAGACCAGTAGAATGTGGTGTGGTCAGTATAGTTGTATTTCAGATTGGCTAGCCTAATCCATTTTGTTTTAGATCTATGGCTACTTCAACTTCCAGAGGGACAAGCCAGAGCTCCTGGGGAATACTGTCAGGAGCAAATCGACTGATGTGGCTGTGGTAAGCGATGGCACAATCTCCATTTAAAAGTGCGGGGCCACATCCAAAAATGTATGAGGCTTTTACCTACCAAATGTTCCTCTTGGTTGCATAAAGCCAAGAAAGATGGCATGAAGTCCCATCAGGGAGTTCCCAACACACAGACACCTGCATGCAGCCTTTCCCCAGGGCCTTCTAGTACACTGAAAAAGAGCAACATCCCTGTAAGTGCCCCTGACAACTGCCCACTTCAGGAGACAATGGCTTGAGCAGAGAGGGCACATCTGATCATGGGACAGTTTCTCCATTGGCTACTGGTAAGATGGAAGAGGCAGTGCCTGCAGCAGGTAGCTCCTCAGCACACGTCAGGTACATGATGTCTATGTACAACACTTGCCATTCCATCATGAACGCTGACCTCTCCACCATCTACCTAAGAGAGTCAGCTGAGGAGGAAGAGAAGGAGGAAGAGGAGGAAGGGGGAAGAGGAGCAAGGGGAGGAAGAGATGGATAAGGAGAAGAAATGTGCAGATAACACAAGTATAATCTGCACACTGTTCAAAAACAAAACAAGATCATGAAATCCCGGTCACTATTTTTTCAAAATAGGCCATTTTCAGTTCTTACTACATGAAAACAAATCTTGTGGTGCTAAATAAATATCTTAAAGTTGAGCCCAGATTCTGCTTGCTATTCTATCTAATCCTTGGGACTATCCCGGAGCCCAGGCTTCCACACCCTTTGGTCAGCCTTGCCCTTCCATGGACAGCAGCCACAGTTTTGTGCCCTCAGCAAACTGGGTGCAGAAGGCTATAGCTACTGACCTGGTGGTGTCTCCTCACTGCTCAGGTATCTGAAAGCACGAGATTCCATTCTCCTGGGTCCCTGCCCTTTGCAGATGTTGCCAGGAACTTTCTGAGCAGCAGCCAAGGGTCACAGGCAAGCTTCCCTTAGCCCTGTGCAAGCACACCTCAAACTACTGCCTGTGTGCTAAGAGATGGAGACTACTGTATCCTGGCCTGGGAGATGCAGGTCTTTCCTCTCAGGAGCTCATGGTAGGAAATTGCCTGACACATGAGGAAGACAGACACTACCTCCTCTCTGGAAAACTCTGAGGTAGACTCCATGGATTGATATCCACCAGGAAGGACTAGAGGGAGGGGAAGGGGATCGTTCCCACAAGAAGACCCCCAGTATATGTTTATTCCAGTGTCTTCATCCATGGTTGGGGTGGGGGTGCTAGAGTTATTTTCTGAGTTCCCTGGAGATTGGAGCATGCCTCCCTGCTAAGGCCAGTCTGGAGGCCCTCCCCCACCCTTCACAACAAACATTCTGGTTATTGGGAAAATAAGCACCATTTTGTGATGTTCCTGGAAGGGAGATGGGCTCCCCATGCTCACTGAGGTGAGGTGAGTACTTTAGGAGAGGTGGTCCCCTATTGAGGAAGCTGATACCCCTCATCAGCCAAGAACCAAGTGGGGCCCACAATGATAAACAGGAACCACATGACCAACCAGGCCCCATATGCTCCTTGACTAGGGCCTTTGCAAAGGCGCCACATTGAGGCATTCCCCCAAGGGAAAGAGGACTGCTTAAATTGCAGGATAAAACTAGGTCCCGAGAGGGGGCTGTGGAAGGTTGACTGTGCTTAGGGTGACCCCTGGAGTATAATTCAGTGGCTATGGTGTGTGCTTCTCCAGAGCGAGAGTTCTTGTGAGAACGAGCCCCTTCCCCTCCCTCTAGTTCTTCCTGGTAGAAATCAGCCCATTGGGTCTACTTCAGAGTTTTCTAGAGAGGATAGGTCATAAGAGTTTCTTGGTCAATATGCAAGTCACAGCCTCAGAGCCCAAGTGCACAGGCCTCAAGGGTCAAGCAAGTGTGCATCTTGTTCTGGGTCCTAAAGCAAAGTTCACAGTAAGTGTGTTCATAAGCCCCCTCAAACCTCTGCATCCCCATCTACATCCATGGAGATATCTGGATACAGGACCTGGCGACCAGAGCAATATTTCAATATGCCTAGAGAATTATCAACAGCATGTTTCAGAGTCCCAAGAGCACTAGGGTATCAGAGCCAATTTCTGACATGTCAGGAATGGTGAAGGGCACACTGTGGGTTTTGGATTCAGGGTTTAGAGGGAACGAGGCACAGTGAGTTGTGTGAGTATCCAGGAATGGGAAGTACCCTACTTCCCTTATATGGTTCAGAATCAGTTTCTTGGTTCAGGACATTATTTCAGGTTCTTGGACCTTTCCTTTTTTTTTTTTGAGACAGAGTTTCTCTGTGCAGCCTTGGCTTTCCTGGACTCACTTTATAGACCAGGCAGGCCTCGAACACACAGCAAGCCTCTGTCTCCTGAGTGCTGGGATTAAAGGTGTGTGACACCATGCCCTTCAGGTTCCTGGACCTTTAGGTAAGGGACACTACATCTGGGGACTGAGGGCCTCCAGGTCCCTAGGGCTCGAGGCTATTTTGTGAAGTGGCTGTACCTTTAGGCAAGGGACACTCTGTCTGGGGACAGAGCTTCTTTTGGTTCCCAGTGGTTGAAGCCATTTTGTCAGGTTTCTGGACTGGAGAGTGTAGATCAGGTGTTTCTGATTTCAGGCCCTTCAGGTGAAGTGTGTTGGTAAAGCTGGGTTTCAAGTATTCATGAACTGGGTGTAAAGGGCCACTCAGAGCCATTTTCTGAGGTGCCTTGAGAATTGTTGCCATACTATGCTGTTTGCATACACGGCCTTGTAGCTTTCAAAACAGTTGTTAAACCCCTGGAAGAGTGACAGATAGACATCACATTCTAAATTCCTGCAATGGTTTTGGGGGTGAGCTCCTGGGAGTGGATAGTCTAGTCTTCAGAATCTGCAATAAAATGCAGGGGCCTGCAGTTTTGACTTTTTTATTTTCTCATTTTTCAAGACACAGTCTATCTGTATAGCCTTGGCTGTCCTTGACTCACTTTGTGGACCAGATTGACCTCGAACTCCCAGCAATCCACCAGCCTTTTTCTTGTGAATTCTGGGTCTACATGCATGTGCCACCAAGGCAGTTACCCTTTGGATCTTGAGTCGCTCTTGCTAGGCATTTCGAGAGCTGATTCATCTTGATTTCTGTCTCCTCTCTCAGGAAGGTGAGCCTTTGGAGCATGGGATACCCCTTGACGCAAGAGGGAGCCAGGCGTATTTGACAGAGGAGGTAGGTATTGGCAACCAGGTAAGCTGTCATGGTCATTAATGAACATGTGAGAAGGCCCCGTCCCCCAGAGAGAGGACTGCGTAAAGCATGCATGGTTCTGTGCTGATGCCTAGGGAACCCTGAGTGGGAGCTGCTACTCCTTCCGTGGAAAACTGGGTTTCCAGGAAGGGAAGCTAAGATGCACTTTGGGTGGACTTTGGAAACTCATAAGAGAGCAGAGAGGAGGTCAGGACAGGTGGCCATCACTGAAGATTCCACCATAGGCAGTTCCCCAAGCTTCTGCGTCCCCATCTGCATGAGGGACCTTGGGGCTTGATGTGTCTCAGAGGCATTTTGTGAGATTCCTAGAAGGAGAAAGTCTTGATGCACCTTTGAAGCATATGGGCCAGAGCTTAGGGTGGGCTGAAAGGGCCTCTCTCAGGATAGGTGGGACACAAATAGTGATGCTTCATGGCGTGGTTAGCAGGCCACCCAGGAGGGCTGTGCCCAGGGGCTCCTCCTTGGGGTTTAGCACAGGAGCCTGAGAGCAGACTGTGATGGCTCTGGTCCAGAAACAAGCACTTCAGATCATCTGGGTCACATGGTCTGGTTTCCCTGAAAGAGGATCCCATCATCCCCAGGGTGAGAGTCAGACTTGAGAGTGGATGGCAGAAGACACAGTGCAGAGAGAGGGCCCCACAGCTGTCCCCTTGTGGTGAGGGAGCACTGTGCCAAACAGGTTCCCAGTTGCTGGAGTCAGCCCTTTGACCTGTAGGGCACTGTAGACAAGCACACAGGAGCTATTTTTAGAGTTCTAGTTATTCCTGACAGTGGCTTTGCATTCGGCATGTATGTAGGACCTGGGAGAGGACTGCAGAAGCCCCACCCCATCTAGAAGGCACCCAAATGGTATTTCCGCCAATGTATACTTGGAAGAGCAGGCCGATCCCACTCCCTCTTCAAATACTCAGTGCATGATGCCCTTTGGGGACTTCAGAAAGAGGAGGGGACCAAGTGTCTGTCAGTCATGTTGTGAGCTCTGAGTGCTTCCCTAAAAGTGTACCACAGACAGACAGGCAGACAGGGAGAAAGACTGGGATAATTAAGCTACTGTGTATATGTTTAACAGTGGTGAAGGAAACTAAGGCTGACTTGTATGAGTGATCCACTCACCAAGCTTCCTCATCTGCCTTTTGGGACTTCACGGTGAGGGCAAGCAGGGAGGGTTATAAGTGATGTTCTGTGGTTCTGAGTCCTTAGAAGATGCCTCAGTACTGACATACAGCAATGAGATCCTCGCCCACCCTTACGGGTTCACCAGGGCAGGGGTGGGGGAATGGCCAAGCTATCAGGGCCAACTGACAGCACAGGTTGGACCTGAGAATCACTTTCTAGATAGAGGCTCTAGATTGCCATAGTGCAGCCTGCCACTGAGCGGGGCCTATGTTCTTGGTCTACACAGCACAGGAGGGCTTCCACGCTCCCTCAGTCCCGGGCGGTCCTTGGTGTTGTTACCTTGGGCATCTTTGCTTCTGCTTGCAGTACTTGAAGAGCCAGACTTGTCCCAGGGAGAAAGGCCTAAGATATGTAGAAGTAAGGGAGCAGGGCCAGAAGGAGGAGCAAGGAGACCTCTGAGTCAGCGCATAAATAAGCTCTCCCCACTGTCAGCTGGGCCTGGTGGTGGGGAAGACTGTGGACCAGAAATGCCACCTCTGACTTCCTGCTTGGGGCACCGCTACAGGCGGGATCATCGCTGACCTTGACCTGAAGCATGGATGTCACTGATGGAGGTCAGCAGGGGACTTGTGAGGAGTCAATAGGACATCCTTCAGAATCCCCAAGACAAGAGTGGACCGCTGCTCCTCTTGCCAGTCTAGAGAAACACGCTAGGGGTGCTCAGATGGGCTCTGTCTTCACTCCAGTCTCCTCCCCAGGAAGCTGAACCTGCCTGGTGAGGGAAGGGTATATGTACCAAGGCAGTAGAGGGAGCCACGTGAGGTTAGCAGAGAAGGTGTCCATGATAGGCCATCCATCCAGGTGAGCAAGCACAGTAAGACTCTGGTGCCCCATATTTGAGCACCTCCCCTTGTTGGGGTGGCCTGATGGCACTCAAAGAAAGAATAAGCAGGCTACCAAGATGAGACTTGATAGCCTATGTCCAGCTTAGTCTCAGACCTAGGGGAGGTGAATAGAGTGAAAGCAGGAGGGTGGAATGGGAGGATACCAGTGACAGGATGGCAATTGTGTTGTAATCTGAATAAAATAATAAAATTAAAATTAAAAAAAAGGAAATTCACCTTTGATGGGACTTAACCATCTCCACAATCAGGGACCACATAGAGCCTGTTATATTGAGGGATGGTCTGCAGTATTTTCATGCTAATTATTGCTTGCTTTCTCTGTGACCCACCTTTTGCTTAATAAAAAGCCATCCCACCTGGGCAGGGCAGAGGAGATAGGTGGGGCTAGGAGAGAGAGGAATCCTGGGAAGAAAAAGGCAGGACTGCCAAGAGGAGGAAGGAAAGAGACCTGAGGAGAAGAGAGGAAGTCAGCCATGGGTTAGATGGAGGAGAAGCACATGGCCTGAGTGGATGGAGAATTCAGCCCAGATGAAGAACATTAGCAAGAATATGGCATTATGGGTGCTAGGTAACTTGATAGCAGTTATCTCAAGCAGATGGCATGGGATTGACGCAGGGATCCCATGCCTGCCCCACCATGGGAGGTAGTTTAGAGGATTGATATCTGCCCTGCTCCAGGTTCACTAAGGCAATTTTAAAATATAACACTTGTCTGTGTCTTGTTTGATTTCTAGCAAGGAATATAGGCAATACAGGTATGTTAAAAATACAATACTGTTATACCCATATACTGTTTCCTGTGGAGCTCTAAGGGGAAGCTGCTATGGATGGCCTCTCTTAGGCATCTTGAGTTAGGGTGAGTGAGGTATCTCTGGGTGGTGATGACTATTACCTAGGATTTGAATCATATCAGCAGTTGGGGCCATCTTTGTAGGGTAAAAGGGATTCAAAGTTTGGACCTTCCTCAAAGGACTGTGGGTATCTGAAGCTAAGAAAAATGAGGTAGCACAGTTCACCTATGTCCCTGTGTCCACCTTGCAAGGCAGGAAGTGTCTTTTTTACTTAAAGTACCTCAGGATGAAAGTTGGGGCAGGGGAGTCTTTGGCCAGATTCATTCTGGTGGAAAGGGAAGATGTCAAGAGGAACAGGTAAGATGAATACACTTCAGGAAACCCTATTTTAGATAGGCATAGCTGGGTCATGTGGACACCACGCAAGATCGGTCCCACACAGTGGTCGAGGACTTACAGCCCCAGCTCACTTCTCCTGAGAGGGTTAAGGATCTCATGGAGGGGAAGAACTTGACCTGAGAAGAACACATCTGTGAGGCTTGTGAGTTCCCAGGCTGGACACATCCAGGTGAGAAGTCCAGGGACTATTTAAGGAAACTCCAGGCCAGCACACAGGCAGGGACTCACAAAGCTTTTCCAGGACTGCTATTACACAAACAGCCTTGGGCAGGGCTCTCAGTATGAGCCCCAGGCACTCTTTCCTGGATGAAGTTGAGCAACTTGACCCAGCTCATCTGAGGAAAGGTCAGGTGTGTCAATATTCAAACTGAGAACTGACAGTTTCACCTTCCAAACACAGGACTCCAGGACCCTCCCTGCCCTCCTGCAGCCAGACTGGTTCTTTCTACCTCAACTGGTCAGATATACCTTATCATGCCTGGTCTCCCCTTTAGGCCTATTTCTTAACCTTTGTCCTGGTGACCCTAAAATCCAATTTTAGTTCTTCTGGTATCTCATCCCCCCCCCCTCTGACAGGTCCCCTTAAGGCCCAATCACAGGTCCTCCTGAAACTTATTCGCTGAGTTGGCCTGCTGCAGGGACAGGTATTCCTCTGACTTGGCCTATTGTAGGGCCAGGTATTGTGCTCTCATGACCATTATCCGGATGGCAGCCTCCTTTTGCTTTATATGAGGTAGGCACAAAGCACGACTGCTTTAAACGGAACTAACAGCTTTTTTTCCTTGTGGCCGTTTGTCCCTCCTGCCAGAGAGTTGCCTGTGACTTAGCATTTCAGCCTAAAAAGTGGGAAAATGGGCAAAGTCATTCTCTCCTGTCACTTTTTTTCCTGGTGACATTAGGGGCGCTGTTATTGGGGCCTAGAAAGGCTGAAAAGCTAGTCAAAGGCTAGGTAATGGGGCACTTACCAAAAGCATCTGTTTAGCTGATCCAGCTGAAGAGACAGGGAGTAGTCACATCAAGGAGACTGGTTTACATCAACTTCCAGCAGGTCCAGCTCTCAGCAGCTCTGGATCGAGTCTGTTAGCCAGGTAAAAACCTGCTGAGACACATACAGACTAGGGACAAAAGTTAAAGTTGTGTTTATAAGACAGCTGGGGCAGGCTCATGCCTTTGAGACCCAGTAAAAGCGAGGACATTCTTTTCTCAGTCCAGAAAAATTGGTATACAGTTTGGACAGACTTGTTTTTAGCATGATGAGAGGCACCCTCAAGTCTATATTCAGAATACCACCAAAGGGAAATTAAAATCTTGGGCTTGGGACTGATTAGTAAGTAGTCAGTGCTCCAGCTTATCAGAACTGTCATCCCTGATCTCTCCAAGGCCTTTATCATGAAGTGGTGTTGGATTTTGTCACATGGTTTTTAGCATCAAATGAGATGACCATGTGTTGTTTTTCTTTCTGTTTGTTTATATGATGGATTACATTGATGGATTTTTATATGTTGAACCACGTCTACATTCCTGGGATGGAGCTCACTTGGTCATGGCAAATGATATCTTTGTTGTGTTCTTGAATTCGTTTTGTGAGTATATTTTTCATCAATGTTCATGTGGGAAATTGGCCTGAAATTGTTTTTCTTTGATGAGTCTTTGTGTGTTTTAGGTAACAGAATGACTGTGGCCCCATAGAGTGAGTTTGGCAATGTTCCTTCTGTTTCTATTTTGTGCAATAGTTTGAAGAGTATTGGTATTAGCTCTTCTTTGAAAGTCTGGTAGAATTCTGAGCTAAAATCATCTGGCCCTGAGGCTTTCCAGTCCTCCCCCCCTGGTTGGGAGACATTCAGTGACTGCTTCTTTTCCTTAGGGGTTATGGAGATGTTTAACTTGTTTCCCTCATCTTGATTTAGATTTCATAAATGGAATCTACCAAGTTAATTGTCCATTTCAATTAGATTTTCCAATTTTGTAGACTATGGTTTTTTGATGTAAGACCTAATGTTTCTTTGGTTCCCCCCACCCCCAGTGTCTGTTGTTATGTACTGTTTTTCCTTTCTGATTTTGTTGATTTGGATATTTTCTCTCTGCCTTTTAGTTAGTTTGGCTAAGTGTGTGTCTTTTGTCTATCTTCTTGACTGTCTTAAAGGACTGCCCCTTAATTCCATTCATTCTTCCTTATGTCCTCTGTTTCTAGTTTGTTGACTTCAGCTTGAGTTTGATTATGTACAGCCATCTACTCCTCTTGGGTGTGTCAGCCTCTTTTGTTGTGGAAGCTTCCAGAGGAGCTGTTAAGTGGCTAGTATGGAATCTCCCCAATTTCTGTATGAAGGCACTTAGTGCTCTGAACTTTCTTCTTAGTACTGCTTTCATGTATCCCATAAACTTGGGTATGTTGTGCCTTTATTTTCATTGAATTTTAGACAGTCTTTAATTTCTTTTTCCCTTCCTGGGCCCAGTTGTCACTAAGTAGGGAGTTGCTCATTTTTCATGATTGTGTAGGGTTTTTGTTATTTCTGTTGTTGAGATCCATCTTAATCCATGGTGATCTGAGAAAGTACAATGGGTAATTTCAATTTTTTTGTATAAGTTACCATTTGATTTGTGACCAAGTATATACTGGCAATTTTCAAGAAGGTTCCCTATGGCACAAAGAAGAGAGAATATTCTTTTGTGCTTGGGTGAAAAGTTCTGTAGATAACCATTGGTTCCATTGGATTCATTCCATCTGTTGGTTTCATTATTTCTCTATTTTGTTTCTGCCTCAGTGATCTGTCCATTGGTTAGAGTGGGGCACTGAATTCTCCCCCAAGTGAGGGGTCTGCACCGTTCAATGCTTTTAGCTTTAGTAGCAACTTTATTCTGGTTTGGTTTTCATTTTGTTAAAAAATAAATCTGGGTACTCTTGTATATTGCTCAAAGATGTTCTGAATTAGATTGCCCTCTTGCTAGGCTTTTCCTTTGGTGAGAATGGCGTATTCTTCCCTGTCTCTTTTCACTAATATTAGTTGAAATTCTATTGCTTCATGCTGTACTACTCTATTAAAGAGCTGCCTCTGGAGTTGGATTAGACACCCCGTCTCCCAACCCAAGCATGTTTGTTTTAAAATTTCCTCCATCATACCTGTCCTGGTTCAGGAGACCATCTGAAACTAGGACAAAGATAGAAAACAAAGCTAAACAGCCCAAGAAAAGACACTATGTGACATCAAAGGGCTAAAACATAAGCTGTACCTTAGGTTCTTAAAGAAAAAAAATTTCTTTAAAATTCTATTTCTTATTTAGACAGCATGTGTGCCTGCATGCCAGAAGAGGGCAGCAAATCTCACTACAGATGGTTGTGAACCACATGGTTAGTTGCTGGAATTTGAACTCAGGGTCTCTGAGCCAGGACTTATGGTGTTATTGAATATCATTAAAAATCCATAAAGAAAACTGAAACAATCTGATGTTAGCTTTCTCTGAGTTCTTATAGATGTTGGGTTTTTATAGTTTCCTGTTTAATGCCATCTAGGATACGGATAACTATATTATTCTACAACTGAGTGGCTTACCTGACAAATACTGAATGAGCTTTTCAGGGTATCTGCCTGCATCTGCAGACACACACAAACGGGTTAAAATATAAAATGAAGCCCTCAGTATAAACTATCTTGTTTGTAAGGACGAAACAAAATCCCTTTTGAAAAAGAAATTCCATTTTGCAAAAGAAACTCCATTTTTTGTTAAACCTACACAAAGGCTGAACTCAGATTACAGACTAAGCACAAACTAGCCTAAACAGAAAAAATATTCCCTGGCAAATATACTCTCTGCTGGTCAGCTGAGCAGCAGGTGGTCTGGCACATAGCAACAACCAAATAGGAGAGGCCAGCCCAAAGTTCCTAATGCCCCCATGACTGCTTCAGCCAATCTGTTCTATAGGCCAACTAGCCCCTACACCTAATACCCAACCATGAAACTCTAAGTCCTGTAACTCTCTGCTTGCAGCTTTTCTGCCCAGACGTCACCCAATCATATACTTTGTCTGATATTGATATTTCTTTGTCTGATATTGATTTATTAAAAAAAAAGTCCTCTCAACTGAGACTCCACTCCACTTTTCTGCACCTGCTGTGTCAGCGCATTGGAGGTGTGTCCTGGGTTTGACCCTGCAATATAAAGAGATCCTTGCCACTGCATTTGGATTCAGCTCTTTGGTGGTCTATTCAGAGAGTCTCTCAAAATTTGGGCATAGCATTCATTGTTAATAACTCCAAATATGCCTACTTAAGATAACCAGAGCTGAACACTTAAAATTCCTTCCAAAAAGGAGATAGGTAAGAGGATTGGCCCTCCCTGGTAATATCCAGTCCAAATCCAGCCCACCAAGGAAAGCACTCACAGCCCCACCCACAAAAGTTGCTGCAGCACACACAAACAGGCTCCCTCTTCTCCACTGCATTCAGTAGTTTTGCCAACACTTTACACTTCACCCAGCCCTTAACGTGTCCATCAACTGGCAAGACAGGAGGCAGACCTGTCACTGCTCAAGTCTCCTACCTTGGCTTGCAAGCTCTGCCCACTATGACTACACCATCAGCCTCAGCTGCACCTAAGCACCAAGCCCCGCCTTCCTCTACTACCTAAGTTATCACAGCCCCACTCACAACACCTCCAGCACAAGCTACCCCAGCAGAGACAGCTTCTGTTCTCCCACCCGCACCTACAGCTCTTTAACTCAGCACTCAGAGCTTCTCCATGAGAATGAACAATGCTTCTCAACCCTTGGGTCGCGACCCCCACACCAGCTATGTATGTAGTAGTTCAGTTTGATTCATAACCGTGGCAAGATTCCAGTTGTGAAATAGCAATGAAACCCATGAGGGACTGTGTTAAAGAGTCTCAACATTAGCAAGGTTGAAACCCACAGCCCTTCCCTGACCTTTGCAACCACAGCCCCCACCCACTACTCTATCTCAGCAGGTCACAGTGCCCCACTGCTACAGGTGTTCTCTGCCAAATGAAGGTCAAGTGAGGATTCAGCCTTCTGCCCCCTCCTCAGAAAGTGACCACTCACATCATAGCCTTGGCCTGGTGCCCTGCATTTCCTGCTCACTTATCTCACCACTCACACAGCCCAGCCCATGTCAACTGCCACAGCAGAAACAGCTCTGGGCCCCCTTCTCCTTCAGCGGTTCTGGGCAACATTAAGTAGGCACCAAAAGTTAGATTGACACAATCCAGCACTCAGTGAAAGGCCAGACCTCAATCAAGCCCTGTATTAGCAAGAGAGCTCAGCCCACCACTCTTCAGTCAGCTCTCACAACTCCACATTAGTATACACCTACACAGCCCCATCCTGCTCTTAGGGTGACCCTGTGTCCTCTCAGTTCAACACCAAGAGCCCAGCCCAATTTTGGAAGTGTTCACATAGCCTCACAGCCTGGCAGCTCCTTAACTCCACACTGCAGGATCCATAGCAACACCCCCAAC
Source organism: Acomys minous (assembly GCF_964271855.1). Lineage (NCBI taxonomy): Eukaryota > Metazoa > Chordata > Mammalia > Rodentia > Muridae > Acomys > Acomys minous. The sequence goes on from NC_140488.1 coordinate 8,390,581, forward strand.
ACCTCACCACTTCCTGCTTCTCTAGTAATCAGGGGGGCCCTGCACACCCAGGTCTGCCCTCACACCCCTGCCTGAGTCTGTTTACCTCCCTGCCTCAGCTCTAAGCACTCCTGAACACCGCCCCTCCCCCACCTTGGCCTGCATCTGTTCCCAAGGGATTCCACAGTGCACAAAGTTTCCTTTTCTAACTCTTAATAAGTCCAGATCCACCCAGCCTTCCACCCTAGCATACAAGCCCCGCCCACCACTATTGACCTCAGCAGTCACAGTCCTACCCACAAGACCAGCACCAGTCTTCCTGCTGCAGGGCACACTATCCTTACTTCCAAGTTTTCTCAAAGACTCATTCTCCATTCAGCCCTGGCCCATCTCCTGACACTCCTTTTTGACTTCTTTCTAGGCCAGCTGTTATGGACACTTGCCCCTGCCCTCTTTAGAGGTCCTCAGGATGAGCCTAATCCAATGTTGTCCCTAATGTTTAGAGCACCCTGTTGCAGTGATCTCACAGACTGAATGTCTGCAGAAAGGATGAGAACTGTGAGTTCAAATCCAGCCAGGTCTACAAAGTGAGTCCAGGATAGCCAAGGCTATAGAGAGAGACCCTGTCTTGGGAACAAAAAAAGAAAAACAAAAGAAAAGAAAAAAGAGAAAAAGAAAAAGAAAAGATGTGTCAGGGGCTGGGCAAAGGCACCTGAGTGGATGATTGTAAACTTCCCTCAACAGTTTTACAGGAGCAGCTGGGGCAGGCCTGACCAATGGTACTCTGTGGTGCTGAGCATCCCCTCACCTGGGGTGGGGTCTTTGGGCATGAAACTACTGTGAGCTGGAGGCTGTGCTGCCAGGTGACCACAAGGCTGAGCCCTCCCAGGGATCCTAAGAGCCAGGCCTGCTTTATTGAGGCTCTGGTCTTTTTATCCCCTCTCTAGAGTCCCCAGAATTAAACTATCTTCAGCTGGCAGAACTGCAGCCCTGCAAGCACACAGGAGGCAAATAGTCTTCTTCTGTGCACAGTCTGAAGCAGCCGCATCCCTAGCCTGGGATTAACACCAAAAGATGTTCACATACCATAACTGGGTTTTTTAAGACACCAAAAATCTTGCTACAGCTTTGTCTTAGGCCAAGCAGGTTATTAAGAAGTACATCTTATACACCAATTCCAGTGGAGAGATGGGACAAAATCAGTAGATGTTATCATACAGTGGGACACAGTCAGCAGGAAACTGTTCAAAGTTACACAGGGGAATCACAGGGGAAACACAGGGAACTTCCAGAGCATTATAGACTGAGCACCTAGTGGCCTTGGTTCTGGTAATCACAGCTCCATGTGATTGGAAGAGTTCAGATCACAGGATGTGAAGCAATAGCTCCCCCAAGGCCCTAACCCCAAGCCATTACCAGCTCTACTATGCATAATTCTGGTTTTAGAGACTGAGGAACATTCCTTCCTTCCCCATACTTCAGTGCTTGTGGGTGGAAAGCTCCCAAGGCCTGGCCCCAGGCTATTACTGGCTCTGCCAAACACAATGCTAATTTTGAGAAGGAAGTAGTTCCTTGTCCATAGGTCAGGCCCTCAGGGAAAGCCTTGGTTGATCAAGCCAGGCCGCAGAAGTTCTCTCCTTTTTAACTATTATTTATTTTTAAAGTCCAGAAGAGTTTACCGGTGTCTGAATCTCCAAGAGACTCTTATGTCCTCCAACCAACAAATACCTTCTAGTATTGTGAAAAGAATTATCAGTACACACACTGTAGTCATAATATTGAATGGAGGTGGAGGGTTGTAAAGCAGATTAAATGCTGTAACTTGTACAATGCGTCTTTGGCTGGTTTGGATGGGAAATCTGTAAAATAAGAGAGAAACAGGTGATACAAATAATCTGGAAACATTCCCTACTTTTTGGAGCAGAGGGACTTTCCAAGTAAATAATATATGTGGAGGGCTAACATAAGCACTGATTCCAAACATGTTACAGTTGTTTTTCCTCTCTAAAAGTCCCATAGATGATCATGAGGTCCAGAGCTGTGGCTAACAGCCAAAGGTCTAGTTGAGTCTTTTTTTTCTTTTTTGTAGACATTATAACAGGATGGGGTTCAATGAGGTGATCTCAGGATATCAACCCTGACCAGGTGGGCTTGCCCAGGACAATTGAACCGGCGCCTCAGGTTGTCCATCCAGAGGCACAGAGCCCTTTAGAACCACGGACCATGTTAGAGACATGGAACATAGCATCCAAAGGGGGAATGTGCTTTTAAAGCAGAGCATTGGCTCTTTATTGCAACCTGGGGATAATCTATCTGCTTCGGCAACGTGTGGGTTGTTAGAAACTGGAAAATTCAAGTGATGAATGAACTGGTATTTTAAACACTGTATATCAGTCTCCATGGACACCAAAAATGCCTATAAGGTGGGACAATAGGCAAAGTCATTCTCTACTGTCACTTTTTTCCTTGTAACATTAGAGGCACTGTTATTGGGGCCTAGAAAGGCTGAAAAGCTAGTCAAAGGCTAGGTAATGGGGCACTTACCAAAAGCATCTGTTTAGCTGATCCAGCTAAAGAGACAGGGAGTAGTCACATCTGTGAGACTGGTTTACATCAACTTCCAGCAGGTCCAGCTCTCAGCAGCTCTGGATGGAGTCTGTTAGCCAGGTAAAAACCTTCTGAGACAAATACAGACTAGGGACAAGAGATAAAGTTGTGTCTATAAGACATCTGGGGTAGGCTTATGTCTTTGAGACCCAGTAAAAGCATGGATATTCTTTTCTCAGTCCAGAAGACTTGGCATACAGATTGGACAGACTTGTTTTTAGCATGATGAGAGGCACCCTCAAGTCTATATTCAGAATCCCACCCAAGGGAAATTAAAATCTTGGGCTTGGAACAGATCACTAAGCAGTCAATGCTCTAGCTTATCAGAACTTTTATCCCTGATCTCTCCAAGGCCTTTATCATGAAGTGGTGCTGCATTTTGTCACATGATTTTTAACATCTAATGAGATGATCATGTTTGTTTTTCCTTCCATTTTTTATATGACAGATTACATTGATGGATTTTTATATGTTGAACCACCTGTGCATTCCGGGGATGGAGCCTACTCGGTCATGGCAAATGATATCTTTGATGTGTTCTTGGATTCTGTTTGTGAGTATATTTTTCATCAGCATTCATAAGGAAAATTGCCCTGAAATTCTTTTTCCTTGATGGGTCTTTGTGTATTCTAGGTACCAGAATGACTGTGGCCCCATAGAGTGAGTTTGGCAATGTTCCTTCTGTTTCTATTTTGTGCAATAGTTTGAGGAGTATTGGTATTAGCTCTTCTTTGAAAGTCTGGTAGAATTCTGAGCTAAAATCATCTGGCCCTGTGGCTTTTATTCCCCCTGGTTGGGAGATATTCAATGACTGCTTCTTTTCCTTAGGGGTTATAGAAGTATTTAACTTTTTTTCCTCATCTTGATTTAGATTTGGTAAATGGAAACTACCAAGAAAATTGTCCATTTCATTTAGATTTTCCAATTTTGTTGACTATGGTTTATTGAAGTAAGACCTAATGTTTCTTTGGTTTTTTATCCCCAGTGTGTGTTGTTATGTTCTATTTTTCCTTCCTGATTTTGTTGATTGGGATATTTTCTCTCTGCCTTTTAGTTAGTTTGGCTAAGTGTGTGTCTTTTGTCTATCTTCTTGACTTTCTTAACAAACGGCCCCTTGCTTCCGTTCACTCTTGGTAATGTCCTCTGTTTCTAGTTTGTTGACTTCAGCTTCAGTTGGATTATTTGCAGCCATCAACTCCTCTTGGCTGTGTCAGCCTCTTTTGTTGTGGAAGCTTCCAGCGGAGCTGTTAAGTGGCTAGTATGGAATCTCCCCAATTTCTGTATAAAGGCACTTAGTGCTCCGAATTTTCCTCTTAGTCCTGCTTTCATTGTGTCCCATAAGCTTGGGTATGTTGTGCCTTCATTTTCATTGAATTTTAGACAGTCTTTAATTTCTTTTTCATTTCTTCCCTGGCCCCGTAGTCACTGAGTAGGGAGTTGCTCATTTTCCATGACTGTGTAGGGTTTTTGTTATTTCTGTTGTTGAGATCCATCTTAATCCATGGTGATCTGAGAAAGCACAATGGGTAAATTCAATTTTTTGTATAAGTTACGGTTTGCTTTGTGACCGATTACATACTGCCAATTTTCAATAAGGTTCCATGTGGCCCAAAGAAGAGAGAATATTTCTTTGTGCTTGGGTGAAAAGTTCTGTAGATAAACATTGGGTCCTTTGGATTCATTCCATCTGTTGGTTTCATTTTTTCTCTATTTTGTTTCTGCCTTAGTGATCTGTCCATTGGTTAGAGTGGGGCACGGAATTCTCCCCCAAGTGAGGTGTCTGCACTGTTCAATGCTTTTAGCTTTAGTAGCAACTTTATTCTGGTTTGGTTTTCATTTTTTAAAAAAATAAATCTGGGTGCTCTTATATATTGTTCAAAGGTGTTCTGAATTGGGATGCCCTCTTGCTAGGCATTTCCTTTGGTGAGAATGGCATATTCTTCCCCATCTCTTTTCACTAATATAGGTTGAAATTCTATTGTTTCATGCTGTACTAGTCTATTAAAGAGCTGCCTCTGGAGTTGGATTAGACACCCCATCTCCCAACCCAAGCATGCTTGTTTTAAAATTTCCCCCAACATACCTGACCTGGGCCAGGAGATCATCTGACACTAGGACAAAGATAGAAAGCAAAGCTAAACAGCCCAAGAAAAGACACCATGTGACTTAAAAGGGCTAAAACATAAGCTATACCTTAGGATCTTAAAGAAAAAAAAATTTTTAAAGATGTATTTCTTATTTAGACTGCATGTGTGCCTACAAGCCAGAAGAGGGCACCAGATCTCACTATAGATGGTTGTGAACCACATGGTGAGTTGCTGGAAATTGAACTCAGGGTCTCTGAGCCAGGACTTGTAGTCTTATTGAATATCGTTAAAAATCCATAAAGGAAACTGAAACAACCTGATGTTAGCATTTTCTGAGTTCCTCTTGATGTTGGGTTTTTATAGTTTCCTGTTTAATGCTGTCTAGTATACGGATAATTATATTATTCTACCATTGAATGGCTTATATGACAAATACTGAATACACTTTTCAGGGTATCTGCCTGCATCTGCAGACACACACAAATGGGTTAATATATAAAATAAAACCCTCAGTGTAAACTATCTTGTTTGTAAGGACCAAACAAACTGCCTTTGGTAAAAGAAACTCCATTTTGTGTTAATCCTAGCCTAGGGCTGAACTCAGATTCCAGATCAAGCACAAACTAGCCTAAACACAAAAAATATCCCATGGCAGCACAATCAGCTCACCTTGGGAAACTCCAAATATACTTTCTGCTGGTCTGCAGGGAGTCTGGAGCATAGCAACAACCAATTAGGAGAGGCCAGGTCAAGGTTCCTAATGCCCCCATGACTGCTTCAGCCAATCTTTTCTATAGGCCAACTGGCCCCTACAGCTATTACCCAACCATGAAACTCTAAGTCTTGTAACTCTCTGCTTGCAGATTTTCTGCCCAGATGTCATCCAATCATATACTGTAGAACCCATTTCTTTGTCTAAAACCTATAACAAACCCCTCTCCATTGAGACTCCAGACCACTTCCCTGCACCTGCTGCGTCAGTGCATTGGAGGTGTGCTGGGTTCGAACCTGCAATATAAACACATCCTTACCACTGCATTTGGACTGGGCTCTTGGGTGGTCTGTTCAGAGAGTCTCTCAAAATTTACACATAACATTGTTATTAACTCCAAATATGCCTATTTTAGATAACCAGAGCTGGACTCATAAACAATTAATATTCCTCCCAAAAAGGAGATAGGTAAGACGATTGGCCCTTCCTGGGAATATCCAGTCCAAATGCAGCCCACCTAGTAAAGCTCTCACAGCCCCACCCACAAGAGTTGCCGCAGCACACACAAACAGGCTCCCTCTTCTCTACTGCATTCAGTAGTTTTGCCAACACTTTATACTTCACTCAGCCCTCAACGTGTCCATCAACTGGCAAGACAGGAGGCAGACCTGTCACTGCTCAAGGCTCCTACCTTGGCTTGGAAGCTCTGCCCACTATGCCTACATCATCAGCCTCAGCTGCACCTAAGCATCAAGCCCCGCCTTCCACTACTACCTAAGTCATCACAGCCCCACTCACAACACCTCCAGCACAAGCTACCCCAGCAGAGACAGCTTCTGTCCCCCCACCGGCACCTATAACTCTTTAACTCAGGACTCACAGCTTCTCCCTGAGAATGAACAATGCTTCCTCCAACAAACAGGGTTCTCAACCCGTGGGTCGCATCCCCCACACCAGCTATCTATGCTGTGGTTCCATTCGTAACAGTGGCAAAATTGCAGTTGTGAAAAAGCAACCAAACACATGAGGGGCTGTGTTAAAGAGTCACAGCATTAGGAAGGTTGGAACCCACTGCCCTTCCCTGACCTTTGCAACCACAGCCCCCACCCACTACTCTATCTCAGCAGGTCACAGTGCCCCACTGCTACAGGTGTTCTCTGCCAAATGAAGGTCAAGTGAGGATTCAGCCTTCTGCCCCCTCCTCAGAAAGTGACCACTCACATCATAGCCTTGGCCTGGTGCTCTGCATTCCCTGCTCACTTATCTCACCACTCACACAGCCCAGCCCACGACAACTGCCACAGCAGAAACAGCCCTTGGACCCCTTCTCCTTCAGCCGTTCTGGGCAACATGAAGTAGGGACCCAAAGTTAGACTGACACAATCTAGCACTGAGAGAAAGGCCAGGCCTCAATCAAGCCCTCCATCAGCAAGGTAGCTCAGCCCACCACTCTTCAGTCAGCTCTCACAACCCCACACTAGTATACACCTACACAGCCCTGTCCTGCTCTTAGGGTGACCCTGCCTAGTCTCAGGTTAACATCCAGAGCCCAGACCTATTTTGTAAATGATCACCTAGCCTCCCACCCTGGCAGCCCCTTACCCCAACACCTCACCACTTCCTGCTTCCCTAGTAATCAGGTGGGCTGGACCCCATGCAGATGCAGGTTGGCCCTCACACCCCTGCCTGAATCTGTCTACCTCCCAGACTCAGCTGTTAGCACTCAAGAACACCGCACCTCCCCCACATTTGGTCCCCCTGCTGGTACCTGTTCCCAAGGGTACAAAGTTTCCTTCCCTAGCTCTTACTAGGTCCAGATCCACCCACCCTTCCACCCTAACATACAAGCCCCGCCCACCACTATTGACCTCAGCAGTCACAGCCCCACCCACAAGACCAGCACCTATCCTCCTGCAGCAGGGCACACTATCCTTACTTCCAAGTTTTCTCATAGACTCCTTCTCCATTCAGCCCTGGCCCATCCCCTGACACACCTTTTTGACTTCTTTTTGGGCCAGCTGTTATGGACCCTTGCCCTTGCTCTCTTTAGAGGTCCTCAGGATGAGCCTGATCCAATTGTGTCCCTAATGGCTAGAGCAGCCTGAGGCAATGATCTCACAGACTGTAAGTCTGCAGAAGACCAAGCCTTTAATCCCAGCAGTCAGGAGGCAGGGGCAGGCTGAGAACTGTGAGTTCCAGGGCAGCCTGTTCTACAAAGCAAGTCCAGGACAGCCAAGGATACACAGAGAAACCCTGTCGCGGGAAAAAAAAGAAAAAGAAAAAGAAAAAAGAAAACAAAAGAAAGCAAAAAGAAAAAGAATAGATGTGTCAAGGTCTGGGCAAAGGCACCTCAGTGTATGTTTGTAAACTTCCCTCAACAGTTTTACAGGAGCAGCTGGGGCAGCCGTGATCAATGGTACTCTGTGTTGCTGTGCACCCCCTCACCTGCGGTGGGGGTCTTTCGGCTTGAACCTGGATGCATGGCCAGGACACTGTGAGCTGGAGGCCTGTGCTTCCTGGTGACCACAAGGCTGAGCCCAGAATGGGACCCTAAGACTGAAAGCCTTGGAATCCACTCGAACGGAAGGAAACAAGGAAACTCTGGAGCAGAGTTTGTGCCCCTTGCCCTCCTGTGGCTGTGGTCTCCCTCCTGGAGGGTCTCAAGCAGTGCTAGGCCAGCCCCACCTCCTGCCACCCACTCTTCCTCCTTCCTCCTGAGTGTGGAGGCAGGCAGGTGGCAAGCTCTGTGCTGCTCCTCCTGGGCCCTCCCCTTCTTGCCATTAGGCTGTGAGCTCAGTGAGGAGGCCCAGGTCACATGCCCTGTGTGCCCTGAAACTCCACTGACATTGATGCTCTGCTGCTTCTCAACAACATGCCCAGCAGTGGGGTTTTGCTTAAGGACAGGCCATGCAAACCTGGGGTTTGGTGTTCTTGTGCCTCTCTGTGCAGTTTGAGAGTCTGGGGTCAGGGAGGTGAAGTGGCACTCACTGGATAGGATGGAGGCTTCTAGAGAAAGGCCCCTACAAGGTCCTGTCAACAGAAGTGGCCTTACCTGAGGGAACACAGAGGAGGGAGTGTCCCCTTGCCCTATTCAGGTGTCACAACTGTGTGAGTTGACATCAGCATAGAGACAATCAATCCTCTGATTGTCAAGTCAGATATTTTAAAACCTTAATTTGGTATACTTTACAGGCTGTTTTTAACTGCTTAATATGAACCGTATAAACTTTAACAGCATAATATTCCCTTTAATTTTTGTTCTTCATATTCCTTATATAACCTATGCATCTTCTGTGTACTTTAAATAACTTACTTGGGATTTTATAGGTTATGAGAAAGCTTCTTGCATTTTTTTGTTTTTTGTTTTTTGGGTTTTTTTTTTTTTGCAAATATATATGTATCTATCTCAATCTTTTTATACAAACCCTTATTTAACAAATTATTTTTATTTAACCGCATCATATTTTTATTTATTAATACCATGAGATTTAATAGTACTATAGAGAAAGCCGCATCCCACCTTTATAAAAAATTTCCTGGGAAGGCCTGCTTGGAACAACTAAGTACTCCTTAGGGAATTGAGACCCAACAGAGGCTACCTACCTTTAGCAGCTCAGCCATAACTGTTAGTTTTTGGAAGTACTATGTTACTGTTATGTATCCTGTAAAACTGTATCAAAATTAATCAAAACATCAAAATCATAACATAAACATCTCTGGGTCCAGGAAGTTGATCTCATAGGTAGTTGATAGGGTGCATAAAGAAGAGAGGAAGGATACTTTGTAACTGTCTTCAAGGACATGTTACCAGCTCTGTTTTAGCCTTTGTTTTTTGTATTTATCTCTTAGGCTCTGTAGTGATGTAAAGAAAATGAGTGAGTGAGTGAGTGAGTGAGTGAGTGAATAATCAAACAACAGCCCCCACACAAGCAAGCTTCTTCCCCTGCTGTAGGTTCTGTCACCTCCTGGAGCTAGTGCAGGGGCCTTCAAAACCACCTGGTAGCTGTAGCTGTTCTTCCTAATTTTTACTGTTTTCGCATGGTCTCTTCTGTAAGTGCTTCTCAGCTGAAGTTAGGATTGTTACTGGAGGCAGTGACCACAGAGTGAGTCAGCACACAGGACAATCAGAGGACTGACTGTCTCTATGCTGATTTCCACTAACACAGTTTGACACCTGAATAGGGCAAGGGGACACTCCCTCCTCTGTGTTCCCTCAGGCATGGCCACTTCTGTTGGCAAGACCTTGTGGGGGCCTTTCTCTAGAAGCCTCCATCCTATCCAGTGAGTGCCACTTCCCCTCCCCCACCCCAGACTCTCAAACTGCACAGACAGGCACAGGAGCACCAAACCCAAGGTCTACATGGCCTGTCCTTAAGCAAAACCCCACTGCTGGGCATGTTGTTGAGAAGCAGAGGAGCATCAATGTCAGTGGAGTTTCAGGGCACACAGGGCATGTGACCTGGGCCTCCTCACTGAGCTCACAGCCTAATGGCAAGAAGGGGAGGGCCCAGGAGGAGCAGCACAGAGCTTGCCACCTGCCTGCCTCCACACTCAGGAGGAAGGAGGAAGAGTGGGTGGCAGGAGGTGGGGCTGGCCCAGCACTGCTTGAGACCCTCCAGGAGGGAGACCACAGCCACAGGAGGGCAAAGGGCACAAACTCTGCTCCAGAGTTTCCTTCCCTTCGAGTGTATTACTAGGCTTTCAGTCTTAGGGTCCCATTCTGGGCTGAGCCTTGTGGTCACCAGGCAGCGTAGGCCTCCAGCGCACAGTGTTCTGGCCATGCATCCAGGTTCAGGCCGAAAGACCCCCACCCCAGGTGAGGGGATGCACAGCAGCACAGAGTACCATTGGTCAGAACTGCCCCAGCTGCTCCTGTAAAACTGTTGAGGGAAGTTTACAACCATACACTCAGCTGCCTTTGTCCATCCCCTGGCACATATATTCTTTTCTTTTTCTTCTTGCTTTCCCTCTTTTCTTTTTTCTTTTTCTTTTTTTCCCTCAGAGACAGGGACTCTCTGTGTATCCTTGGCTATCCTGGACTCACTTTGTAGACCAGGCTGGCCTTGAACTCAGTTCTCAGCCTGCCTCTGCCTACTGAGTGCTGAGATTTGAGGTTTGGTCTTCTGCAGACATACAGTCTGTGAGATTACTGGAGCAGGCTGCTCTAACCATTAGGGACAGGCACATCCTGAGGACCTGCTAAAGAGGGCAGGGACAACAGTCCATAACAGCTGGCACAGAAAGAAGTCAAAAAGGTGTGTCAGGGGATGGGCCAGGGCTGAATGGAGAAGGAGTCTATGAGAAAACTTGGAAGTAAGGATAGGGTGCCCTGCAGCACAAGGACTGGTGCTGGTCTTGTGGGTGGGGCTGTGACTGCTGAGGTCAATATTGGTGGGTGGGGCTTGTATGCTAGGGTGGAAGGGTGGGTGGATCTGGACCTAGTAAGTGTTAGAGAAGGACACTTTGTGAACTGTGGAATCCCTTGGGAACAGGTGCTGGCAGGGGAGGGGGAGGGGCAGTGTTCTGGAGCACTTAGAGCTGAGCCTGGGAGGTAGACAGACTGAGGCAGAGGTATGAGGGCCAACCTGGATGTGTTGGGCCCACTAAATTACTAGGGAAGCAGGAAGTGGTGAGGTGTTGGGGGCGTGGCTATGGATCCTGCAGTGTGGAGGTAAGGGGCTGCGAGGGTGGGAGGCTAGGTGATCTCTTACAAAATAGGGCTGGGCTCTGGATGTTGACCTGAGAGGAGGCAGGGTCACCCTAAGAGCAGGATGGGGCTGTGTAGGTGTATACTAGTGTGGGGTTGTGAGAGCTAACTGAGGAGTGCTGGGCTGAGCTCTCTTGCTGATGCAGGGCTTGATTTAGCTCAGTGCTGGATTGTGGCAGTATAACTTTTGATACCTACTGAGTGTTGTCTGGACTCGCTGAAGGAGAAGAGTGTCCAAGGGCTGTTTCTGCTGTGGCAGTTGTTGTAGGCTGGGCTGTGTGAGTGGTGAGATAAGTGAGCAGGGAATGCAGAGCACCAGGCCAAGGCTATGATGTGAGTGGTCACTTTCTGAGGAGGGGGCAGAAGGCTGAATCCTCACTTGACCTTCATTTGGCAGAGAACACCTGTAGCAGTGGGGCACTGTGACCTGCTGAGACAGAGTAGTGGGTGGGGGCTGTGGTTGCAAAGGTCAGGGAAGGGCAGTGGGTTTCAACCTTCCTAATGCTGTGACTCTTTAACACAGCCCCTCATGTGTTTCGTTGCTATTTAATTACTGAAATTTTGCCACTGTTATAAATAGAACCTCAACATACATAGCTGGTGTGGGGGTCGCGACCCACGGGATGAGAACCATGTCTGTAGGGGGCGGTGAAGCATTGTACATTCACAGGGAGAAGCTGTGAGTGCTGAGTTAAAGAGCTGTAGGTGCAGGTGGGAGAACAGAAGCTGTCTCTGCTGCGGTCCCTTGTGCTGGAGGTGTTGTGAGTGGGGCTGTGATGACTTAGGTAGTAGTGGAAGGCGGGGCTTGGTGCTTAGGTGCAGCTGAGGCTGATGATGTAGGCATAGTGGGCAGAGCTTGCAAGCCAAGGTAGGAGCTTTGAGCAGTGACAGGTCTGCCTCCTGTCTTATAAGCTGATGGACAAGTTGAGGACTGGGTGAAGTGTAAAGTGTTGGCAAAACTACTGAATGCAGTGGAGAAGAGGCAGCCTGTTTGTGTGGGCTGCAGCAACTTTTGTGGGTGGGCTGTGAGGGCTTTCCTAGGTGGGCTCCATTTGGACTGGATATTCCCAGGAAGGGTCAATCGTTTTACCTATCTCCTTTTTGGAAGGAATATTAAGTGTTCAGCTCTGGTTATGTTAAGTAGGCATATTTGGAGTTAATAACAATGAATCTTAGGCCCAAATTTTGAGAGACTCTCTGAACAGAACACCCAAGAGCTGAGTCCATATGCAGTGGCAAGGATCACTTTATATTGCAGGGTCAAACCCAGGACACACCTCCAATGCGCTGACGCAGCAGGTGCAGGGAAGTGGCCTGGAGTCTCAATTGAGAGGGTTTTCAAAAATAGGTTTTAGACAAAGAGATTGGTTCTACAGTATATGATTGGATGACATCTGGGCAGAAAATCTGCAAGCAGAGAGTTACAAGACTTAGAGTTTCATGGTTGGGTAATAGGTGTAGGGCAAATTTGCCTATAGAAAAGATTGGCTGAAGCAGTCATGGGGGTATTAGGAAGTTTGGACTAGCCTCTGTTAATTGGTTGTTGCTATGTTCCAGACCCCCTGCTGCCAAGCTTGACCAGTACAGAGTGTATTTGGACTTTCCCAAGGTGAGTTGATTGTGTTGCCTTGGAATATATTTTCTCTTTAGGCTAGTTTGTGCTTAGTCTGTAATCTGGGTTCAGCCCTTGGCTAGGTTTAACACAAAACCGAGTTTCCTTTGCAAAATGGAGTCTCTTTTTCCAAAGGGAGTTTGTTTGGTCCTTACAAACAAGATAGTTTAGACTGACGGTTTTATTTTACATTTTAACCCATTTGTGTGTGTCTGCAGATGTAGGCAGATACTCTGAAAAGCATATTCACTATTTGTCATGGAAGCCACTCAATTGTAGAATAATATAATTACCTGAATCCTAGATGGTATTAAACAGAAAAGTATAAAAACCCAATATCTACAGGAACTCAGAAAATGAAAACACCAGGTTGTTTCACTTTTCTTTAGGTATTTTTAATGGTATTCAATAATACTACATGTGGTTCACAACCATCTATAGTGAGATCTGCTGCCCTCTTCTGGCTTGCAGGCTCATATGCTGTGTGAATAATAAATATATCTTTATATAGATTTTTTTTTCTTTAAGATCCTAAGGTATAGCTTATGTTTTAGGACTTTGAATTCACATAGTGTCTTTTCTTGGGCTGATTAGCTTTGTTTTGTATCTTTGTCCTAGTGTCAGGTAGTCTCCTGACCCAGGACAGGTATGTTGTAGGAAATTTTAAAACAAGCATGCTCGGGTTGGGAGATGGGGTGTCTAATCCAACTCCAGAGCCACCTCTTTAATAGAGAAGTACAGCATGAAGCAATCGAATTTCACCTAATATTAGTGAAAAGAGATGGGGAAGAATATGCCATTCTCACCAACGGAAAAGCCTACCAAGAGGGCAATTCCAATTCAGAACATCTTTGACCAATATACAAGGACAACTAGATGTATTAAAAAAAAAAAAAAAAAAACCAAAAACGAAAAGAGAAAACAAAAGCAAAACCAGAACACTGTTGTTTTTAAAGGTAAAAGCACAGAACGATGCTTACACCTCAATTGTGGGAGAATTCAGTGCCTCACTCTAACCAATGGACAGATCACTGAGGCAGAAACAAAATAGAGAAATAATGAAACCAACAGATGGAACGAATCCAATGGAACCAATTGTTATCTATAGAACTTTTCACCCAAGCACAAAAGAATATTCTCTCTTCTTTGCGCCACATGGAACCTTCTCGAAAATTGGCAGTATATACTCGGTCAGAAAGCGAACCGTAACTTATACAAAAAAATTGAAATTACCTATTGTGCTTTTCCAGATCGCCATGGATTAAGATGGATCTCCACAACAGAAATAACAAAAACCCTACACAATCATGGGAAATGAGCAACTCCCTACTCAGTAACAATTGAGCCAGGGAAGAAATGAAAAATAAATTAAAGACTTTTCAAAATCAATGAAAATGAAGGCACAATATATCCAAGCTTATGGGACACAATGAAAGCAGGACTAAGAGGAAAGTTCGTAGCTCTAAGTGCCTTCATACAGAAATTGGGGAGATTCCATACTAGCCACTTAACTGCTCCTCTGGAAGCTTTAATAACAAAAGAGGCTGACAAACTCAAGAGGAGTAGGTGGCTGCAAATATTCAAACTCAAGCTGAAGTCAACAAACTAGAAACAGAGGACAAGAGGAAGAATGAACAGAATGAAGGGGCCTTCCTTTAAGAAAATCAACAAGATAGACAAAAGACACACACTTAGCCAAACTAACTACAAGGCAGAGAGAAAATATCCAAATCAACAAAATCAGAAAGGACAATCAGAACATAACAACACACATTGTGGGAAAACTCCAAAGAAACATTAGGTCCTACTTCAAAAAACCATAGTCCACAAAATTGGAAAATCTAAATAAAATGGACAATTTTCTTGGTAGTTTCCATTTACCAAATCTAAATCAAGATCAGGAAAACAAGTTAAATATCTCCATAACCCCTAAGGAAAAGAAACAGTCATTGAATGTCTCCCAACAATGGGAGGAAAAAAGCCTCAGGACCAGATGATTTTATCTCAGAATTCTACCAGACTTTCAAAGAAGAGCTAATACCAATACGCTTCAAATTTTGCACAAAATAGAAACAGAAGGAACATTGCTTTTGGTAAGTGCCCCATTACCTAGCCTTTGACTAGCTTTTCAGCCTTTCTAGGCCACATTAACAGCGCCCCTAGTGTCATCAAGAAAAAAAGTTACAAAAGAGAATGACTTTGCCCATTGTCCCACTTTATAGGCTGAAATGTTAAGTCAAGGACAACTCTCACGCAGGAGGGACAAATAGCCACAAGGAAAAAAGCTCTTATTCTGTTTAACCCAGTCGTGCTTTGTGCCCACCTCATATCAGCAAAAAGTGGGTGCCATCCGGTTAATGGTCATGAGAGCACAGTACCTGGCCCTACAACAGGCCAATTGTGCTACCTATTGGACAGGTGTAGGAGCCTCAGAGTGCAGTCTGTCTGTGAGGTCCTTGGTGCTCTGTGCGAAGGATCCAGGTTTCCTGTCAACCTGGAGACAGTCCTGACCATGGATCCCAGCAGGTGAATCCCAGTGGCCCTGTTCTCACACAAGCAGCGGGCTTGGTGTAAGGCATGGATGGAATGAAATACAAACCTTTGTGGGTCTCTGTCGTTGGGTGCACAGCTTGTCATCATCAGGTTGTTTGCTGTGCCCAGAACTCTCAGCAGCCTATGAGGTTGTGTGGAGGTGGAAGCTCACTCGGTACTCACCAGGCTGCAGCTGAGGCACCAGAACCAAGTTTCAGACCCCAAAGCCCATCCTAGAAGCCCATACCTAGGAGAGAGGAGGAGGATATATTCCAAAATGGACTTCTCCTCACTTGGGGAGGACGGTGTGACCACTGTGGGCTCAGAGGAGCTGGGGTGGAATGGTGCTGAGAAGGCAGCTAAGTAAAGGCCCTGTCAGCTCACTCTCACAGTGCAGACTCTAAAGGCAAGGCAACACTTAACCACCATTGGCTTTCAGAACATGGCCCACTCCATGCTGTTCCTAGACCCATCCAGACTGTCATAACCTCATATAGGGGATGGCAAAAAGGCCCTCCCTCCTGCTGTGTCCCCCTGACCTTGCTGACATGGCCCCAAACACCTTGGTGTTTAGAAAAAGGGAGAACTGCAAGGAAATGCCCTCTGTGCTAACAATCTCCTGCTGCACTGTGGATTGCACAGATAAACATCTCTTAGTGTCTGTGCCCTCCCTCCCCCGCATCATATGTGCTTCCTCATGTCGTTTTTTCAGCCCAGACCCATGTAGTGTATGAACAGCATCCAGGAGGCCAGGTGCCAAGTCTAGGGCCCGGCACTGAGTTGACACCGATGCCCTGGCAAATGTGTGATGAACAGGGAAAGCCCCTGGTCCTTCTGCAGTGCAAGATTTCTGTGGAGAGGTTTCCCCAGCAAGGAAGGCTGGCTCCCACCCAGCTACTTTTTTGTTTCTTTCCTTCTTTCTTTCTTTCTTTCTTTCTTTCTTTCTTTTTTTGTTTTTTGTTTTTTGTTTGATAAAACCTCAAGAAGTCATATAGTTTTAATAACCTGAAATTATAAAAACCTTATAAATATACACAGTACAGGTTGAGGGATGGAGGAAAGAGGAGGAGGGATGGGGCATTTGGGTTGACAATGAAAAATTATGCCATTCAGGTTGACAGTGCTTCCCACAAGAGCCATATATAGCTCTGATTCCTTGGGGTTGATGAACAAGTATTAGGTAGCCAGGTGAGGTGGCTCACGGCTGCAAGCCCAGCACCTGGGAGACAAAGGCAGGCAGATCTTTGTGAGTTCCAGGCCAGCCTGGTCTACAAAGGGAGTTCCAATCAGCCAAGGTTACACAGAGAAATCCCATCTCAAAAAGCCAAAAAAAAAAAAAGTGTTAAGTGGAGGACATTTTGTAACAAGCGTTTGAAGGTTCCTTTTCAAAGTTTCTAGTGTCTGTCTTCATCATGTGTCAGGCAATTTCCTACCCGGAGGCACTGAGAAAAAAGGCCTGTGTCTCTCAGGCCAGGGTACAGTAGTGTCCATCTCTTAGCAGACAGGCAGCAGTTTGAGGTGTGCTTATACAGGGCTAAGGGATGCTTGGCAGTGACCCTTGGCTGCTGCTCAGAAACTTCCTGTCATCATCTGCGGAGGGCAGGGACCCAGGAGAATGGAATCTCCTGCTTCTAGATACCTGACTAGTTGAGGAGACACCACCGGGTCAGTAGCTATAGCCTTCCACACCCAGTTTGCTGAGGACATAAAACTGTGGCTGCTGTCCATGGAAGGGCAAGGCTGACCCAAGGGTTGGCTAGCATAGTACGCAGACTCTGGGCTCAACTTTAAGATGTTTACTGAGCACCACGAGATTTGTTTTAATGTAGTAAGAACTGAAACTGACCCATTTTCAGAAAAAATGGTGACTTTTTCCCAGTCTTTAGTTGACCAGGACTTCATGAGCTTGTTTTGTTTGTGAATGATGCACAGATTATACTTGTTTTATCTGCGTATTGCTCCTCAATCACTTCCTCCTCTTCCTCCCCTTCCTCCCCTTTCTTTCACTCCTTCTCTTCCTCCTCATCTGTCTCTCTTAGGGATATGGTTGAGAGGTCAGCTTTCATGATGGAATGGCAAGTGTTGTACATAGACATCACGTGCTGAGGAGCTACCTGCTGCAGGCACTGCCCCTTCCATCTTACCAGTAGCCGATGGAGAAACTGTCTCATTATCAGATGTGCCCTCTCAGCTCAGGCCACTTTTCTCCTGAGGTGGACAGGTGTCATGGGCACTTACAGGGATGTTGCTCTTTTTCAGTGTACTAGAAGGATCTGGAAGAAAAGTTGCCTGCAAGTATCTGTTTGTTGGGAACCCCTTGGTGGGACCTCTTGCCATCTTTCTTGGCCTTATGCAACCAAGAGGAACATCTGGTAGGTAAAAGCCTCATCCATTTTTGGATGTGGCCCCACACTTGTAAATGGAAATTGTGCCTTGCTCACCACAGCCACATTAGTCGATTTGCTCCTGACTGTATTCCCCAGGAGCTCTGGCTTGTCCCTCTGGAAGTTGAAGTAGCTATAGATCTAAAACAAAATGGATTAGGCTAGCCAATCTGAAACACAGCTATATTGACCACACCACATTTTCCTGGTCTTTTATTGTGATGCAGAAAATGGCAGACGTGGCTGGCGAAAGGTGTGCTGTGCTGTGGCAGGACCCCAGTAAAGAGAAAGGACTCATGTGTAAGGTGGTGACACATGTATGTGACATAAACTGGCTTCCCCTCTGCCTACCTGACTGCCTGTCTTCAGACATCTAAAGGGACAAACTGGAGTGCATTGTCAAAGTCTTGTACCCTTTAGTAAACAACACTGTCTGCTGAATGAGGAGCTTGAAGCACATTGTTAATGGGGTGTGTAGATAGGAAGAGGTTCTCTTCACAAAAAGTGGGAGACAAAGAAAAGCTTTGTAAGTTGCCATGATTTTCCAGTCTTCTCCAGAGCACAGCTGGCAAAGAAAGGTCTTCCAGCTTTCCTTCTCAAAAATCTTCCGTGGGCTCCTTCTCCAGCTGTTGCTGCTGCTAGGAAGGGATGTTTCAACCTCTGAGGACCTGAGGAGCCCTGGATCCTGAGCCTTGCTTGTCTTCCTCCTCCTTCATCTTCTTCTTATTATTTTGTTTGTTCTGTTGGTTTTTCAAGACAGGATTTCTCCATGTAGCCTTGGCTGCCCTGGACTCCCTCAAATTCACAGAGATCTGCTTGTCTCTTCCTCCCTGAGGGCTGGGATTACAGGCCTGCACCACAGCACCTGGCTTCCAAAATCTCCTTATCACCTCTTTTCTCATGACCATGTGACAAACCAGCAACAGTAGCAGCAGGAGCAGGAAGCAGCAGGAGAAAGAGCCAGGCTTGCTCTCTTGGGGCTCTGGTCTTTTTATCCCCTCTCTAGAGTCCCTAGAATTAAACTATCTTCAGCTGGAAGAACTGTGCCGCTGCCAAAGCACACAGGAGGCAAATAGTCTGCTGCTGTGGACAATCTGAAGCAGCCACATAGCCCACACCTGGGATTAAAACCGAAAGATGTTTACCTAGCATAACTGGGTTCTTTAAGACACCAAACATCTCGCTACAGCTTTGTCTTAGGCCAAGCAGGTTTGTAAGAAGTACTACATCTTATACACCTTTTCCAGTGGAGAGATGGGACAAAATCAGCAGATGTTATCATACAGTGGGACACAGTCAGCAGGAAGCTGTTCAAAGTTACACAGGGGAATCACAGGGCACCCTGAGAGCTTTATAGACTGAGCACATAGTGGCCTTGGTTCTGGTATTCACAGCCCCATGTGATTGGAAGACTTGAGGTCACAGGTTGTGGAGCCATAGCTCCTCCAAGGCCCTGGTCCCAGGCCATTACCAGCTCTACTAAGCATAATTCTGGTTTTAGAGAATGAGCTACATTCCTTCCTTCCCCATACATCAGTGCTTCTGGGTGGAAAGCTCCCAATGCCTGGCCCCAGGCTATTACTGGCTCTGCCATACAGGATCCTAATTTTGAGGAGAAGAATATAGTGCCTTGCCCATAGATCAGGGCCTTAGGGAAAGCCTCAGTTGATCAGGCCAGGCCTCAGAAGTTCCCTCATTTTTAATTATTATTTATTTTGAAAGTCCAGATGAGTTTACGGGTGTCTGATTATCCAAGAGACTCTTATGTCCTTCAACCTACAAATGTCTTCTACCATTGTGAAAAGAATTATCAGTACCCGTATTATAATCATAATATTGAATGGAGGTGGAGGATTGTAAAGCGGTTATATGCTGTAACTTGTACAGTGTGTCTTTGGCTAGTTTGGCGGGAAATCTATAGAATTGGAGAGAAACAGCTGATACAAATAATTTGGAAACATTCCCTACTTTTTGGAGCAGATAGACTTTCCAATTAAATAATATATGTGGAGGGCTAATATAAGCACAGATTCCAAACATGTTACAGTTGTTTTTCCTCTCTAAAAGTCCCATAGATGATCATGAGTTCCAGAGCTGTGGCCAAAAGCCAAAGGTCTAATTGAGTCTTTTTTTATTTGTAGACATTATAATAGGATGGGGTTCAATGAGGGGATCTCAGGATATCAATCCTGACCAGGTGGGCACGCCCAGGACAATTCAACCAGCCTCTCAGGTTGTCTATCCAGAGGCACAGAGCCCTTTAAAACCACGTACCATGTTAGAGCCATGGAACACAGCACCCAAAGGGGGATTGTGCTTTGAGAGCAGAGCATTGGCTCTTTATTGCAACCTGGGGACTATCTATCTGCTTGGGCAACCTGTGCATTGTTAGAAACCGGAAAATTCAAGTGATGAATGAAGTGCTATTTTAAACACTCTATATCCGTCTCCATCGACCTCAAAGCCATTAGCCTTATAGGTAATTAAGATGCAAGGGACACATAGGGACCTTCCAGTAACAAACATGTAGGGATAGTTGATGATATGCCAGAATCATTCAAGAAAGCAGTGCAAGGCAGCTCTTGAAATTAACCCAGAAGATCAGTTACATCAGTCTGATACTTTCAGTTATTATGTAATGAGAGTCAGATATTTTTAAACCTTTATTTGATATACTTTACAGGATGTTTTTAATTGCTTAACATGAACCTTATAAACTTTAACAGCATAATATTGCCTTCAATTTTTGTTCTTCATATACCTTATATAGCTTATGCATCTTCTGTGTACTTTAAATAACTTACTTGGGATTTTATAGGTTATGAGAAAGCTTCTTGGTTTTTTTTGCAAATATATATGTATCTATCTCAATCTTTATATACAAACCCTTATTTATCAAAATATTTTTATTTTAGCCACATCAAATTTTTATTTATTAATACCATGAGATTTAATAGTACTATAGAGAAAACCCCATCCCACCTTTATAAAAAATTTCCTGAGAAGGCCAGCTTGGAACAACTAAGTACTCCTTAGGGAACTGAGACCCAACAAAGGCTACCTACCTTTAGCAGCTCTTTATTCCTAACAACTATAGCTTTCTGTTGTTGTTGTTTTTGAAATTTGTCAGCCATAAACTGTTAGTTTTTGGAAGTACTGCATTACTGTTATGTATCCTGTCAAATTGTATCAAAATTAAAGTACACAAAACATCAAAGTCACAACATAAACATCTCTTTAGGTCAAGGAAGCTGATCTCATAGGTAGTTGATAGGGTGGGTGGAGAAGAGAGGAAGGATACATTGTAACTCTCTTCAAGGACATGTTACCAGCTCAGTTTTAGCCTTGATTTTTTGTATTTATCTCTTATGCTGCTCTGTTCTCCTTGTCCCAGTCACAGAGCCAGAAGGCTATTCTGTCGGACTGACCCAGGAGAGGGGGTTAAAGGACATATGGAGAAAGAAAAAAAACCTATGAACCTGAATGGGAGGGTCAAATCCCACTTTCTAGATTCAGCCCTTTGGCTTAAATGCCACAGGTCTTTTTGAGAGCAACAGGTTCTCTGCTTGGATTGATGGGAGCTCATTAGACCTCCTTGCATCCAACAGAGTGTTTCCAATTAGAGGTCTGAGCTGGTAAAACCTAATGTGTAGAAATTAATCAGAGCAGAGGAGAAAATAGAAAAAGGACTTGGAGGTCAGAAATATTTTAGCATTGTCACTATGAAGCTGTGTCTGTCAGCGCCTGCCTGTGGCCTCACAGGCACATTTGTCCTGCCTGATCTGTGCCACATGCCAGGCCATGGCTTTGGCTCACCTGCACTAGCAAGTGGCTCTCCTGAGAGGCTTGGGGTGGAGGAGGGTCTGGGGCCTAAGGCCAGTCTGCCAGGCTGCCAGTCACCCCACCCTTTGTGCCCCCAGCCACCAGCATCTAGGCCAGCTTTAAAAAAACCCTTGATGTGCTGAGGTGAGTTGATGGGTGGGGGCTCTCATTTTCTGAGAAGGGGAGGGGGCTGAGAGAGAAAAGAGGGTAGGAGGGTGGGACCCAGAGGAGGGGAGGGAGTGGGCTGCTGTAGGGATGTAAAGCAAATGAGTGAGTGAGTGAATGAGTGAGTGAGTGAGTGAATAACCAAAAAAAAAAAAAAAGCCCCCACACAGGTGAGCTTCCTCCCTGCTGTAGGTTCTGGTCACCTCCTGGAGCTAGTGCAGGGGCCTTCAAAACCACCTGGATGGAGGGAAGAATTGGAGGATACAAGGGATGGGATAACCATTGAGATGTAACAAGAATAAATTAATAAAGGAAAACAATTTAAAAAAACCATCTGGTAGCTGCAGCTGTTCTTCCTAATTTTTATCGTTTTCACATATCTCTTCTTGTCTTTGGCCCATTGGTCTGTAAAACCCCTGCTGTGGTAGGAGCATTAGCTTAGAGGAACCAGTAGGAGCATTTTTGGAGGTTTTATAACTGTTTCACCAAAAAACAAAAACATAACACTGAAATAAAAAACCATTTTCCTTTTTCCTTCTGGCATCATGAAGTAATTTAAGCACTGATGTCATTTTTTGTTTTCAGGACCTTTTATTCCTACGCTTTTTTTGGTGCATTTTTTTTTTTAATGTTTTCTCCTCCATTCTGCTTTGGATTATGAAGTAACCAGAAATTTGGGGGTGTTGTACTACAGTTAAAATAACTTCATCCTGTGGATCTAAGCAATTTTACAGCAAATTTCCTAGTGCAAATTATCCCTCCATTGCTTGCTCGTCCCTTGCACTAAGCTCTGCCCCTGCTGGGAGTAGGTGGTGTAGAAGCTTAGTTGGCCCTCATAGGTGGTGTTCTGTCTGTGAGTTTTACCTGCATGTTCTCATGCCTTTAAATTCACAGAAACTTTGTCAGGGAAGCAAGGGCAGGCTTTTAGAATGAAAATAAAGAAACTTTTGAAGTGCTTTAATAATTCATTATAAGAACTAGAGTGCAGAAACAAAGCATCTAAGGCGGCCAACATTCTCTTCAGAATTTGGCTGTCCCACGTTTACTGCTGATTCTTCTCTGCCGGGCACGACTTCTCATGTATATATATGTAATCAGTACACAGATATGGATAGAGGTATCACAGGAATGCCTATTCTCTCTCCTGTACTCAGGCACACCCTTCAGGTGGCAGTTTGACTGAACCTGCAGGTCACTCTTCAGTAACAAGGTCCTGAGAGGGAGGTGCCAGGAGACGAGAAGGATAGAAAAAAATGGAAATGGGGAAGATAAACCTGGTGGCAGGAGGTCTTGTAAAAGCGATCTCTTATGCCAAACAAGCTTCTTAACAAGCACAGCATCGCTGGACATGGAGATTAATCCCAGAGCTCAGTAGGCAGACGCAGGCAGATCTATGTGCCTTTGAGGTCAGCCTGGTTTACCGATTGAGTTCTAGGACAGACAAGGCTACACAGAGAAATCTTGTCTCAAAGAAACAAAAACAAACCCCACAAGACTGAAAGAAAGAAAGAAAGAAAGAAAGAAAGAAAGAAAGAAAGAAAGAAAGAAAAGAAAAGAATGTCTCTGAATGAACAAAGGGATTGGGAGTGTAAACCCTGAGAGAAACTTAGAGCTGACTTCAGTCTACTCCAGGAGGGTCACCATGGGAAGCTAGCCTCCCTCAGCCTGCTGGGGCTGTTTGCCCAAGGTTGGACATGATGTTTAACTAGTACATCTTTAAGCACCTGCACAAGTCCTTGCGGAGATTGGGCCTACTGAGGTTTCCTCAAAAGGGGAAAGGGGAGCTTTGAGGCCTCAAAGAACCCATGGACATGGCAGGCATCATGGGATCCTCATGGGGCCCTTGGTCAGTAAACTCCTCCTCTTTTCACCTAATGGAACAGTTGCCTAGAGATTTTAGGGCCAGGTGTCATGGTGCAAGCCTTTGATCTCAGTACTAAGGGAGGCAGAGGCAGGCAAATCTATGTGAGTTTAAGGCCAGCCAGGTCTAAAACGTGAGTCTAGGACAGACAAGGCTACACAGAGGAACCTTATCTTGGGAAAAAAGAAAGGAAGAAAGAAAGAATGAAAGAGGGAAAGAAAAGAAAAAGAGAGAGCAAGAGAAGAGAAGAGAAGAGAAGAGAAAGAAACTCTATAAAGGAAAATAAAAATTGCTTTACTGAGGTAAAATTTGATAATCACAAAATAAGTCATTCAATGAGATCACAGCAACCATGCTTAGTAATCTTTCCTTTATGTTTTTTGTAACTCAGTGATTTTTAAGAAAATATTTATTTAATTAATATGTTTATAGTCTTTTGACTGCATGTACCCCTACATACCAGAAGAGGACACCAGATCACATTACAGATGGTTGTGAGTCACCATGTGTTTGCTGGGACTTGAACTCAGGACCTTTGGAAAAACAAACAGTGCTTGCTCTTAACCACTTAGCCATCTCTCCAGCCCCATCTCACTGATTTTTAAACATACATTTGTTATACTGAAGTAGCCAGGATGCCAACATGAGTCTTGTTGTGCTCATAGGCATCAGACACAGCTATCTGCCCAGAAGCTTCCCTTCCCAGCACAGAAGGGAAATGGTTCCTTTTGCTGAAGGGGAACTAGGTGCCTTTGGACCTAATAGCCCAGAATTTGCTGACCAAAAGGGGCAGCATGGTCTCTTCTGTAAGTGCTTCTCAGCTGAAGTTAGGTTTGGTACTGGAGGCAATGACCTCAGAGTGAGTCAGCAGGCAGGACAACCAGAGGACTGACTGCCTCTATGCTGATATCCACTAACACAGTTTGACACCTGAATAGGGCAAGGGGACACTCCCTCCTCTGTGTTCCCTCAGGCATGGCCACTTCTGTTGGCAGGACCTTGTGGGGCCTTTCTCTAGAAGCCTCCATCCTATCCAGTGAGTGCCACTTCCCCTCCCTGACCCCAGACTCTCAAACTGCACAGACAGGCACAAGAGCACCAAACCCCAGGTTTGCATGACCTGTCCTTAAGCAAAATCCCACTGCCGGGCATGTTGTTGAGAAGCAGCAGAGCATCAATGTCAGTGGAGTTTCAGGGCACACAGGCCATGTGACCTGGGCCTCCTCACTGAGCTCACAGCCTAATGGCAAGAAGGGGAGGGCTCAGGAGGAGCAGCACAGAGCTTGCCACCTGCCTGCCTCCACACTCAGGAGGAAGGAGGAAGAGTGGGTGGCAGTAGGTGGGACTGGCCCAGCACTGCCTGAGACCCTCCAGGAGGGAGACCACAGCCACAGGAGGGCAAAGGGCACAAACTCTGCTCCAGAGTTTCCTTGTTTCATTCCCTTGGAGTGGATTCCAAGACTTTCAGTCTTAGGGACCCCGGGTGGGCTCAGCCTTGTGGTCACCAGGCAGCACAGGCCTCCAGCTCACAGTGTCCTGGCCATGCATTGAGGTTCAGGCCGAAAGACCCCCACCCCAGGTGAGGGGGTGCTCAGCACCACAAAGTACGATTGGTCAGGCATGAGCCAGTTGCTCCTGTAAAACTGTTGACAGAAGTTTACAACCATCCACTCAGGTGCCTTTGTCCATCCCCTGACTAATCTATTCTTTTCTTTTTCTTTTTCTTTCATTCTTTTCCTTGTTTCTTTCCTTTTTTTCCGAGACAGGGTTTCTCTGTGTAGCCTTGGCTGTCCTGGACTTGCTTTGTAGACCAGGCTGCCCTGGAACTCACAGTCCTCAGCCTGCCTCTGCCTCCCAAGTGGTGGGATTACAGGCTTGGTTTTCTGCAAGCAGGCAGTTTGTGAGATCAGCACAGCAGGCTGCTCTAACCACTAGGGACACCATTGGATCAGGCTCATCCTGAGGACCTCTAAGGAGGGCAGGGGCAAGGGTCCATAACTGCTGGCCCAGAAAGAAGTCAAAAAGGAGTGTCAGGGTTGGGCCAGGGCTGAATGGAGAAGGAGTCTATGGGAAAACTTGGAAATAAGGATAGGGTGCCCTGCAGCAGGAGGACTAGTGCTGGTCTTGTGGCTGGGGCTGTGACTGCTGAGGTCAATAGTGGTGGGCGGGGCTTGTATGTTAGGGTGGAAGGGTGGGTGGATCTGGACCTAGTAAGAGCTAGAGAAGGAAACTCTGTGCCCTTGGGAACAGGCACTAGAAGGGGGACCATGGGTGGGGGAGGGGCGGAGTCCTGGAGTGCTAACAGCTGAGGGGGGAAGGTAGGCTGACTCAGGCAGGGGTGTGAGGGACAATCTGCATCTGCATGGGGTCCTGCCCACCTGATTACTAGGGAAGCAGGAAGTGGTGAGGTGTTGGGGGCGTGGCTATGGATCCTGCAGCTTGGAGGTAAGGGCCTGCCAGGCTGGGAGGCTAGGTGCTCACTTACAAAATTGGGCTGGGCTCAGGATGTTGACCTGAGTGGAGGGAGGGTCACCCTAAGAGCAGGATGGGGCTGTGTGGGTGTATACTAGTGTGGGGTTGTGAGAGCTGACTGAAGAGTGGTGGGCTGAGCTCTCTTGCTGATGCAGGGCTTGATTGAGGTCTTGCCTTTCACTAAGTGCTGGATTGTGTCAGTGTAACTTTTGGTCCCTACTTAATGTTGCCCAGAACCGCTGAAGGAGAAGGGGGCCCAGGGCTGTTTCTGCTGTGGCAGTTGTTGTGGGCTGGGCTGGGTGAGTGGTGAGATAAGTGAGCAGGGAATGCAGAGCACCAGGCCAAGGCTATGATGTGAGTGGTCACTTTCTGAGGAGGGGGCAGAAGGCTGAATCCTCACTTGACCTTCATTTGGCAGAGAACACCTGTAGCAGTGGGGCACTGTGACCTGCTGAGATAGAGTAGTGGGTGGGGGCTGTGGTTGCAAAGGTCAGGGAAGGGCAGTGGGTTTCAACCTTCCTAATGCTGTGACTCTTTAACACAGTCCCTCATGTATTTTCTTGCCATTTTACAACTGGAATTTTGCCACTGTTACAAATAGAACCACAACATACATAGCTGGTGTGTGGGTTGTGACCCACGGGTTGAGAACCTTGTCTGTGGCGGGAAGTATTGTATGTTCTTAGGGAGAAGGTGTGAGTGCTGAGCTAAGGGGCTGTAGATGTGTGTCTGGGGGGCCGGGACAGAAGTTATCTCTGCTGGGGTAGCTTGTGCTGTAGGTGTTGTGAGTGGGGCTGTGATGACTTAGGTAGTAGTGGTAGGCTGGGCTTGATGCTGAGGTGCAGCTGATGCGGAGGATGTAGGCATAGTGGGCAGAGCTCGCAAGCCAAGGTAGGGGTTTCAGCAGTGACAGGTCTGCCTCCTGTCTTGCCAGCTGATGGACACATTGAGGGCTGGGTGAAGTGTAAAGCGTTAGCAAAACTACTGAATGCAGTGGAGAAGAGGGAGCCTGTTTATGTGTGCTGCAGCAACTCTTGTGGGTGGGGCTGTGAGTGCTTTCCTAGGTGGGCTGCATTTGAATTGGATATTCCCAGGAAGGGCCAATCATCTTACCTATCACCTGTTTGGAATGCATATTAAGTGTTCAGAAATCCAGCTCTGGTTATCTTAAGTAGGCATGTTTGGAGTTACTAACAATGTTATGTCCAAATTTTGAGAAACTCTCTGAACAAACCACCCAAGAGCCAAGTCTAAATGCAGTGGCAAGGTTGTATTTATATTGCAGGTTGGAACCCAGGACACACCTCCAATGCGCTGATGCAGCAGGTGCAGGGAAGTGGCCTGGAGTCTTATTTGAGAGGGGTTTGTTATAGGTTTTAGACAAATAAATGGGTTCTACAGTATATGATTGGATGACATCTGGGCAGAAAAGCTGTAAGCAGAGAGTTACAAGACTTAGAGTTTCATGGTTGGGTAATAGATGTAGGGGCAAGTTGGCCTATAGAAAATGTTGGCTGAGGCAGTCCTGGGGGCATTAGGAACCTTGACCTGGCCTCTCCTAATTGGTTGTTGCTATGTGCCAGACACCCTGCTGCTCAGCTTGACCAGCAGAGAGTGTATTTGGACTTTCCCAAGGTGAGCTGATTGAGTGGCCAGTGAACATTGTTTCTGTTAAGGCTAGTGTGTGCTTAGTCTGGAATCTGGGTTCAGCCTTCGGATAGGTTGAACACAGAATGCAGTTTCCTTTGCAAAATGGAGTCTCTTTTTCAAAAGGGAGTTTGTTTGGTCCTTACAAACAAGATAGTTTAGACTGAGGGTTTTATTTTATATTTTAACCCGTTGGTGTATGTCTGCAGATGCAGGCAGATACCCTGAAAAGCTTATTCAGTATTTGTCAGGTAAGCCATTCAGTTGTAGAATAATATAGTTATCTGTATCCTAGATGGCATTAAACAGGAAACTATAAAAACCCAACATGTATAGGAACTCAGAAAATGCTGACACCAGGTTGTTTCAGTTTTCTTTAGGGATTTTTTATTATTAATTTATTCTTGTTACATCTCAAAGGTTATCCCATCCCTTGTATCTTCCCATTCTTGCCTCCCTCCCATTTTCCCCTTATTCCTCTACACTATGACTGTTCCTGAGGGGGATTTCTTCCCCCTGTATATGCTCATAGGGTATCACGTCTCTTCTTGGTAACCTGCTGTCCTTTCTCTGAGTGCCACCAGGTCTTCCCCTCCAGGGGACATGGTCAAATATGAGGCACCAGAGTACGTGAGAAAGTCATATCTCACTCTCCACTCTACTGTGGAGAATGTTCTGACCATTGGCTAGATCTGGGTAGGGGTTTAAAGTTTACTGCCTGTATTGTCCTTGGCTGGTACCTTAGTTTGAGCGGGACCCCTGGGCCCAAATATGCCTATGATAATGTTCTACTTGTTGGTTTCTAGGACCCTCTGGATCCTTCTACTTTGCCATTCTCCCATGCTTCTCTCATCTAGATTCCCAATAGGATGTCCTCTCCTCTCTCCCAGTTTCCTAGTAAGTGAAGGCTTTTGTGGGACATGCCCCTTGGGCTAATATGCAGATATAAATGAGTATATACCATTTGAGTCTTTCTGCTTCTGGGATAACTCACTCATTATGATCATTTCTAGCTCTACTGTCAAGAGAACAAAGCAATAGCCTACAGACTGGGAAAAGATCTTCACCAACCCTACATCTGACAAAGGTTTAATATCCAAAATATATAAAGAAATCAAGAAATTAAATACTACCAAACCAAATAACCCAATTGAGAAATGGGGATTGGAACTAAACAGAGAATTCTCAACAGAGGAATATCAAATGGCTGAGAAACACGTAAAGAAATGCTCAACCTTCTTAATCATCAGGGAAATGCAAATCAAAAGAACTCTGAGATTCCCTCTTAAACCCATTAGAATGGCTAAGATAAAAAATTCAAATGACACCACATGCTAGCAAGGATGTGGGGAGAGAGGAACACTCCTTTATTGCTGGTGGGAATGCAAACTAGTACAGCCACTTTGGAAATCTATCTGGTGCTATCTCAGAAAAATGGGAGTAGGGCTTCCTCAAGACCCAGCTATTCCACTCCTTGGAATATACCCAGAAGATGCTCCAGCACACAACAAGAAAATTTGGTCAACCATGTTCATAGCAGCCTTACTCATAATAGCCAGAACTTGGAAACAGCCTAAGTGTCCATCAATAGAAGAATGGATAAAGAAACTGTGGTACATATACACTATGGAATACTATTCAGCTATTAAAAACAAGGAATTGCGGAAATTTGTGGATGAATGGATTGAGCTAGAAATGATCATAATGAGTGAGTTATCCCAGAAGCAGAAAGACTCCAATGGTATATACCCTCTTTAGGGATTTTTAACAATATTCAATAAGACTACAAATCCTGTCTCAGAGACCCTGAGTTCAATTTCCAGCAACTAACCATGTGGTTCACAACCATCTGTAGTGAGATCTGGTGACCTCTTCTGGCGTGCAGGCACACATGCTATCTAAGTAATAAATACATCTTTAAATTTTTTTTTTCTTTAAGATCCTAAACTACAGCTTATATTTTAGCTCTTTGAAGTCACATAGTGTCTTTCCATGGGCTGTTTAGCTTTGTTTTCTCTCTTTGTATTAGTGTCAGATGGTCTCCTGACCCAGAACAGGAATTTTCAAGGGAATTTTAAAGCAAGCATGCTTGGGTTGTGAGACTGGGTGTCTAATCCAACTCCAGAGCCAGCTCTTTAATAGACTAGTACAGCATGAAACAGTAGAATTTCAACCAAAATTCATGAAAAGAGATGGGGAAGAATATGCCATTCTCACTAAAGGAAAAGCCTACCACAGGGCATTCCAATTCAGAACATCTTTGAACAATATACAAGGGCACACACCTTTATTAAAAAAAATTAAAAAACAAAACAAACAAAAAGCAACAAACCCCAAACAAATCTGTTATTAAAGCACAAGACGATGCAGACACCACAATTGTGGGAGAATTCAGTGCCCCACTCTAACCAATGGACAGATCACTGAGGCAAAAACAAAACAGAGAAATAATGAAACCAACAGATGGAATGAATCCAGTCAACCCAATGGTTATCTACAGAACTTTTCACCCAAAGCACAAAAGAATATTCTCTCTTCTTTGTGCCAAATGGAACCTTCTCTAAAACTGGCAGTATGTAGTCAGTCACAAAGCAAACCCTAACTTATACAAAAAAAAAAATGAAATTACCCATTGTGCTTTCTCAGATCACCATAGATTAAGATGGATCTCAACAACAGAAATAACAAAAACCCTACACAATCATGGAAAATGAGCAACTCCCTACTCAGTGACAACTAGGCCAAGGAAGAAATGAAAAAGAAATTAATGACTGTCTAAAATTCAATGAAAATGAAGGCACAACATACCCAAGCTTATGGGACACAATGAAAGCAATACTAAGAAGAAAGTTCATAGCACTAAGCCCCTTCACACAGAAATTGGGGAGAATCCATAGTAGCTACTTAACAGCACCTCTGGAAGCTTCCACAACAAAAGAGGCTAACACATACAAGAGGAGTAGATGGCTGCAAATAATCAAACTCAAGCTGAAGTCAACACACTAGAAACAGAGGATAATACCAAGAGTGAACAGAAGCAAGGATCAGTTCTTTAAGAAAGTCACCAAGATAGACAAAAGACACACATTTAGCCAAACTAACTAAAAGGCAGAGAGAAAATATCCAAATCAACAAAATCAGAAAGGAAATACAGAACATAACAACAGACACTGGTGAAAAAAAAAACCAAAGACATGTAAGGTCTTACTTCAAAAAATCATAGTCTACAAAATTGGAAAATCTAAATAAAATGGACATTTTTTTTGGTAGATTGGTAGATTCCATTTACCAAATCTAAATCAAGATCAGGAAAACAAGTTAAATACCTCTATAACCCCTAAGGAAAAGGAGCAGTCATTGAATGTCTCCCAACCAAGGGGGAGGAGGGGAAAGCCTCAGGGCCAGATGATTTTAATTCTGAATTCACTGGGACGAAGATTAAGAAATAGGCCTAAAGGGGAGGCCAGGCATGATAAGGCATATCTGACCAGCTGAGGTGGAAAGAACCAGTCTGGCTGCAGGAGGGTAGGGAGGGTCCTGGAATCCTGGGTTTGGACAAAGAAACTCTGTCAGTTCTCAGTTTGAATCTTGACACATTGACTTTTGCTCAGATGAGCTGGGTTAAGTTGCTCAATTTAAGCCAGGAAAGAGGCCAGAGGGCTCAGACTGAGAGCCCTGCCCAAGGCTGTTTGTGTAATAGCAGTCCTGGGAAGGCTTTGTGAGTCCCTGCCTGTGTGCTGGCCTGGAGTTTCCTTAAATAGTCCCTGGACTTCTCACCTGGATGTGTCCAGCCTGGGAACTCACAAGCCTCACATATGTCTCCAGCTCAGGTCAAGTTCCTCCCCTCCAGGAGATCCTAAACCCTCTCAGGAGAAGTGACCTGCTGCTGTTATCCATTGACCTAGGGGCCCTGGAGGCAGGGCGGGGGACTGATCTTGTGTAACATGCACATGACGCAGTTATGCCTATGTAAAAAAGGGTTTCCTGAAGTACACCTAATGTGCATCCATCTTACCTGATCCTCCTGACATCTTCCCTTTCCACCAGAATGAATCTGGCCAAAGACTCCACCGCCCCACCTTTCATCCTGAGGTACTTTAAGTAAGAAAGACACTTCCTGCCTTGTGGGGTGGACACTGGGACAGAGACAATTGTGCCACCTATTTTTCTTAGCTTCAAATAGCCACAGTCCTTGGGGGAAGGTCCAAACTTTGAATCCCTTTTACCCTCAAAGATGGCCCCAACCGCTGATATGATTCAATCCTAGGTACTAGTCATCAAAACCAGAGATACCTCACTCACCTTAACTCAAGATGCCTAAGAGAAGCCATCCACAGCAGCTTCCCCTTAGAGCTCCACAGGAAACAGAATATGGGTATAACATTTTTTTCTGTTATATGCATTGCCTGTAGGCCCTGCTAGCAATCAATGAAGACACGCACACGTGTTATATTTTAAAATAGCCTTAGTAAATGTGGGGCAGGGCAGATATCAATCCTCTAAACTACCCCCCATGGTGGTGCAGGCATGGGATCCCTGCCTCAATCCCATGCCATCTGCTTCCTATAACTTCTATCAAGCTACCTCGCATCCATAACATCAAATTCCTCCTAATGTTCTTCATCTGTGCTGATTTCTCTATCCACTCAGGCCATGTGCTTCTCCTCCATTTAACCCATGGCTGCCTTCTTCTCCTTTCCTTAGGTCTCTTTCCTTCCCCCTCTTGGCATTCCTGCCTTTTTCTTCCCAGGATTCCTCTCTCTCCTAGCCCCACCTGTGTCCTCTACCCTGCCCAGGTGGGACGGCTTTTTATTAAGAAAAAAGGTGGGTCACAGAGACAGCAAGCAGTGATTAGCATCAAAATACTTAGACCATCCCCCAACATAACAGGCTCTATGTGGTCCCTGACTTGTGGAGTTGGCTCAGTCCCATCAAGGTTTATTGCTTATTTTAAATTTTAAATGTATTAATTTATTCAGACTACAACTCAGTTGCTATCCTGTCACTTGTATCCTTCCATTCCACCCTCCTGCTTTCACTCTATTCCCCTCCCCTAGGTCTGATACCAAGCTGGACAAGGGCTATCAAGCCTCATCTTGGTAACCTGCTTATTCTTTCTTTGAGTGTCCTCAGGCCTCCCCACCAAGGAGAGATGGCAAAAAATGGGGCACCAGAGTCTTACTGTGCTTGCTCACCTGTATGGACGGCTGATCATGGACACCTTCTCTGCTAACCTCACATGGCTCCTTCTACTGCCTTGGTATATATACTCTTCCCTCTCCAGGCAGGTTCATCCTCCTGGGGAGGAGACAAGAGTGAACATGGAGCCCATCTGAGCACCCCTAGCATGTTTCTCAAGACTGGCAAGAAGAGCAGGGGTCCACTCTTGTCTTGGGGATTCTGAAGGATGTCCTATTGACTCCTCACAAGTCCCCTGCTGACCTCCATCAGTGACATCCATGCTTCAGGTCAAGGTCAACAATGATCCTCGCCTCAGAGGTCCCCAGAGCAGGAAGTCAGAGGTGGCATCTCTGGTCCACAGTCTTCCCCACCACCAGGCCCAGCTGACAGTAGGGAGAGCTTATTCATGCACTGACTCAGAGGTCTCCTTGCTCCTCCTTCTGACCCTGCTCCCTTACTTCTACATATCTTAGTCCTTTCTCCCTGGGACAAGTCCAGCTCTTCTGTCACCTCAAGTACTGCAAGCAGAAGCAAAGATGCCTGTGGAGAGCTGCGAGTTGCCATGCCTTAATATGGCGAAGGCTTCTGCCTTCTGCCATCCCGACGGCGAGCGCTCTCGAAGATAAACAACTCCTTATATGGCAAAAGGCTGTGCAAGGGTAACTGGTGATCTGATGATGAGCAGTCCTGCTCTGACGCGGACCTATGAGGAGGTGACACATGGCATGAGCTGATTGGCCCTTGAGTTGTACTTAAGCTTGGCCATTCCCTTCTTCAGGGCCATTCCCACTGAGCTTAATCCTGAGTAAAGATCTGGAGAAGTCTGGTTGTTGGTGTCTTATTTCCGCTGAACGGTGCGGTGCCGATAGATGCCCACAAGAACAACACCTAGGACCCCCATGGCTGAGGGAGTGTGGAAGCCCTCCTGTGCTGTGTAGACCAAGAACATGGCCCCCGATTAGTGGCAGGCTGCACTACCGCTATCTAGAGCCTCTATCTAGGAAGTGATTCTCAGGTCCAACCTGTACTGTCAGTTGGCACTGATAGCCTGGCCATCCCACCACCCCTACCCTGGTGAACCCAAAAGGGTGGACGAGGATCTCATTCCTGTATGTCAGTGCTGAGGCATCTTCTGAGCACTCACAACCACAATCATCACTTATAACTCTCCCCACATGTGCTGACCCTGAGGTCGCAGAAGGCAGATGAGGACGCTTTCAGAGGCGATCACTCATACGATTCAGCCTTAGTTTCCTTCACCACTGTTAAACCTATACAGAGTAGCTTGATTATCCCAGTCTGTCTGCCTGTCTGCCTGTATTGCCTGTCTGCCTGTCTGCCTGCATTGCCTGTCTGCCTGTCTGCCTGTCTGCCTGCATTGCCTGTCTTCCTGTCTGCCTGTCTGCCTGCATTGCCTGTCTGCCTGACTGCCTGTCTGCCTGTCTGCCTGTCTGCCTGCAATGCATGTCCATCTGTGGGTCAGTTTCCCAGAAGCACTCAGAGCACACAACATGACTGACAGACACTTGGTCCCCTTCTCTTTCTGAAGTCCCCAAATGGCATCATGCACTGAATGCCTGGAGATGAGTGGGATCAGCCTGCTCTTCCAAGTACACATAGGTGGAAATACCATTTGGATGCCTTCTAGATGGGGTGGGGCTTCTGCTGTCGTGTCTCAGGTCCTACATACATGCCGAATGCAAAGCCACTGTCAGGGATAACTGGACCTCTAAAAATAGCTCCTGTGTGTTTGTCTACAATGCCCTATAGGGCAAAGGGCTGACTCCAGCAACTGAGAACCTGTTTGGCACAGGGCTCCCTCACCACAAGGGGACAGCTGTGGGGCCCTCTCTCTGCACTGTGTCTTCTGGCATCCACTCTCAGGTCTGACTCTCACCCTGGGGATGATGGATCCTCTTTCAGGGAAACCAGACCGTCTGACCCAGATGATCTGAAGTGCTTGTTTCTAGACCAGAGCCATCACAGTCTGCTCTCAGGCTCCTGTGCCAAATCCCCAAAGAGGAGCCCCTAGGCACAGCCCTCCTGAGTGGCATGCCAACCAGGATATGAAGCAGCACTATTTGTGGCCCACCTATCCTGAGAGAGGCCCCTTCATCCTACCCTAAGCTCTCGCCCATATACTTCAAATGTGAATCAAGTTTTTCGTCACACAGGAATCTCACAAAATGGCTCTGAGACACCCTAACCCCAAAGGTCCCTGATGAAGATGGGGATATAGAAGCTTGGGGAGCTGCCCTTTCTTCCTCTAAGTCACATGAGATTTGTTGCCAGACCCACAGCAGGATACACTGCACTAGACTGTCAGTGGACATGGACATGTGTTGCAGCTTCTGAGACTAAGTCTGATCTTCAGTCTTGACTAAGTCCTGGGGCCTCTTTCATTCTGGGAACCTCTCTAATGCCTTC
The DNA here is from genome assembly GCF_964271855.1 of Acomys minous. Classification (NCBI taxonomy): domain Eukaryota; kingdom Metazoa; phylum Chordata; class Mammalia; order Rodentia; family Muridae; genus Acomys; species Acomys minous. Next base: position 8,425,776 of record NC_140488.1, read on the forward strand.
TATCCACAGAGGCCCTGATTGGGAAAGGAGGGGGCTCACTGCCCCATGTTGGTAGCTGCTGGGTGCAGCTCACCAGACCATCTGTCCCAGATTAATTGAAGGTGTTGTAACCAGACCAGAGCTTCCACAGTGCACTCTCAGGACCTGTGCGTACCCTAAAAGCTACTCACTCATCTTTTCCTCCGGGAGTGCCTAAAAATGATGTCTCTGCTGGGTTCCCCTGAATGGAAGGAAAGGGAGTTCATCCATACAGTGTGAGGCATTTGGGCTAGGCTGACCACAGGGATGAAGCTGCATGACTTCCACACCCCTGGTACTCAAAGAGAGACCTTTAGGGTCCCTGCAAAGTGCCTACCTGAATTCAGAAAGATCAGATGGCTTTCCCCATTTGAGAAACCTCACAAAACGGTGTGAAGAGGGGACATTCCCAATGCTAGGATGCCTGACAGTTCCTCATCTGGGAAGTGGGAACCTGACTGTGAACCTCCAGGTGCAGTTCCTTGAGGGGAGAGAACCACAGAGAAAGGAGGGGCAGGGACAGCCAAGCAGCCAGAATGAGATTTCCTGAATAAACTTTACTAAATCCTCTTGCTTGTTGGACAAATGTTAAGATCTCGGTCACCACTGCACTAGAGAACTGAGCTAGAATGCTATCTTCTGGTTGGGGGGACAGATAACAGGAAGACAGTGGTGCTCTTGCCTGAAGATCTGTCTGATTAACTCCCTGTAACCTGCATAAATAGTGGGATGCAGCAGCTAGCACCTGATGCCAGACTCCTAGCACTCCTTTGGCAAGATGGCAGGAGAGGCAGAAGAATGGGCCAGAATCTCCCAGGCAGCCAGCTTGGACTGCATACTGCAGCAGCAGCAGAAGCCAGGCTCATCTTCCTGAGAGAGCAGCAACAGAAGCCAATTAGGTACCAACACCACAAGGTGGAAGGAAGAGCCAACTTGAGATATATCCTCTGGCTCCCCACCAGCACTGAGGCATGCATGAGTCCTCCCTCACACTCTCCTATACGGGGATTGAAATGTTTTTTGTCTGTTTGTTTGTTTTTTAAAAAACAAATTGGCCTGGTGCTAGAGCTTTGCTGAGCACTTCCTGGTATTGCAGGAGGAAGGTTCAATTCTAGCACTGACATGCAGACTCACAAGCATGTGGAACACTGGTTCCATGAAATGTGGCACCCTCTTCTGTCCTGTGGGGATACCAGGGACACATGCAGAACACTTCACATGTAGGCAACACACTAATACACCCTTAGGAGTCATCTCTGTCTCTCCTGACTAGAGAGGTGGAAGAGGCCCTGCCTAGGAGCTCTAGGCCTCACCTTCCCATGATTCTACCCTGTGTGTGAGGAGGAACACGTGCAGAGGGCAGAGGTGAACCATGCCCTACACGTGCTATGTCCTCTGTAACTCTAACACCAGGAGAGGCTTCCTGCCTGCACACTTTTCCTTTCCTGTTTTGGGGTGATGGGGATACACCCTTTCTGACTGTATGTGTTATCCTAGTGTTCAGTCACCAAGGAGACCCCAGCCCGATTCCTCCTTGCCAAGGCCAGTAGCACAGCAGCTTGGAGCAGTTTTCCCTTCTCTCAGCCCTAAGTCATTCACACCACCCTAGGCCCTGTTCCTGGTTAGTAATTCTGAGACCCATAAGGGCCTTGGTTTACTCCACCAACTTGGGGCTACTAGCTGAAGGTGACCCCTCGGAAACATTGCTGTACTTGTGCTGTGAAGGGAGTTTTCACCTGTCCTCCTGACAGGGTTGGGGCACTTGAGTGACACCACTTCCTAGAAAAGGGTGGACCAGCCTTAAGGCTGCCTGCTAACCCAGGACCTCTCACAGAGCAGCTGGTGCTCAGAGAGAGCATGCAGAAGATATTTCTTTCACCTTCCCTTCGCCTTCACTGCAGTTAACCAGAACAGGAGACTAAAACTGAGGAAGCAATCGAGATCATTTTATTCTGTTTGTCAGGGAAAGGCCAAGGCCTTCCCCAGTGCCTGGGAACATCCACTTAGAATGCCATCGTAGCTTGAGAAATAGCACAACTTAGATGGAAGTCATTCTCATTTGTTTAGACAATAATACCCTTCTCCTGAAGTGGATGAACAACAGCAAGGGCATTGGTAAATCCATTTGCAGACTTAAGACATCCCAGGTTCATGAGCCTTGTAGTAAAAGTAGCAACATTCTATAACAACAAGACAACCTCAAGCCACCCAGACAGGACAGAGTAGAGGGAAGAACAGAAGAGAGTGGTTCACACAGCTCCTCCCACCCTGTGTCACATGATGGTGTGGTACTTGGATGACTGACTCTGCCTGTACTGGGGTTGGATGGGAACTGCCAGTGTGGGAAGTAGAACGTGTGCAGGGCAGAGCCAGAAGGGCCATCTGCCCGGCCCTCCTGGCCTAGACCCTGTCTATCTCCTCTCTCAAAGGCTCTGCATATCTAAAGGGGTAGGCTCTGGGATCCTGCTTAAAGATGCTGGCAAAAAACTTGAGTAATTTCATCTTCGTGGTTTTGGCATGGGCCCTTGGGCCGCATAGGAACTCAAAGGAAGGAGGATCGCTGTCAAGCACCTGCCTGTATTCCATATACCCTTCCTGCACAAAATGCTCCATGATGAGACGTCTGGGCTCCCCGTACATGAAATGCTCACTGCCCACAAACAGCCCCATGTTGTTCAGTACGCGCCAGAAGGCCTGCTCACTAGCACAGTTGTCCTCTATGAAGAAGATGCACAGTACGATTAGTAGCAGGCCTGTCTTGGGTACGCCTGGAAAACTATGCTGAGTGCCATGGTATGTGATCCCAAGGGCAAGGGCAACAGAGTAGATGTGTTCAAGGGCGTTTCTTTCCACTATCTCCAGGCCAAAGAGCAGCCTCAAACAATCAGAGGCCTTAGAAAAGATGACAGGGTAGTACTCCTCGTAACTGCGGAGGACTATGTACAGAATCTGAGCCTTAGATGTCAGCTGCTTCCTAGTGTACTTGAGGAGAAGGAAGTGAACTACATCAATAATCTTTCTTTTGAGGACACCTTGTGAGGGAGAGTGTGGGTCAGCCAGTTCTGTTACTAGTCTGCCAGAAGACTCAAGAGATGATGCCCTACTTACAGGGCCCCTGGCATAGTCAGGAGAGGGGGCTCTAGGGCCACTGGGGAGAGCCCAGCGTTATTGCCAACAGATGGATGCCCTGAGTGGGTTGCAGTGGCCTCCACCTCGCCTGCCTCAGCTCCTGTGATGTGGCCAAGATCCAGGCCCCTTGCCCTGCTTTGGGACTGAGAGCTGTCTGGGAGGTTGCTTGTGTGTCTGCTGACAGTTGGATCCATGTTGATATCCTTGGGAACAGAGGAATGGACTTGTTGCAGCTCAGAGGGATGAAGACTCACAGGCCTGCAGGGGGAGAGAAAGGATGAGTTGAATCTGAGACCAGTAGCCTGGGCAGCTCTCAAAACCTGCTGCAGGGTTTTGTCTGGGGGGTGCCCTATGTCCAAAGGACTCTGGTCCTGCATGCGCCTCTGAGTACTAGGATTCGCACTGTGGCACACTCACACACCTGGCAATATTTTAGCCTGACATGATGGCTGAGCCTGGGGCAGGGACCATCAAGCCCTGTGGTGGAATCTGCAGTGATGGCCACCCTGCCTGGCCTCCTCTCTGCTCTCTTACGAATTTCCAAAGTCCATCCAAAGTGCATCTTAGCTCCCGTTCCTAGAAAACCAGTTTTCCTTGGCAGGAGTGGCAGCTCCCACTCAGGGTTCCCTAGGACCCAGCAGAGAGCCATGCATGCTTTATGCAGTCCTCTCTCTGGGGGAAGGGGCCTTCTCACATATTCATTAATGACCATGACAGCTTACCTGGTTGCCAATACCTACCACCTCTGTCAAACACGCCTGGCTCCCTCTTGCCTCCAGCGGTACTCCATGCACAAAGGCTCATCTTTCTGAGAAAGGAGACAGAAGTCATGATAAAGCAGCTCTGGAAATGCCTGGCAAGGGTGACTCAAGATCCAAAGGGTGCCTGCATTGGTGGCGCTTGCCTTTAGACCCAGCATTCAAGAGGAAAAGCCTGGTGGATTGTTTTGAGTTTGAGGTCATTCTGGTCCACAAAGTGAGTCAAGGACAGCCAAGGCTATACAATGAGACAGTGTCTTGAAAAACGAGAAAATAAAAAAGTCAAAACAGCAGGCCCCTGCATTTTCCTGCAGATTCTGAAGACTAGACTATCCTCTCCCAGGAGCTCACCCCCAATACCATTGCAGGAATTTAGAATGCGATGTCTATCTGTCACTCTTCCAGGAGTTTAACTACTGTTTTGAAAGCTGCAAGGCCGTGTATGCAAACAGCATAGTATGGCAACAATTCCTAAGGTGCCTCAGAAAATGACTCTGAGTGGCCCCTCACACCCAGTTCAAGAATACTTGAAACCCAGCTTTAGAAATACACTTCCCCTGAGGGCCTGAAATCAGAAACACCTGATTGACACTCTCCAGTACAGAAACCTGACAAAAGTGCTTCAACCACTGGGAACCAAGAGAGGACCTGTCCCCAGACATGAATTTGGACCTTCCCCCAAGGACTGTGGCTATCTGAAGCTAAGAAAAATGAGGTGGCACAGTTCAGCTATGTCCCGGTGTCCACCCCGCAAGGCAGGAAGGGTCTTTCTTACATAAAGTACCTCAGGAGGAAAGGTGGGGCGGGTGAGTCTTTAGCCAGTCTCATTCTGATGGAAAGGGAAGACATCAAGAGGAACAGGTAAGATGAACGCACATCAGATATAATTCAGGAAATCCTATTTTATATAGACATAGCTGGGTCATGTACACGTCACGCAAGATCGGTCCCCACCGTGGTCCACAGCTTACAGCACCAGCTCATTTCTCCTGAGAGGGTTTAGGATCTCATTGAGGGGAGGAACTTGACCTTAGCTGGAGACATCTGTGAGGCTTGTGAGTTCCCAGGCTGGACACATCCAGGTGAGAAGTCCAGGGACTATTTAAGGAAACTCCAGGCCAGCACACAGGCAGAGATTCACAAAGCCTTCCCAGGACTGCTATTACACAAACAGCCTTGGGCTGGGCTCTCAGTATGAGCCCCAGGCACTCTTTCCTGGATGAAGTTGAGCAACTTGACCCAGCTCATCTGAGGAAAGGTCAGGTGTGTCAATATTCAAACTGAGAACTGACAGAGTTTCATTGTCCAAACACAGAATTCCAGGACCCTCCCTGCCCTCCAGCAGCCACACTGGTGCTTTGCCCCTCAGCTGGTCAGATATGCCTTATCATGCCTGCTCTCCTGTTTGGGCCTATTTCTTATCCTTTGTCCCAGTGACCCTGAAATCCAATTTTAGTTCTGCTGGTCTCTCATTCCCCCTCTGACAGGTCCCCTGAAGGCCCAATCACGGGTCTCCCTGAAACTTATTCGCTGAGTTGGCCTGCTACAGGGACAGGTATTCCTCTGACATGGCCTGTTGTAGCACCAGGTACTGTGCTCTCATGACCATTATCCAGATGGCACCCACTTTTTGCTTAATAGGAGGAGGGCACAAAGCACGATTGGTTTAAACAGAACTAAGAGCTTTTTTCCTTGTGGCCATTTGTCCCTCCAGCCAGAGAGTTGTCCTTGACTCAGTATTTCATGCTATAAAGTGGGACAATGGGCAAAGCCAGTCTCTTCTGTAACTTTTTTTCCTGGTGACATTAGGGGCGCTGTTATTGGGGCCTAGAAAGTCTGAAAAGCTTGTCAAAGGCTAGGTAACAGGGCACTTACCAAAAGCATCTGGTTTAGCTGATCCAGCTGAATGGACAGGGAGTAGTCACATCTGTGAGACTGGTTTACATCAACTTCCAGCAGGTCCAGCTCTCAGCAGCTCTGGATGGAGTCTGTTAGCCAGGTAAAAACCTGCTGAAACAAATACAGACTAGGGACAAAAGATAAAGTTGTGTCTATAAGACATCTAGGGTAGGCTTATGCCTTTGAGACCCAGTAAAAGCATGGACATTCTTTTCCCAATCCAGATGACTTGGTATACAGATTGGACAGACTTGTTTCTAGCATGACGAGAGGCACCCTCAAGTCTATATTCTGAATACCACCCAAGTGAAATTAAAATCTTTGGCTTGGGACTGATTAGTAAGTCATCAATGCTCCAGCTTATCAGAACTTTTATCCCTGATCTCTCCAAGGCCTTTATCATGAAGTGGTGTTGCATTTTTCACATGATTTTTAGCATCTAATGAGATGATCATGTTTTCTTTTTCCTTCCATTTTTTATATGATGGATTCCATTGATGGATTTTTATATGTTGAACCAACTGTGCATTCCGGGTATGGCGCCTACTGGGTAATGTCAAATGATATCTTTGATGTGTTCTTGGATTCCGTTTGTGAGTATATTTTTCATCAGTGTTCATAAGGGAAATTGGCCTGAAATTCTTTTTCTTTGGTGGGTCTTTGTGTGTTCTAGGTACCAGAATGACTGTGGCCACATAGAGTGAGTTTGGCAATGTTCTTTCTGTTTCCATTTTGTGCAATAGTTTGAAGAGTATTGGTATTAGCTCCTCTTTGAAAGTCTGGTAGAATTCTGAGCTAAAATCATCTGGCCCCGAGGCTTTTTTCCCCCTTGTTGGGAGACATTCAATGACTGCTTCTTTTCCTTAGTGGTTATAGAGGTATTTAACTTGTTTTCCTGATCTTGATTTAAATTTGGTAAATGGAATCTACGAAGAAAATTGTCCATTTCATGTAGATTTTCCAATTTTGTAGACTACCGTTTTTTGAAGTAAGACCTAATGTTTCTTTGGTTACCCCCCCCCCCCAGTGTCTGTTGTTCTGTTCTGTTTTTCCTTTCTGGTTTTGTTGATTTTGATATTTTCTCTCTGCCTTTTAGTTAGTTTGGCTAAGTGTGTGTCTTTTGTCTATTTTGTTGACTTTCTTATCAAACAGCCCCTTGCTTCTGTTCACTCTTGGTACTGTCCTCTGTTTCTAGTTTGTTGACTTCAGCTTGAGTTTGATTATTTGCAGGCATCTACTCCTCTTGGGTGTGTCAGCCTCTTTTGTTGTGAAAGCTCCCAGAGGAGCTATTAAGTGGCTAATATGGAATCTCCCCAATTTCTGTATGAAGGCGCTTAGGGCTAAGAACTTTCCTCTTAGTACTGCTTTCATTGTGTCCCATAGGCTTGGGTATGATGTGCCTTCATTTTCATTGAATTTTAGACAGGCTTTAATTTCTTTTTCATTTCTTCCCTGGCCCGGTTGTCACTGAGTAGAGAGTTGGTCATTTTCCATGATTGTGTAGGGTTTTTGTTATTTCTGGTGTTGAGATCCATGTTAATCCATGGTGATCTGAGAAAGCACAATGGGTAATTTCAATATTTTTGTATAAGTTACGGTTTGCTTTGAGACCGACTATATACTACGAATTTTCGAGAAGGGTCCATGTGGTGCATAGAAGAGAGAATATTCCTTTGTGCTTGGGTGAAAAGTTCTGTAGATAACCATTGGTTCCACTGGATTCATTCCATCTGTTCGTTTCATTATTTCTCTATTTTGTTTCTGCCTCAGTGATCTGTCCTTTGGTTAGAGTGCGACACTGAACTCTCCCACAATTGTGGTGTATGAATCCCCATGTGCTTTAATAACAAGTTTGTTCTGGTTTTGTTTTTGTTTTGTTCTGTTTTTTAATAAAGATGTATGCCCTTGTATATAGTTCACAGTACTCTGTGGTGCTGTGCATCCCCTCACCTGGGGTGGGGGTCGTTCGACTTGAACCTGGATGCATGGCCAGGACACTGTGAGCTGGAGGCCTGTGCTGCCTGGTGACCACAAGGCTCTGCCCATCCAGGGACCCTAAGACTGAAAGCCTTGGAATCCACTTGAAGCGAAGGAAACAGGAACCTCTGGAGCAGAGTTTGTGCCCTTTGCCCTAATGTGGCTGTGATCTCCTTCCTGGAGGGTCTAAAGCAGTTCTGGGTCTGCCCCACCTCCTGCCACCCACTCTTCCACCTTCCTCCTGAGTGTGGAGGCAGGCAGGTGGCAAGCTCTGTGCTGCTCTTCCTGGGCCCTCCCCTTCTTGCCATTAGGCTGTGAGCTCAGTGAGGAGGCCCAGGTCACATGGCCTGTGTGCCCTGAAACTCCACTGACATTGATGCTCTGCTCCTTCTCAACATCATGCACAGCAGTGGGGTTTTGCTTAAGGACAGGCCATGCAAACCTGGGGTTTGGTGCTCTTGTGCCTGTCTGTGCAGTTTGAGAGTCTGGGGTCAGGGAGGGGAAGTGGCACTCACTGGATAGGATGGAGGCTTCTAGAGAAAGGCTCCACAAGGTCCTGCCAACAGAAGTGGCCATGCCTGAGAGAACACAGAGGAGGGAGTGTCCCCTTGCCCTATTCAGGTGTCAAAACTGTGTTAGTGGACATCAGCATAGAGACAGTCAGTCCTCTGATTGTCCTGCCTGCTGACTCACTCTGAGGTCACTGCCTCCAGTACCAACCCTAACTTCAGCTGAGAAGCACTTACAGAAGACACCATGCTACCCCTTTTGGTCAACAAATTCTGGACTGTCAGGTCCAAAGACATCTAGTTCCCCTTCACCATAATGAACCACTTCCCTTCTGTCAGGCAAAATGGGCAGATAGCTGTGTCTGATGTCTTTGAGCACAACAAAACTAATGCCGGCTTCCTGGCTACTTCAGTATAACAAATGTCTGTTTAAAAGTCAGTGAGTTGGAAAAAAAACCACACAGGAAGGATTACTAAGCATGGTTGCTGGAATCTCATTGAATGACTTACTTTGTATAGATAAGGTTTCTTTCTTCCTCTTCTCTCTCTCTCTCTCTCTCTCTCTCTCTCTCTCTCTCTCTCTCCTTCTTCCTTCCTTTTTTTCTTTTCTCCGAAGATAAGCTTCCTCTGTGTACCCTTGTCTGTTGTAGATCCACATTTTAGAACTGGCTGGCCTTAAACTCATTTTGATCTGCCTGCCTCTGCCTCCCTTATTTCTGAGATTACAGGCATGCACCATGACACCTGGCCCCAAAATCACTTTTATTGTTACATAAAAAAGGTACCACTACACTTAATCCCAGCACTCACTCAGGGGATGCCAAAGCAGGTGGAACTCTGTGAGGTCAAGGCCGGCCTGGTCTACAGAGTGAGTTCCAGGACAATCAGGCCTAAAACAGAGAAACCCTGTCTCAAAATAAGAAAAAGCATCTTGTTCGAGTCAATTTCCACACTCACAAAGTTCCTATCTGATCTAGGGGCTATCAGGAAAGAGCCATCACCTCAGGCATATGAGACTTCCTGGGTTGTCAGACAGGTCAGAGCACTGGGTTTATGCAAAGGCTGTGAGAAACCTTCAAGACAACAACACAAAGACTCTGAGATAATGATCACTGACCAAAGGCAGACTCACAGCTTAACTGCTGTCACTCCAGATTCAGGCTAGATACAATGGGTCTGGCCAGAAATGTACAGCTTCACCCCATCTAATAGTTATGCTGTGACTAACTTTATTCTGCCTCCTCTTAGCTTTCCAGAAGTGCAAGGAGGGCAGGTCTCTGTCGTTAGATCCGCAGTTTCTCATCATCAGGCCCTGTTTGCTGTGCCCAGAACTCTCAGCAGTCTACAAGGTTGTGTGGAGCTGGAAGCTCAATCTCTACTCACCAGGCTGCAGCTGAGGCACCAGAACCAAGTTTCAAACCCCAACACCCATGCTAGAAGCCCATACCTAGTAGAGAGTAGCAGGATATATTCCAAAATGGACTTCTCCTCACTTGAGTAGGACAGTGTGACTACTGTAGGCTCAGAGGAGCCGGGGTGGAATGGTGCTGAGAAGGCAGCTAAGTAAAGGCCCTGTCAGCTCACTCTCACAGTGCAGACTCTAAAGGCAAGGCAACATTGAGCCACCATTCGCTTGCAGAACATAGCCCACTCTGTGCTGTTCCCAGAGCCATCCAGACTGTCATGCCCTCATGATGGGGATGGTAAAGAGGCTCTCCCTCCTGTGGTGCACCCAACCTTGCTGACATGGCCCCAAGTATCTCAGTATTTAGGGAAATGGAGAACTGCAAGGAAATGCCCTCTGTACTAAAGATCTCCTGCTGCACTGTGGATTGCACAGAGAAACAGCAGTTAGTGTCTGTGCCCCGCCCCCCACATCATGTGTGCTTCCTCATGTTGTTATTCCAGCCCACACCCATGTAGTGTATGAACAACATCCAGGAGACCAGGTGCCAAGTCCAGGGCCAGGCACTGAGTTGACACTGATGCCCTGGCGAATGTGTGATGAACAGGGAAAGCCACTAGTCCTTCTGCAGTGCAAGAGCTCTGTGGAGAGGTTTCCCCAGCAAGGAAGGCTGGCTCCCATCCAGCTATTTCTTATCTTATAAATCCTAAATATAGCTCTGATTCCTTGAGGTTGACGAACATGTATTAGGGGGGCAGGTGAGATGGCACACAGCTGCAATCCCAGCACCTTGGAGACAAAGAAAGGCAGATCTTTGTGAGTCCCAGGCCAATCTGGTCTACAACTGGAGTCCAGGACAGCCAAGGCTACCAAGAGAAACCCCATCTCAATAAGCCAAAAAAAAATGTTAAGTGGAGGATATTTTGTAGCAAGCCTTTGCACGTTCCTTTACAAAGTTTCTAGTGTCTGTCTTGCTCATGTGTCAGGCAATTTCCTACCCCATGGCACTGAGAGGAAAGGCCTGCATCTCCTTGGCCAGGGTACAGTAGTGTCCATCTCTTAGCAGACAGGCAGTAGTTTGAGGTGTGCTTATACAGGGCTAAGAGATGCTTGGCTCTGAACCGCGGTTGCTACACAAAAATTTCCTGGTAACATCTACAGAGGGCAGGGTCCCAGGAGAATGGAATCTCCTGCTTCCAGATACCTGACTAATGTGAGGTGACACCATAGGGTCAGTAGCTATAGCCTCATGCATCCAGTTCGCTGAGGGCATAAAACTGTGGCTGCTGTCCATGGAAGGGCAAGGCTGACCCAAGGGTGTGGAAGCCTGGGCCTTCAGATTAGTTCCAAGGGTCAGATAGCATAGCAGGCAGACTCGTGGCTCAACATTAAGATGTTTATTTAGCACTACGAGATTTGTTTTAATGTATTAAGAACTGAAACTGGCCTATTTTCAAAAAATGGTGACTTTTTCCCAGTCTTTAGTGCACTGGGCTTACATGAGCTTGTTTTCTTTTTGAATGGTGCGCAGATTGTACTTGTGTTATCTGTATATTGCTCCTCCTTGTCCATCTCTTCCTCCTCTTCCTCCCCTTCCTCCACTTCCTCTCACTCCTCCTCTTCCTCCTCAGTGGCCTCTCTTAGGGATATGGTTGAGAGGTCAGCTTTCATGATGGAATGGCAAGTCTACATAGACATCACGTACCCCAGAGGTATGGACATCACGTACCAGAGGTATGCTGTGGAGCTACCTGGTGCAGGCACTGCCCCTTCGATCTTACCAGTATCCGATGGAGGAACCGTCCCATGATCAGATGTGCCATCTCTGCTCAGGCCACTTGTCTCCTGAGGTGGGCAGTTGTCAGGGGGCACTTACAGGGATGTTGCTCTTTTTCAGTGTACTAGAAGGCCCTGGGGAAAGGATGCCTGCAGGTGTCTGTGTGTTGGGAAACCCCTGTTGGGACTTCATGCCATCTTTCTTGGCCTTATGTTTCAGAGGGGAATGTCTGGGAGGTAAAAGCCTCATCCATTTGTGGATGTGGCCCTGCTCTTGTCAATGGAGATTGTGCCTCGCTCACCACAGCCACATTAGTCAATTTGCTCCCCACAGTATTCCCCAGGAGCTCTGGCTTGTCCCTCTGGAAGATGAAGTAGCCATAGATGTAAAACAAAATGGATTAGGCTAGCCAATTGGAAACACAGCTGTACTGAACACATGACATCCTACTGATCTTTTTTGTGATGCAAAGAATGACAGAAGTGACTGGTGAAAGGTGTGCTGTGCTGTGGCAGGACCCCAGTAAAGAGAAATGACTCATGTGTAAGGTGGTGATACTGTTAGACCCTAGAGTCCACTCGGGTAGTAGGGGGTCGTCACAAGAGACCACTTGAGGACCACAGTGTTGATGCAAAAGCACAAGGTTTATTGCTGCTGCGCGTCAGGGGGACTCAGCACTCACCCGGGAGGGGGGAGGCACACCCAGAGTCACTGTTACAGACTTTTTAAAGGCAAAAACCACAAAGGTTAGGAGGGGCTGCATGCCCTATTTTAGGATTGGCTCTGGTGGTCGCTAGGGGTGCTTGTCTAATTATTATTGGCTACTTCAGGGGTCGTTGGCCTCGGGAGCTGTTCTTTGCAAAGAGGGGTGATGGGGAGATTTCAGAGAATTTCCTTAGTTGAAAGTGTTTATCTTGGTTGGCCACCTTAATCTCAGAAACTGAAGCTGAGCTGGCCTTCAACTCTTTTGGGGTCATTTTCCCAAGCTTGTCTGGGTCACGTTCCCAGGCTGGCTGAGAGAGGGTCCTTACAATACATGTATGTGGCATAAACTGGCTTCTCCTCTGCCTACATGACTGCCTGTCTTCAGACATCTAAAGAGACAAACTGGAGTGCATTGTCAAAGTCTTTTACCCTTTAGTAAACAACACTGTCTGCTGAATGAGGGAGGAGCTTGAAGCACATTGTTAATGGGGTGTGTAGATAGGAAGAGGTTCCCTTCACAAAAAGTGGGAAACAAAGAAAAGCTTTGTAAGTTACCATGATTTTCCAGTCTTCTCCAGAGCACAGCTGGCAAAGAAAGGTCTTCCTGCTTTCCTTCTCAAAAATCTTCCGGGGGCTCCTTCTCCAGCTGCTGCTGCTGCTAGGAAGGGATGTCTCAACCCTGAGGACCTGAGGAGCCCTAGATCCTGACCCTTGCTCATCTCTCTTCTTCTTCTTCTCTTCTTCTTCTTCTTCTTCTTCTTCTTCTTCTTCTTCTTCTTCTTCTTCTTCTTCTTCTTCTTCTTCCTCCTCCTCCTCCTCCTCCTCCTCTTCATCCTCATCCTCATCTTCCTTCATCTTCTTCTTAATATTATTTTGTTTAGTCGCTTGGTTTTTCAAGACAGGATTTCTCTATATAGCCTTGTCTGTCCTGGACTCCCTCAAATTCACAGAGATCTGCTTGTCTCTGCCTCCCACTAGTGCTGGGATTACAGGCCTGCACCACAGCACCTGGCTTCCAAAATCTACTCATCACCTCTTTTCTCATGACCATGTGACAAAGCAGCAGCAAGACAAAAAGCCAGGCCTGCTCTCTTGAGGCTCTGGCCTTTTTATCCCCTCTCTAGAGTCCCCAGAATTAAACTATCTCCAGTTGGCCGAACTGCAGCCCTGCCACCCACACAGGAGGCAAATAGTCTGCTGCTGTGGACAATCTGAAGCAGCCACATAGACCAGGCCTGGGATTAAAACCAAAAGATATTTACATACCATAACTGGGTTTTTTAAGACACCAAAAATATTGCTACATCTTTGTCTTAGGCCAAGCAGGTTTATAAGAAGTACTACATCATATACACCAATTCCAGTGGAGAGATGGGACAAAGTCAGCAGATGTTATCATACAGTGGGACACAGTCAGCAGGAAGCTGTTCAAAGTTACAGAGGGGAATCACAGGGGAAACACAGGGCACCTCCAGAGCATTATAGACTGAGCACATAGTGGCCTTGGTTCTGGTAATCACAGCTCCATGTGATGGAAGGCTTGAGGTTGCAGGATGTGGAGCCATAGCTCCTCCAAGACTGTGTCCCCGGCCCATTACCAGCTCTATTCTGCATAATTCTGGTTTCAGAGAATGAGCCTCATTCTTTCCTTTCCTATACATCAGTGCTTCTGGGGGACATCAGGCTCCCGAGGACTGGACCCAGACTATTATAAGCTCTGCCAAACAGAATCCTAATTTAGAGAAGAAGGATATATTGCATTGTCCATAGGTCAGGGCCTCAGGGAAAGCCTTGGTTGATCAGTCCAGGCTTCAGAAGTTCCCTCCTTTTTAATTATTATTTATTTTTAAAGGCCAGAAGAGTTTACCAGTGTCTGAATCTCCAAGAGACTCTTATGTTCTCTGACCAACTAATACCTTCTAGCATTGTGAAAGGAATTATCAATACACGTATTCTAATCATAATATTGAATGGAGGTGGAAGGTTGTAAAGCAGATTAAATCCTGTAACTAGTACAGTGTATCTTTGGCTAGTTTGGATGGGAAATCTATACAATTAGAGAGAAACAGCTGATACAAATAATCTGGAAACAATCCCTACTTTTTGGAGCAGAGGTACTTTCCGAGTAAATAATATATGTGGAGGGCTAACATAAGCACTGATTCCAAACATGTTACAGTTGTTTTTCCTCTCTAAAAGTCCCATAGATGATCAAGAGGTCCAGAGCTGTGGCTAACAGCCAAAAGCCTAGTTGAGTCTTTTATTATTTTTTTCCTTTTTGTAGACATTAAAACAGGATCGGGTTCAATGAGGGGATCTCAGGATATCAACCCTGAGCAGGTGGGCCCCGCCCAGGACAATTGAACCAGCCCTTGAGTTTGTCCATCCAGAGGCACAGAGTCCTTTAGAACCAGGGACCATTTTAGAGCCATGGAACACAGTACCCAAAGGGGGATTGTGCTTTGAGAGCAGAGCATTGGGTCTTTATTGCAACCTGGGGACTATCTATCTGCTTGGGCAACTTGTGGGTTGTTAGAGAAAGGAAAATTCAAGTGATGAATGAAGTAGTATTTTAAGCACTGTATATCAGTCTCCATGGACCCCAAAGCCTTAAGCCTTATAGGTCAGAAAGATGGAAGGGACACATAGGAACCTCCCAGTGACAAACATATAGGGATAGTTGATGATATCCCAGAATCATTCAAGAGAGCAGTGCAAGGCAGCACATGAAAATCACCCAGAAGATCAGTTACATCAGTCTGATACTTTCAGTTATTATGTAATGAGAGTCAGATATTTTAAAAACTTAATCTGATATACTTTACAGCCTGTTTTTAATTGCTAAACATGGACCTTATAAACTTCAATGCATAATATGGCCTTTAATTTTTGTTCTTCATATGCCTTATATAGCTTATGCATCCTCTGTGTACTTTAAATAACTTACTTGGGATTTTATAGGTTATGAGGAACCCTCTTTGGCTTTTTTTTTGCAAATATATATCTATCTCAATCTTTATATACAAACCCTTATTTATAAAGATATTTTTATTTTAGCCGCATCAGATTTTTATTTATTAATACCATGAGATTTAGTAGTACTATAGGAGTAAGCCCCATCCCACCTTCATAAAAAATTTCCTGAGAAGGCCTGCTTGGAACAACTAAGTACTCCTCAGGGAATTGAGACCCAACAGAGGCTACCTACCTTTAGCAGCTCTTTACCCCTAGCAACTTTATTTTGTTGTAGCTGATGTTGTTGAAATTTGTCAGCCATAAACTGTTAGTTTTTGGAAGTACTATGTTACTGTTATGTATCCTGTCAAATTGTGTCAAAATTAAACTAAAGAAAACATCAAAATCATAACATAAACATCTCTTTGTGTCCAGGAAGTTGATCTCATAAGTAGTTGATAGGGTGCCTGGAGAAGAGAGGAAGGATACATTGTAACTCTCTTCAAGGACATGGTACCAGCTCAGTTTTAGCCCTTATTTTTTGTATTTTTCTCTTAGGCTGCTCTGTTCTCCTTGTCCCAGTCACAGAGCCAGAAGGCTATTCTGTCAGACTGACCCAGGAGACGGGGTTAAAGGACATATGGAGAAAGAAAAAATACCTGTGAACCAGAAATGGGAGGGTCAAATGCCACATTCTAGAGTCAGCCCTTAGGCTTAAATGCCACAGGTCATTTTGAGAGCAACAGGTGCTCTGCTTGGATTGATGGGAGCTCATTAGACCTCCTTTGCATCCAAGAGAGTGTTTCCAATTGGAGGTTTGAGGTGGTAAAACCTGATGTGCAGAAATTAATCAGAGCAGAGGAGAAAATAGAAAAAGGATTTGGAGGTCAGAAATATTTTAGCATTGTTACTATGAAGCTGTGAGTGTCAACGCCTGCCTGTGGCCTCTCAGGCACATTTGTCCTGCCTGCTCTGTGCCACATGCCAGGCCATGGCTTTGGCTGACCTTCACTAGCAAGTGGCTCTCCTGAGAGGCTTGGGGTGGAGTAGGGTCTGGGGCCTAAGGCCAGGCTGCCAGGCTGCCAGTCACCCCACCCTCTGTGCCCCCAGCCACCAGCATCTAGGCCACCTTTAAAAAACCCTTGATGTGCTGAGGTGAATTGATGGGTGGGGGCTCTCATTTCTGAGAAGGGGAGGGGGCTGAGAGAGAAAAGAGGGTAGGAGGGTGGGACCCAGAGGAGAGGAGGGAGTGGGCTGCTGTAGGGATGTAAAGCAAATGAGTGAGTGAGTGAGTGAGTGAGTGAGTGAATAAGCAAACAACAGCCCCCACACAGGCAAGCTTCCTCCCCTGCTGTAGGTTCTGTCACCTCCTGGAGCTAGTGCAGTGGCCTTCAGAGCCACCCAGCCACTGCAGCTGATCTTCCTAATTTTCTTAATGTCTTCATGTGTCTTTTCTTGTCTTTGGCCCATTGGTCTGCAAAACCCCTCCTGTGGTAGGAGCACTGGCTCAGATGAACCAGTGGGAGCCATTTTTGGAGATTTTATAACTCTTTTCATCAAAAACAAAACCAAAAACATAACACCAACACAAAAAATCCATTTTCCTTGTTCCTTCTGGCATCATGAAGTAACTTAAGCACTGATGTCACTTTTTGTTCCTAAACCTTTTAACAGTTTTTAAAAAATGTTTTCTCCTCCAGTCTGCTTTGGACTATGGAGTAACCAGAAATTTGAGGTGTGGTATTACAGTTAAATTAACTTCATCCTGTGGATCTAAGCAATTTTAAAGCAAATTTCGTAGCACAAATTATCCCTCCATTGCTTGCTCCTCCCTTGCACTAGGCTCCGCCCCTGCTGGGGGTAGGTGGTGTAGAAGCTTAGTTGGCCCTAATAGGTGGTGTTCTGTCTGAGTTTTACCTGCATGTTCTCATGCCTTTAAATTCACAGAAACTTTGTCAGGGAAGCAAGGGCCGGCTTTTAGAACGAAAATAAAGAAGCTTTTGAAGTGCTTTAATAATTCATTATAAGAACTAGAGTGCACAAACAAGGTGTCTAAAGTTACAAACGTCGTCGTCAGAATTTGGCTGTCCTACATTTACTCCTGATTCCTCTCTGCTGGGCGCGACTTCTCATGTATATATACGTAATCAGTATACAGATATGGACAGAGGTATCACAGGAATGCCTAGTCTCTCTCCTGTACTCAGGTACATGCCTTCAGTTGGCCATATGACTGAACCTGCTGGTCACTCTTCAGTAACAATATCCTGAGAGGGAGTTGCCAGGAGACGAGAAAGATAGAAAAACTGGAAATAGGGAAGATAAACCTGTGGGCAGGAGGTCTTGTAAAAGCAATCTCTTATGCCAAACAAGCTTCTTAACAAGCACAGCATCACTGGACATGGCGGTGCACACTTTTAATCCCAATGTTTCTAGGCAGAGGCAGGTGGATCTCTGAGCTCAAGGCCAGCCTGTTCTATAGAGCAAGTTTCAGCACATCCTGGGCTACAAAGTGAAACCAGGTCTTGAAGAAAGAAAAAAAAAAAGTAGAGCATCTTATAGATTATTTACAGGGGTAAAATGGGATAAAATCACCAAGAAGCTAATCAAGCAATGCCACACAAGGACAGGTCATCTCAAGAGCATGACACAGCCAAGCACATAGCAGTGGCCTTGGGTCTGATAATCATAGCCCCAAATGTTGGGAAAAGTGGGGTTCTCAGAATATGTAGCCAGGCTTGCCCCAGGCCGTTAGCAGCTCTGCCAAGTATATTCCTGGTTACATTGGGGCTTCAGGGAAAAGTCCTCAGGGCCCTGGCTCCAAACCATTACTGGCTCCTCTAAGCATATTCTTGGTTTAAAGAAGGAGCTAAGCCTCTTCTCCACATATATTAGGGCCTCAGGAAAGCCACAGATGCACAACCCAGCCCTCCACAGGAGAGAGGAATTCGCACAAGTTGTTCACTAAGTTTTTTCATATGGACCCTGCCTGACAGCAAACCACCCACACCCAAACAGGGAGGGAGGGAGGGAAGGAGGGAGGAAGGGAGGGAGGGACAGGGGAGAGAGAGAGAGAGAGAGAGAGAGAGAGAGAGAGAGAGAGAGAGAGAGAGAGAGAGAGAGAGAACGAGAACGAGTAGGAGGAGGAGGAGAAGGAGGAGGATAAATAAAATAAAATAGTTTTAGTTACTTCCTAAGGAGAATTTCTACTTGCTTAGCTAGACATGACTGAAGTCATCCCTACCTAATAGGTATAAGTAAGAGCACAGTTAACTAGCCTGCTCCATCAGCAGAAAGGCTTGTTGGAGATTAAGCTGCAAAGGCCCTCCCTCCTTCTCTCTCTCTGTCTCCTCTCTCTCTGTCTCTCTCTGTCTCTCTCTCTCTCTTGGGTAGAAGAGAGCAGAACCAAAATGGTAGGTAAGGAAGCACATTTATATTTACGACGATCCGTAGGGTGGGTTCTTTGAACTGGTACAGGACATTTGGATTGACACTGAACTACTGGCCTTGCCCAAGAACTTTGTTCTTTGGGGGAGGTTAACGGAGGTTACTATTACTTTAAGGGAGGCTGCCCCTAAGCAGAAAACAGCCTTTTGGCCTCCCTTTACCCAATAACAATACTTGTGTTCACCCAGCCAAAGTCCTCCTGCTTAGGGCTTTGCACCATCACTGACATGTTGGGTGCTATTTTGAACATAGTAATAGGCTCCACTGCGCATGTGTTTATTGACTGAGTCTAGGTGTGGAAGGTGCGGTGGAAGGAAGCCGTGCTCCACCTCAGTGAGGGACAGCAGAGGCTGTGGTGTGTTCATTTGCCTCCAGCACCAGTCTGCAGAGGGAGATACAGATTTACAATGGGAAACCACAACCAGATAGAACAGGAGTGTTACCCTGCCTCCCAGTATGTAGCCCAGTCTGACCTCTCTGAAGACCAGCACCCTGTTTCAAAGTGGTAGTGCAGAGAGGACGAAGCCTCCCATGCTTAGTGGAAGAGGACTTGAATAAGATTCTGTCCAGGCGGCTCACCAGTTTTACTCATGTCCCATACCTGGGTGCACGCTACCTCCTTTATCCTCAGGCTTTTTACATGATTTCTCTGCCCTCCTCTGTCTTGTCCAGCAGGACCAGTAATTACGGGGTCACGAGGGGAGCCATACCTGAAAAGATGGGACGAGAAAGAAGGAGGTGAGACCAAGTAGAACTCCTATCAAGGTCTGTTTATTGAATCAAAAGCAAAAGCTTATATGGGGTGGAGGCAGGGGCTAAGCAGCAGGGGCGGGGGCCCAAGAATGCCTCCAGATGATGTCATCAGGGGAACATCCTGTGGTTTATCTCGGAACACTATCTCTCTATCTCTCAGAAAGTCCCTAGCTATCCTGCTGAACAACATCTGCAGGGGGTGAAAGGAGGAAGTTATACAAGGCTGAAAGGAAGAAGTTAGCTTTGGAATGGGCCATCAGTATTTTTCCATAGCCAGTAGATTCTTTTAGCCTTCAGTGACCTTGGGTTGGCTCCTGGCACTCCTCTGTGTTGCTGGGCTTCATCAGTAAGCTCCTGCATGTAAATAAATAGGGTATAGGGCTTTGGATGCCTCTGAATTGTAGGGTTTTTCAGTTCAGCAGTCTGTGTCCTTCCCACGTAGAGAAACTTCACGTTTCTTACACATGTCCTTAAGACCAAGGCTGGCACTTTCTTGGGGGCCTTTACAAGCTGCCTTAGCCATCTTCATATTACCACAGTGAAACACCTGGGGCAGTTTGCAAGGACAGTAATCTCAGTTTCTTCCCATGCCTTTTTCTGTTCAGGAGACAATAACACATCCTGGCAGGCAAGTGTGACAGGACCAAGTGCTGAAAGCACAGAACAGGGGAGAGAAGAGGGAGACATTCTGCCCTTAGCGACCACAGTCTGTCAGAGGCATGCCTTAATAATGCAAACCCCTGCCACAATGGACCACTGGAGGATACTCAACGTCCACACTATGGCAGGAGCCTATTAACTCTGGTGACCACTCACGTACAGGGACAGAGTCCTTGAGTGGGAAGGGACTGGTGGGGAAGAGATTGTGAAAGTCACCGTTTTTGAAGTGGCTTTATTCATTTGGGAGGACGTATCCACTGTAGCTGCTATAGAATCTGTCCCATTTTAAGGAGTGTCTGAGCTGCTGGTGATGTCACATGCCATTAATCCCAGACCTCGGACAGCAGAGGCAAACAGATCTATGTGCCTTTTAGGCCAGCCTGGTTTACAGATTGAGTTCTAGGACAGGCAAAGCTACACAGAGAAATCTTGTCAAAAAAAAACAAAAAACAAAAAATAAAACTCTAACAAACCCCCACAAGATTGTAAAAAAAAAAGAATGTCTCTGAATGGACAAAGGGATTGGGAGTGTAAACCCTGAGCGGAACTTAGAGCTGACTTCAGTCTACTCCAGGAGGGTCACCATGGGGAGCTAGCCTCCCTCAGCCTGCTGGGGCTGTTTGCCCCAGGTTGCACATGATGTTTAACTAGTACATCCTTAAGCACCTGTACAAGTCCTTGAGGAGATTGGGCCTACTAAGGTTTCCTCAAAGGGAAAAAGGGAAGCTTTGAGGCCTCAAAGAACCCATGGCCTTGGCAGGTGTCATAGGATTCTCAAGGGGCCCTTGGTCGATAAACTACTACTCTTTTCACCTAATGAAACAGTTCCCAAGGGTAATAATCTTTGGAAGAGCATATGTGCCTTTGTATAGCCCGAAGGAAGACCTCAGTGGTACACATTTGTGACCGTGTCCCCTGCTTTGGGTGACTCTCTGTGTTATAACGTCTTATGAAGCTGAGTGGAATGCTTCCATAGTGTGCCTGCTTTTCAGTTGAGCACAGAATCCCCAAACAGAATCGCTGCTTTGGAGTTATCCACAGTCCTGCGGTGACCTCACTAAACTCCTTGGTTCGACAAGCCAAACTAAATGGAATTCTTCTTTGTTATGTGTCTTCTATATTTGGGGTGGACAATCCCTTCTGCCCAGCTCCTCGGTGAAAGTCATCTGGCACATGAGACCTAAAAGAAACTGACAGAGTAAAAGAGATGGGTTGCAGTGCAGTATCTACCAGGGGAATATAGGCAGGAGCATCGTCCTCTTTGAGGCCTCCAATGGCGCATCCCTTAGCTATGGTGATAGTTTTATGGCCACTGCTACAGCTAAGAAAGCCTGCACTTGTGGCTCAGCAGTTGGCTCATAGGAATCTTGCCTGGCTAAGGAAGAATTGCAATGGGAAGTGAACATGCAGAAGGTGTCCACCTAAGACACAGCAGCAAAAGAGAATAGAGGGAAGCTGGTCCAGAAGATCTGAATGGGGTCCTGTGAAAGGCTCTTTTATTTGCCTGTGGCAGCTGTTGTCTCAAAAACTAGTGCCTCTGTCTGCTAGCCTAGGCCTGGTCATGGAAGCTCCTTACCTCTGTGCGCTCTATCCCAGGCCTAGGATGTTCTCAGTCTCTGAGACTGACTGCTAAATAAACTCACCCCTCCTTGTTCTTACTGAGCTCCAACTCCAAGAATGAGCCCAGATTTTAATCCATTAGTTCATGCTCCCTGTGTCTAAGGCCCCCAGTCTCTTGAGTGGATGAGTCTGAACATGTGCCTACCTGAAAGCTGTCTTGTGATTCTGTTGTGTGCATCTCTCCCTATATGTGTTTGTCTCTTCTGTGTTACAGAGAGTGCCTGCTGTCTGGTGTGTGTGTGTGTGTGTGTGTGTGTGTGTGTGTGTGTGTGTGTGTGTATGTGTGTGTGTGTGTGTGTGAAAACTCCTGTATAGTTCAGCTTGTGCTGTCACCTTCCCTCTGAGAGTCTGCCTTGCCCTCCAGGAAATTCTTTTGCATGGGAAATGGCAGAGAAGGAGATCTTCCCTGTCAGCTGGCCCTCAGGCAACCTCTAAGCAGCAGAAACCTAAAAACAGCTTTCACAGTCTCAAGTCCTAAGACACAGACATGGAAGGCAGAGCAGGGAAAATAACCTCAAGTGAGACTAGGCTGGTTTCTTAGAGCCTCAAAAGAAAACAATGTAGCTTCAATTTCCCTGTCCACCTATCTGTCTGGGCTCTGGCTTGGAGCCCTGCCTGCTTCTGAAACCCAAAACTGGCCCCATGCCTGAGAACCAGGTGAGAGTATGGTGTGAACCTTGTCTCCCTAGTCCAGAGGTTCCTGCGAGGTGGAGAGCGGCTTCTGCTGTCCTCTTGGGTCCCACACACAATGACCACTAAGACACTGTAGGGAGTAACTCCACCTCCAAAAGTCAGCCCTTTAGCATTGTGTCCACAGGGAGTGGCTGGGTTAAAGGCTGATTCTGGCTAATGGGACTCTGTTTGTTGCAGTGGTCACACAGGGGAAGAGCTGAAACATTGTGGGCCCTTCTCTCTGGTGCTTGGCCTCCCTGCCTCTTACCCCCACTCCCATGCTGCCTTTGGGACATCTGAGATTGGCCCCAGGCGAAGCTTTCATGCCAACTCTCGTGAGGCCTTTGGAAACACACTAACTAGTGTCAACACTGCTTTATCTTAAAATGTCTCTATCCTGAAAAGGGCCTTTCATGGCTATAAACTGCCCACTGTGACTCAGAAAGGGCAGCAACATAGTAGGGCATGGCACAAAAAGGCTCCTCTTTCAAGTCCATGGATGCTCGAAATCTTGCATTACAACAGTTTTCTGAGACCTTACCCCAAGTCCCTGGATGCCAAAAAAAACCCACCTGCCTATTTCCCTCACCCTCTCTCTGTGGGGCATGGCACTAAAAGGCTGTTACTTCAAATCCCCAGGTGCTGGAATACTTGTGTCACAAAATGGCTCTGAATCCCATCCCAAGTCCCAGGAATGCTGCATAAACCACCAGGCTCCTTCCCTTCAGGAATCTCGGAAAATGGCTCCTGATGCCCCAGGTCCTGGTTTCAGATGTCCCCATGGATGTAGATGGGGATGCAGAGGTTTGAGGGGGCTTATGACCACGAAAAACCCCCATCCCAGGTGAGGGGGTGCTCAGCACCACAGAGTACCATTGGTCAGGCCTGAGCCACTTGCTCCTGTAAAACTGTTGAGGGAAGTTTACAAACATCCACTCAGCTGCCTTTGCCCAGCCCCTGACACATACTTTCTTTTCTTTTTCTTTTTCCTTTATTCTCTTCCTTGTTTCTTTCCTTTTTTTCTGAGACAGGGTTTCTCTGTGTAGCCTTGGCTGTCCTGGACTTGCTTTGTAGACCAGGCTGCCCTGGAACTCACAGTTCTCAGCCTGCCTCTGCATCCCAAGTGGTGAGATTAAAGGCTTGGCCTTCTGCAAACAGGCAGTTTGTGAGATCAGCACAGCAGGCTGCTCTAACCATTAGGGACACCATTGGATCAGGCTCATCCTGAGGACCTCTAAGGAGGGCACAGGCAAGGGTCCATAACAGCTGGACCAGAAAGAAGTCAAAAAGGAGTGTCAGGGCTGAATGGAGAAGGAGTCTATGAGAAAACTTGGAAGTAAGGATAGGGTGCCCTGCAGCAGGAAGACTGGTGCTGGTCTTGTGGGTGGGGCTGTGACTGCTGAGGTCAATAGTGGTGGGCGGGGCTTGTATGCTAGGGTGGAAGGGTGGGTGGATCTGGACCTAGTAAGAGCTAGAGAAGGAAACTTTGTGCCCTTGGTAACAGGCACTAGAAGGGGGACCATGTGGGGGGGAGGGGCAGTGTTCTGTAGTGCTAACAGCTGAGGGGGGAAGGTAGACAGACTGAGGCAGGGGTGTGAGGGCCAACCTGCATCTGCATGGGGTGGAGCCCACCTGATCACTGGGGAAGCAGGAAGTGGTTAGGTGTTAGGGGTGTGGCTGTGGATCCTGCAGCATAGACATAAGGCCCTGCCAGGGTGGGAGGCAAGGTGATCATTTATAAATTCGGCTGGGCTCTGGATGTTGACATGAGAGGAGGCAGGGTCACCCTAAGAGCAGGATGGGGTTGTGTAGGTGTATACTAGTATGTGGTTGTGAGAGCTGACTGAAGAGTGGTGGGCTGAGCTCTCTTGCTGATCCAGGGCTTCACTGAGGTCTGGTCCTTCTCTGAGTGCTGGATTGCGACAGTCTAACTTTTGGTCCCTACTTAATGTTGCCCAGAACCGCTGAAGGAGAAGGGGGTCCAGGGCTGTTTCTGCTGTGGCAGTTGTTGTGGGCTGGGCTGTGTGAGTGGTGAGATAAGTGAGCAGGGAATGCAGAGCACCAGGCCAAGGCTATGATGTGAGTGGTCACTTTCTGAGGAGGGGGCAGAAGGCTGAATCCTCACTTGACCTTCATTTGGCAGAGAACACCTGTAGCAGTGGGGCACTGTGACCTGCTGAGATAGAGTAGTGGGTGGGGGCTGTGGTTGGAAAGGTCAGGGAAGGGCAGTGGGTTTCAACCTTCCTAATGCTGTGACTCTTTAACACAGCCCCTCATGTGTTTCGTTGCTATTTTACACCTGCAATTTTGCCACTGTTACAAATGGAACCTCAACATACATAGCTGGTGTTGGGGTCGCGACCCACGGGATGAGAACCATGTCTGTAGGGGGGGTGAAGTATTGTACATTCACAGGGAGAAGCTTTGAGTGCTGAGTTAAAGAGCTGTAGGTGCGGGTAGGAGAACAGAAGCTGTCTCTGCTGGGGTAGCTTGTGCTGGAGGTGTTGTGAGTGGGGCTGTGATGACTTAGGTAGTAGTAGTAGGCAGGGCTTGATGCTTAGGTGCAGCTGAGTCTGATGGTGTAGGCATAGTGGGCAGAGCTTGCAAGCCATGGTAGGAGCTTTGAGCAGTGACAGGTCTGCCTCCTGTCTTGTAAGGTGATGGACACGTTGAGGGCTGAGTGAAGTATAAAGTGTTGGCAAAACTACTGAATGCAGTGGAGAAGAGGGAGCCTGTTTGTGTGTGCTGCGGCAACTCTTGTGGGTGGGGCTGTGAGAGCTTTCCTAGGTGGGCTGCATTTGGACTGGATATTCCCAGGAAGGGCCAATCATCTTACCTATCTCCTTTTTGGGAGGAATATTAAGTGTTCACCAGTCCAGCTCTGGATTTTCTTTAGTAGGCATATTTGGATGCAGCAGATGCAGGGAAGTAGCCTGGAGTCTCAATTGAGAGGGCTTATTAAATATAGATTTTAGACAAGGAAATGGGTTCTACAGTGTATGATTGGATGACATCTGGGCAGAAAAGCTGCAAGCAGAGAGTTACAAGACTTAGAGTTTCATGGTTGGGTAATAGGCCTATAGAAAATATTGGCTGAGGCAGTCATGGGGGCATTAGGAACCCTGGCCTGGCCTCTCCTAATTGGTTGTTGCTATGTGCCAGACCCCCTGCTGCTCAGCTTGACCAGCAGAGGGTGTATTTGGATTTTCCCAAGGTGAGCTGATTGAGTGGCCAGTGAACATTTTTTTCTGTTTAGGCTAGTGTGTGCTTAGTCTGGAATCTGGGTTCAGCCCTTGCCTAGGTTGAAGACAAAATGGAGTTTCCTTTGCAAAATGGAGTCTCTTTTTCAAAAGGGAGTTTGTTAGGTCCTTGCAAACAAGATCTTTTATACTGAGAGTTTTATTTTACATTTTAACCCGTTTGTGTGTGTCTGCAGGTGCAGGCAGATACCCTGAAAAGCTTATTCAGTATTTGTCAGGTAAGCCATTCAGTTGTAGAATAATATAGTTATCCGTATCCTAGATGGCATTAAACAGGAAACTATAAAAACCCAACATCTACAGGAACTCAGAAATGCTAACATCAGGTTGTTTCAGTTTTCTTTAGGGATTTTTTTTATTAATTTATTCTTGTTGCATCTCAATGGTTATCCCATCACTTGTATACTCCCTTTCTTCCCTCCCTCCCATTTTCCCCTTATTCCCCTACCCTATGGCTGTTCCTGAGAGGGATTACCTCCCCCTGTATATGCTCATAGGGTATCAAGTCTCTTCTTGGTAACCTGCTGTCCTTCCTCTGAGTGCCACCAGGTCTTCCCCTCCAGGGGACATGGTCAAATATGAGGCACCAGAGTATGTGAGAGAGTCATATCCCACTCTCCATTCTACTGTGGAGAATGTCCTGTCCATTGGCTAGATCTGGGTAGGGGTTTAAAGTTTATGGCCCGTATTGTCCTTGGCTGGTTCCTTAGTTTGAGTGGGACCCCTGCGCCCAAATCTGCCTATCATAATGTTCTACTTGTTGGTTTCTAGGACCCTCTGGATCCTTTTACTTTGCCATTCTCCCATGCTTCTCTCATCTAGATTCCCAATAGGATGTCCTCTCCTCTCTCCCAGTTTCCTAATAAGTGAAGGCTTTCCTGGGACATGCCCCTTGGTCTAATATGCAGATATAAGTGAGTATATACCATTTGATACTTTCTGCTTCTGGGACAACTCACTGGCTATGATCATTTCTAGCTCAATCCATTTATCCACAAATTTCGGGAATTCCTTGCTTTTAATAGCTACATGGTATTCCATAGTGTATATGTACCACAGTTTCTTTATCCATTCTTCTATTGATGCCCACTCTCTCCATATCTCTTCAATATAGTACTCGAAGTTCTAGCCAGAACAATAGGACGACAGAAGGAGATCAAGGGTATCAAAATGGGAAAGGAGGAAGTCAAATTATCCCTATTTGCAGATGATATGATAGTGTACATAAGTGACCCTCAAAATTCCACCAGAGAACTCCTACAGTTGATAAACACCTTCAGCAAATAGGCTGGATACCAAATTAACTCAAAAAAGCCTGTAGCCTTCCTATACACAAATGACAAGCTTGCAGAGGAAGAAATTAGGAAAGCCACACCCTTCACATTAGCCAAAAGCAATATAAAATATTTAGGAGTTACTCTAACTAAGCAAGTGAAGGACTTGTTTGAAAAAAAATTTCAAAACTCTGAAGAGATTGAAGATGACATGAGAAGATGGAATGATCTTCCTTGCTCATGGATCGGGAGAATTAACATAGTAAAACTGGCCATCCTACCAAAAGCAATCTACAAATTCAATGCAGTCCCTATCAAAATACCTAAACAATTTTTTAAAGACATTGAAAGGTCAATTCTGAACTTCATATGGAAAAACAAAAAACCCAGAATAGCTAAAACAATCTTGTCCAATAAAAGGTGCTCTGGAGGAATCTCCATACCTGATCTCAAACTGTACTGTAAAGCAATAGTAATTAAAACAGCATGGTACTGGCACAGCAACCGGCTGCTTGATCAGTGGAATCAAATCGAAGACCCAGATATGAATCCACACACATATGGTCACACTTGATTTTCAACAAAGAAGCCAAATCCATTTATTAGAAAAAGGATAGTATTTTCAACAAATGGTGCTGGTCTGACTGGATGTCTATGTGTAAAAAAATGCAACTGGACCCATATTTGTCACCTTGCACAAAACTCAAATCAAAGTGGATTAAAGACCTCAACATAAAACCAGCGACACTAAGTCATTTAGATGAAAAAGTGGGGAAGAGCCTGGAACATATTGGCACAGGAGACAACTTCCTGAGAGAGAGAGAAGAAAGATCCTATCTATAAAACAAAATAAAGATTGCTTTACCCAGGTAAAATATGATGATCACAATGTAAGTCATTCAGTGAGATTCCAGCAACCATGCTTAGTAATCCTTCCTGTGTGTGTTTTTTTTAACTTACTTATTTTTAAGCAGACATTTGTTATACTGAAGTAGCCAGAAAGCCAGCATGAGTTTTGTTGTGCTCATAGGCATCAGACATAGCTATCTGCCCATTTTGCCTGTCAGAAGGGAAATGGTTCCTTTTGGTGAAGGGGAACTAGATGTCTTTGGACCTAACAGTCCAGAATTGGTTGACCAAAAGGGGCAGCATGGTTTCTTCTGTAAGTGCTTCTCAGCTGAAGTTAGGGTAGGTACTGGAGGCAGTGACCTCAGAGTGAGTCAGCAGGCAGGACAATCAGAGGACTGACTGTCTCTATGCTGATGTCAACTCACACAGTTGTGACACCTGAATAGGGCAAGGGGACACTCCCTCCTCTGTGTTCCCTCAGGCATGGCCATTTCTGTTGGCCTGACCTTGTGGGGCCTTTCTCTAGAAGCCTCCATCCTATCCAGTGAGTGCCACTTCCCCTCCCTGATCACTCCTGTGCACAGACAGGCACAAGAGCACCAAACCCCAGGTTTGCATGGCCTGTCCTTAAGCAAAACCCCACTGCCAGGCATGTTGTTGAGAAACAGCAGAGCATCAATATCAGTGGAGTTTCACGGCACACAGGGCATGTGACCTGGGCCTCCTCACTGAGCTCACAGCCTAATGGCAAGAAGGGGAGGGCCCAGGAGGAGCAGCACAGAGCTTGCCACCTGCCTGCCTCCACACTCAGGAGGAAGGAGGAAGAGTGGGTGGCAGGAGGTAGGGCAGACCCAGCACTGCTTTAGACCCTCCAGGAGGGAGATCACAGCCATAGGAGGGCAAAGTGCACAAACTCTGCTCCAGAGTGTCCTTCCCTTCGAGTGGATTCCAGGACTTTCAGTCTTAGGGCCGCTGGGTGGGCTCAGCCTTGTGGTCACCAGGCAGCACAGGCCTCCATCTCACAGTGTTCTGGCCATGCATCCAGGTTCAGGCCTAAAGACCCCCATCCCAGGTGAGGGGGTGCACAGCACCACAGAGTACCATTGGTCAGGCCTGAGCCAGCTGCTCATGTAAAACTGTTGAGGGAAGTTTACAACCATCCACTCAGGTGCCTTTGTCCAGCCCATGACACAGCTTTTCTTTTCTTTATCTTTTTTCTTTTTCTTTCTTTTCTTTTCTTTCCTTTCTGTTTTTTTTTTCTGAGACAGGGTTTGTCTGTGTACCCTGGGCTGTCCTTGACTTGCTTTGTAGGCCAGGCTGGCCTGGAACTCACAGTTCTCTACCTCCCTCTGCCTCCCAAGTGGTGGGATTACAGGCTTGGTCTTCTACAGACATGCAGTCTGTGAGGTCTGTGCAGCATGATGCACTAACTATTAAGGACACTATTGGATCAGGTTCATCCTGAGGACCTCAAAAGAGGGCAGGAAAGGGTCCATAACACCTGGACCAGAAAGAAGTTGAAAAGGAGTGTCAGGGGATGGGCCAGGGCTGAATGGAGAAGAAGTCTATGAGAAAACTTAGAAGTGAGGATAGGGTACCCTGCAGCAGGAGGACTGGTGCTGGTCTTGTGGGTGGGGCTGTGACTACTGAGGTCAATGGTGGTGGGCGGGGCTTGTATGCTAGGGTGGAAGGGTGGGTGGATCTGGACCTAGTAACAGTTAAAGAAGGCAACTTTGTACAATGTGGAATCCCTGGGAACAGATGCGGGAGAGGTGGGGGAGGGGCGGTGTTCAGGAGTGCTTAGAGCTGAGGCAAGGAGGTAGAAAGACTCAGGCAGGGGTGTGAGGGCCAACCATGGTGTGAGGGGCCCACCTGATTACTTGGGAAGCAGGAAGTGGTGAGGTGTTGGGGGCGTGGCTATGGATCCTGCAGTGTGGAGGTAAGGGGCTGCCAGGGTCGAGGCTAGGTGATCAGTTACAAAATTGGGCTGGGCTCTGGATGTTGACCTGAGAGGAGGCAGGGTCACCCTAAGAGCAAGACAGGGCTGTGTAGGTGTATACTAGTGTGGTGTTGTGAGAGCTGACTGAAGAGTGGTGGACTGAGCTCTCTTGCTGATGAAGGGCTTGATTGAGGTCGTCTGGCCTTTAGCTCAGTGCTGGATTGTGTCAGTGTTACTTTTGGTCCCTACTTAATGTTGCCCAGAACCGCTGAAAGAGAAGGGGGCCCAAGGCTGTTTCTGCTGTGGCAGTTGTTGTGGGCTGGGCTGTGTGAGTGGTGAGATAAGTGAGCAGGGAATGCAGAGCACCAGGCCAAGGCTATGATGTGAGTGGTCACTTCCTGAGGAGGGGGCAGAAGGCTGAATCCTCACTTGATCTTCATTTGGCAGAGAACACCTGTAGCAGTGGGGCACTGTGACCTGCTGACATAGAGTAGTGGGTGGGGGCTGTGGTTGCAAAGGTCAGGGAGGGGCAGTGGGTTTCAACCTTCCTAATGCTGTTACTCTTTAACACAGTCCCTCACGTGATTCGTTGCTATTTCACAACTGGAATTTTGCCATGGTTACAAATGGAACCACAACATACATAGCTGGTTTGGGGGGTGCGACCCATGGGTTGGGAATCCTGTCTGTGGGAGAGTTACAATGTATCCATCCTTCCTTTCTTCTCCACCCACCCTATCAACTACCTATGAGGTCAACTTCATGGACACATAGAGATGTTTATGTTGTGACTTTGATGTTATGTTTAGTTTAATTTTGATACAGTTTTACACGATACATAACAGTAACGTAGTACTTCCAAAAACTAACAGTTTGCCACTGGCAAATTTCAACAACAACAACAACAAAATACTTAAAGTTGTAAGGGGTAAAGAGCTGCTAAACGAAGGTAGCCTCTGTTGTGTCTCAATTCCCTAAAGAGTAGTTAGTTGTTCCAAGCAGGCCTTCTCAGGAAATTTTATATAAAGGTGGGATGAGCTTTCTCTATAGTACTATTCAATCTCATGGTATTAATAGATAGAAATGTGATGCGCCTAAAGTAAACAAATTTTGATATATAAGGGTTTGTATATAAAGATTGAGATGGATACATATTTGCAAAAAAAAAACCAAAAATGCAAGAAGCTTTCTCATAACCTATAAAATCTCAAGTAAGTTGTTTAAAGTACACAGAGAATGCTTGAGACCCTCCAGGAGGGAGATCACAGGCACAGGAGGGCAAAGGGCACACACTCTGCTCCAGAGTTTCCTTCCCTTCGAGGGGTTTCCTAGGCTTTCAGTCTTAGGGTCCCATTCTGGGCTCAGCCTTGTGGTCACCAGGTAGCACAGGCCTCCAGCTCACAATGTCCTGGCCATGAATCCAGGTTCAAGCCGAAAGACCCCAACCCCAGGTGAGGGGATGCACAGAACCACAGAGTACCATTCGTTAGACCTGCCCAAGCTGCTCCTGTAAAACTGTTGAGGGAAGTTTACAGACATCCACTCAGGTGCCTGTGTCCAGCCCCAGACACATCTATTCTTTTCTTTTTCTTTCTTCTTTCTTTTCTATTTACTTTTTCTTTTTTTCCCCCAGAGACAGGGCCTCTCTTTGTATCCTTGGCTATCCTGGACTCACTTTATAGACCAGGCTGGCCTTGAACTCAGTTCTCAGCCTGCCTCTGCTTCCTGAGTGTTGAAATTTGAGGTTTGGTCTTCTGCAGACCACTGTGAGATCACTGGAGCAGGCTGCTCTAACCATTAGGGACACTATTGGATCAGGCACATCCTGAGGACCTCTAAAGAGGGCAAGGGCAAGGGTCCATAACAGCAGGCCCAGAAAGAAGTCAAAAAGGTGTGTCAGGGGATGGGCCAGGGCTGAATGGAGAAGGATTCTTGAGAAAAGTTGGAAGTGAGGATAGGGTGCCCTGCAGGAGGAGGACTGGTGCTAGTCTTGTGGGTGGGGCTGAGATTCATGAGGTCAAGAGTGGTGGGCGGGGCTTGTGTGCTAGGGTGGAAGGGTGGGTGGATCTGGACCTAGTAAGTGTTAGAGAAGGAAACTTTGTACACTGTGGAATCCCTTGGGAACAGGTGCTGGCAGGGGAGGGGGATGGGCGGTGTTCTGAAGTGCGTAGACCTGAGCCAGAAAGGTAGACATACTGAGGCAGAGGGCCAACCTGGATGTGATGGGCCCAGTAAATTACTAGGGAAGCAGGAAGTGGTGAGGTGTTGGGGGCGTGGCTATGGATCCTGCAGTGTGGAGGTAAGGGGCAGCCAGGGTGGGAGGCAAGGTGATCTCTTACAAAATTGGCCTGGGCTCTGGATGTTAACCTGAGAGGGGGCAGGGTCACCCAAGAGCAGGATGGGGCTGTGTAGGTGTACACTAGTGTGGGGTTGTGAGAGCTGACTGAAGAGTGGTGGACTGAGCTCTCTTGGTGAAGCAGGGCTTGATTGATGTAGTCTAGCCTTAAGCTCAGTGCTGGATTGTGTCAGTATAACTTTTGATACCTACTGAGTGTTGTCTGGACTTGCTGAAGGAGAAGACTGTCCAAGGGCTGTTTCTGATGTGGCAGTTGTTGTGGGCTGGGCTGTGTGAGTGGTGAGATAAGTGAGCAGGGAATGCAGAGCACCAGGCCAAGGCTATGATGTGAGTGGTCACTTTCTGAGGAGGGGGCAGAAGGCTGAATCCTCACTTGACCTTCATTTGGCAGAGAACACCTGTAGCAGTGGGGCACTGTGACCTGCTGAGATAGAGTAGTGGGTGGGGGCTGTGGTTGCAAAGGTCAGGGAAGGGTAGCAGGTTTCAACCTTCCTATTGCTGTAACTCCTTAACACAGCCCCTCATGTGTTTTGTTGCTATTTCACAACTGGAATTTTGCCACTGTTACAAATGGAACCTCAACATACATAGCAGTGTGGAGGTCGCGACCCATGGGATGAGAATCCTGTCTGTAGGGGGGGTGAAGCATTGTACATTCTCAGGAGAAGCTATGAGTGCTTCGTTAAAGAGCTGTAGGTGTGGGTGGGAGAACAGAAGCTGCCTCTGCTGAGGTAGCTTGTGCTGGAGGTGTTGTGAGTGGGGCTGTGATGACTTAGGTAGTAGTGGTAGGCGGGGCTTGATGCTAAGGTGCAGCTGAGGCTGATGATGTAGGCATAGTGGGCAGAGCTTGCAAGCCAAGGTAGGAGACTTGAGCAGTGCCAGGCCTACCTCCTGTCTGGCCAGTTGATGGACACATTGAGGGCTGGGTGAAGTGTAAAGCATTGGCAAAACTACTGAATGCAGTGGAGAAGAGGGAGCCTGTTGGTGTGTGCTGCAGCAACTCTTGTGGGTGGGGCTGTAAGTGCTTTCCTAGGAGGCTGCATTTGGACTGGTCATTCCCAGGAGGTCCAATCATCTTACCTATCTCCTTTTTGGAAGGAATATTAAGTGTTCACCAGTCCAACTCTGGATTTTCTTTAGTAGGCATATTTAGAGTTATTAACAATGTTATGTCCAAATTTAGAGAGACTCTCTGAACAGACCAGCCAAGAGGCGAGTCCAAATGCAGTGGCAAGGATCTCTTTATATTGCAGGGTCAAACCCAGGACACACCTCCAATGCGCTGACGCAGCAGGTGCAGGGAAGTGGCCTGGAGTCTTAGTTGAGAGGGTTTTAAAAAAATAGGTTTTAGACAAATAGCTTCTACAGTATATGATGGATGACATCTGGTCAGAAAAGCTGCAAGCAGAGAGTTACAAGACTTAGAGTTTCATGGTTGTGTAATAGGTGTAGGGGCAAGTTGGCCTATAGAAAAGATTGGCTGAAGCAGTCATGGGGGCATTAGGAACTTTGGCCTGGCCTCTTCTAATTGGTTGTTGCTATGTGCCAGACCCCCTGCTGCTCAGCTTGACCAGCAGAGGGTGTATTTGGACTTTCCCAAGGTGAGTTGATTGTGTTGCCATGGAATATTTTTTCTGTTCAGGCAAGTTTGCACTTAGTCTGTAATCTGGGTTCAGCCCTTGGCTAGGTTGAACACAAAATGGAGTTTCCTTTGCAAAATGGAGTTTCTTTTTCCAAAGGGAGTTTGTTTGGTCCTTACAAACAAGATAGTGTAAACTGACCGTTTTATTTTACATTTTAACATGTTTGTGTATGTCTGCAGATGTAGGCAGATACTCTGAAAAGCATATTCACTATTTGTCATGGAAGCCTTTCAATTGTAGAATAATATAATTACCTGAATCCTATATGGCATTAAACAGAAGAGTATAAAAACCCAACATCTACAGGAACTCAGAAAATGCCAACACCAGGTTGTTTCAGTTTTCTTTAGGTATTTTTAATGATATTCAATAATACTACACGTGGTTTACAACCATCTATAGTGATATCTGCTGCCCTCCTCTGGCTTGCAGGCACACATGCTGTGTAAATAATAAATACATCTTTAAATAGAATTTTTTTCTTTAAGATCCTAAGGTACAGCTTATATTTTAGTCCTTTGAATTCACATAGTGTCTTTTCTTGGGCCAATTAGCTTTGTTTTCTATCTTTGTCCTAGTGTCAGATGGTGTCCTGACCCAGGACAGGTATGTTGGAGGACATTTTAAAACAAGCATGCTTGGGTTGGGAGATGGAGCGTCTAATCCAACTCCAGAGCCAGCTCTTTAATAGACTAGTATAGCATGAAGCAATAGAATTTCAACTAATATTAGTGAAAAGAGATGGGGAAGAATATGCCATCCTCACCAACAGAAAAGCCTACCCAGAATGCCATCCAATTCAGAACATCTTTGACCAATATACAAGGACAATTAGATTTATTAAAAGAAAAAAACCAAAAATGAAAAGAAAAAACAAAAACAAAACCAGAACACTGTGGTTATTAAAGATAAAAGCACAGAACGATACTTACACCTCAATTGTGGGAGAATTCAGTGCCCCACTCTAACCAATGGACAGATCACTGAGGCAGAAACAAAATAGAGAAATGCTGAAACCAACAGATGGAATGAATCCAATGGAACCAATGGTTATCTATAGAACTTTTCACCCAAACACAAAAATATATTCTCTCTTCTTAGCCCCTCATGGAACCTTTTTGAAAGTTGGCAGTATATACTCTGTCACAAAGCGAACTGTAACTTATACAAAAAAAAATGAAATTACCTATTGTGCTTTTTCAGGTCGCCATGGATTAAGATGGATCTCAACAACAGAAATAAGAAAAACCATACACAATCATGGAAAATGACCAACTCCCTACTCAGTAAAAACTGAGCCAGGGAAGAAATGAAAAAGAAATTAAAGACTTTCTAAAATCAATGAAAATGAAGGCACAATATACCCAAGCTTATGGGATACAATGAAAGCAGTACTAAGAGGAAAGTTTTTAGCACTAAGCGCCTTCATACAGAAATTGGGGAGATTCCATACTAGCCACTTAACAGCTCCTCTGGAAGCTTCCACAACAAAAGAGGCTGACACACCCAAGAGGAGTAGATGCCTGCAAATAATCCAACTCAAGCTGAAGTCAACAAACTAGAAACAGAGGACAAGACAAAGAATGAACTGAAGCAAGAAGCAGTTCTTTAAGAAAGTCAACAAGATAGACAAAAGACACATACTTAGCCAAACTAACTAAAAGGAGGAGAGAAAATATCCAAATCAACAAAATCAGAAAGGAAAACCAGAACATAACAACACACATTGGGGGAAAACACCAAAGAAACATTAGGTCTTACTTCAAAAAACCATAATCTATGAAATTGGAAAATCTAAATGGAATGGACAATTTCCGTGGTTGATTCAATTTACCAAATCTAAATCAAGATCAGGAAAACAAGTTAAATATCTCCATAACCTCTAAGGAAAAGAAGCAGTCATTGAATGTCTCCCAAACCCGGGGGGAGGGGGGGGAAGCCTCAGGACCAGATGATTTTAGCTCAGAATTCTACCAGACTTTCAAAGAAGAGCTAATACCAATACTCTTCAAACTTTTGCACAACATAGAAATAGAACGAACATTGGCAAACTCACTCTATATGGCCACAGTCATTCTGGTACCTAAAACACACAAAGACCCATTAAAGAAAAAAATTTCAAGCCAATTTCCCTTATGAACATTGATGAAAAAAATACTCACAAACCGAATCCAGGGACACATGAAAGGTTTCATTTGCTATGACCAAGAAGGCTCCATTCCAGTAACGGAGAGGTGGTTCAACATATAAAAATCCATGAACATAATCCATCATATAAATAAGCAGAAAGAAAAACAAACATGATCATCTCATTAGATGCTAAAAATCATGTGATAAAATCCTACACTACTTCATGATGAAGGCCTTGGAGAGATCAGGGATAAATGTTCTGATAAGATGGAGCGCTGACTACTTACTACTCAGTCCCAAGCCCAATATCTTAATTTCCCTTGGGTGGGATTCTGAATATAGACTTGAGGGTGCCTCTCAACTTGCTAGAAACAAGTCTGTCCAATCTGTATACCAAGTCTTCTGGACTGAGAAAAGAATGTTCCATGTTTTTACTGGGTCTCAAAGGCATAAGCCTACCCCAGATGTCTTATAGACATAATATTAACTTTTGTCCCTAGTCTGTATTTGTCTCTGCAGGTGTTTACCTGGCTAACAGACTCCATCCAGAGCTGCTGAGAGCTGGACCTGCTGGAAGTTGATGTAAACTAGTCTCGCAGATGTGACTACTCCCTGTCTCTTCAGCTGGATCAGCTAAACAGATGTTTTTGGTATGTGTCCCTTTACCTAGCCTTTGACTACCTTTTCAGCCTTTCTAGACCCCAATAACAGTGCCACTAATGTCACCAGGAAAAAAATGACAGAAGAGAATGACATTGCCCATTGTCCCACTTTACAGGCTGAAATGCTGAGTCAAGGGCAACTCTCTGGCAGTAGGGACTAATGGCCATAAGAAAAAAAAGCTCTTAGTTCCATTTAAAGCAGTTGTGCTTTGTGCCCACCTCATATCCATCAAAAAGTGGGTGCCATCTGGATAATGGTCATGAGAGCACAGTACCTGGCCCTACAACAGGCCAAGCCAGAGGAATACTTGTCCCTACAGCAGGCCAACTCAGCGAATAAGTTTCAGGAAGACCCGTGATTGGGCCTTCAGGAGACCTGTCGGAGGAGGGGAATGAGAGACCAGAAGAACTAAAATTGGGTTTCAGGGTCACCGGGACAAAGGTTGAGAAATGGGCCTAAAGGGGAGACCAGGCATGATAAGGCATATCTGACCAGCTGAGGTAGAAAGAACCAATCTGGCTGCAGGAGGGCAGGGAGGGTCCTGGAATCCTGTGTTGGGACAATGAAACTATGTCAGTTCTCAGTTTGAATCTTGACACACTTGACCTTTCCTAAGATGAGCTGGGTCAAGTTGCTCAACTTCATCCAGGAAAGAGGGCCTGGGGCTCAGACTGAGAGCCCTGCCCAAGGTTGTTTGTGTAATAGCAGTCCTGGGAAGGCTATGTGAGTCCCTGCCTGTGTGCTGGCCTAGAGTTTCCTTAAATAGTCCCTGGACTTCTCACCTGGATGTGTCCAGACTGGGAACTCATAATCCTCACAGATGTCTCCAGCTAAGGTCAAGTTCCTCCCCTCCATGAAATCCTAAACTCTCTCAGGAGAAGTAAACTGGTGCTATCATCTGTTGACCACGGGGGCCAGGAGGCATGTGAGGGCAGATCTTGAGTGACATGCACATGACCCAGCTATGCCTATGTAAAATAGGGTTTCCTAAAGTACACCCGATGTGCCTTCATCTTACCTGTTCCTCTTGACGTTTTCCCTTTCTACCAGAATGAATCTGGCTAAAGACTCCCCTGCCCACCTTTCAGTAAGAAAGACACTTCCTGCCTTGCAAGGTGGACACAGGGACATAGGTGAACTGTGCCACCTCATTTTTCTTAGCTTCAGATAGCCACAGTCCTTGGGGGAAGGTTCAAGCTTTGAATCTCTTTTACCCTTGGCTGTGACCCTGGGCTGTTGCTCAGAAATTTCCTGGCAACATGTGCAGAGGGCAGGGACCCATGAGAATGGAATCTCCTGCTTCCAGATACCTGACTAGTGTGAGGAGACACCACCAGGTCAGTAGCTATAGCCTTCTGCAGCCAGTATGCTGAGGGCAGAAAACTGCAGCTGCTGTCCTTGGAAGAGCAAGGCCGACCCAAGGGTGTGGAAGCCTGGGCCTCCAGAATAGTGCCAAGTGTTAGCTAGGATAGGACTCAGATTCTTGGCTCACCTTTAAGATGTTTCTTTGGCACCATGAGATTTGTTTTAATGTAGTAAGAACTGAAACTGGCTCAATTTCAGAAAAATGGTGACTTTTTCCCAGTCTTTAGTGGACCGGGATTTTCTGAGCTTGATTTGTTTCTGAACAGCGCGCAGATTATACTTGTGTTATCTGCATATTTCTTCTCCTTGTCCATCTCTTCCTCCTCTTCCTCCCCCTCCTCCCCTTCCTCGTCTTCCGTTCACTCATCCTGCACACAGGCAGGGACTCACAAAGCCATCCCAGGACTCCTATTACACAATCAGCCTTGGGCAGGGCTCTCAGTCTGAGCCCCAGGCCCTCTTTCCTGGATGAAGTTGAACAACTTGACCCAGCTCATCTGAGGAAAGGTCAGGTGTGTCAAGATTCAAACTGAGAACTGACAGAGTTTCATTGTCCAAACACAGGATTCCAGGGCCCTCCCTGCCCTCCTGCAGCCAGACTGGTGCTTTCTACTTCAGCTGGTCAGATATGCCTTATCATGCCTGGTCTCCCCTTTAGACCTATTTCTTAACCTTTGTCCCGGTGACCCTGAAATCCAATTTTATTTCTTCTGGTCTCTCATTCTCCCCCTCTGACTAGTGCCCTGAGGCCTAATCATGGTTCTTAACACTTTTTTTATTCTCTGAGTTGGCCTGCTGTAGGGACAGGTATTCCTCTGACTTGGCCTGTTGTAGGGCCAGGTACTGTGCTCTCATGACCATTATCCGGATGGCACCCACTTTTTGCTTGATATGAGGTGGACACAAAGCATGACTGGTTTAAACAGAACTAAGAGCTTTTTTTCCTTGTGGCCATTTGTCCCTCCTGCCAGAGAGTTGCCCTTGACTCAGCATTTCAACCTGTAAAGTGGGACAATGGGCAATGTCATTCTCTTCTGTCATTTTTTTTCCTGGTGACATTAGGTGTACTGTTATTGGGGCCTAGAAAGGCTGAAAAGCTAGTCAAAGGCTAGGTAATGGGGCACTTACCAAAAGCATCTGTTTAGCTCATCCAGCTGGAGAGACAGGGTGTAGTCACATCTGCGAGACTGGTTTACATCAACTTCCAGCAGGTCCAGCTCTCAGCAGCTCTGGATGGAGTCTGTTAGCCAGGTAAAAACCTGCTGAGACAAATACAGACTAGGGACAAAAGTTAAAGTTGTGTCTATAAGACAGCTGGGGAAGGCTTATGCCTTTGAGACCCAGTAAAAGCGTGGACATTCTTTTCTTACTCCAGAAGACTTGGTATACAGATTGGGCAGACTTGTTTTTAGCATGATGAGAGGCACCCTCAAGTCTATATTCAGAATACAACCAAAGGAAAATTAAAATCTTGGGCTTGGGAGTAATTAGTAAGTAGTCAGTGTTCTATCTTATGAGAACTTTTATCCCTGATTGCCGATGCCGCTCCTGTCCAGCAGGAAAGACACCAACACCGGGAATTCTTCTTGCAGCAGTTTTTATTCAGGATCCTGGAGTAACCATGGGAAAAGCTCCCAAAGAACCTTTTATAGTGTGCCTGTCCTATCAGAAACTGCCACGTCGCCACTCCTGGTTGGTGCATTCGGATCACACCACCTCACGCCATGCCTTGTCAGATCACACCACCTGACGATATGACTTGTTTGAATCACGCCACCTCACATCATGCCTTCAGGCAGGCACCTAAGGGGCTTGCTCACTGCACATGCGCATAAGGATTACTCACTGCGCATGCGCAAAGGATTTTCTCACTGCGCATGCGCAGAAGGGGGCGCATTGCGCCGGTGAAGCAGCAGGGGGTGCTGCTATCTGTGGCTCTCCACAGTTCCCCCTTATTCATTAAATTTTGAACAAGTGGCACAGAGAATGCCTGGTAGGTTGTCCCCCCTGCACTGGAGAAATAGGCTGACATGATGGTTGACCATTGGCCTTATAGCACATCCCAAACTTCTTCTTCTTCTCCTCCCTCGCTTTATTAGAAAAGGAGGTAGATGGATCCATCATATATAGGTGAGCTTGGGTTCGCGAAGGGAGCGGGCATTAACCAGAGCGGGGAAGCATTGACCTGATCATCCTGGGGCCACATTGGCCTGTCAAGATGTCTTTTTGAGGAGGAGAGGGGGGTCCTGATCTGCTGTCTGTGGGCATCCCAACATACAGCGAACAAGACAGTTTCTGACATCAGCCTCTATGCAATCAGGTTTTCTTCTCGGGGGACTCAGAGTCGGACAATCGGGTCCTCCCCCTGCGGTACCTCGTCCTACACCCCTTGCAGGTGCCCATGCCTTACAGCCGGCAATATCTGAGTATATGCCATTTTCACCATGCCAAGGAAGGGGAAACGGAAGCACATTAGTGTCATGGCCTTGGTCTGCCAAGTGCATGGGGGATCTATACCCGTCATTGACTACTTCTCTATCATGCCAAGCCACATTTGAGGAGATTGCCCAGCCTCCAGTGCAGCAAATGCTTGCATCATAGAGGCCTGTGTGCGATGTTGGCGGGCGTGCATCCTGCATATGCACCAGAGTGCTAGGCAACTGACAAGGACCGGACACACTGTCAAAGCTCTTATTCCCACCCATTCCTGCCGATGAGAGAAGGCGTCCTGGAACCACTGCGGCAGCCCAGAGACCATGGAGACGTCAGTTTGTGTAGAATTGATGTGCACCATGGAGAGACACAATTCCTGCAGGGGACTATCCAGGCTTCTGCTCCAGTTACCTGCAAGATACTGGGAGAGACTGCTAGACAAGTTAATAATCTGAAAACATAAGCTTCCTTTAAGGGGAAAGCCCATATTTTCTGTATCAGGTGCAATCTCTTTTGTTAACGAAACATTGGTGGTGAAGATTCTTGGGAAAATTGCGGTTGTATGTTTTGGAAAACCCGACAAGATTCTCCACCTATACTCAGGCTGTGTCATGGAGCCCAGAATGTTAATAAGGCCTTGCAATGTAGTAGAACTACGGCCAATTAGTAGTCCCACTGTGTCTTTTGGTAGAGGGCCAGTGAAATCAGTGGCTACCAACTGAAGCCCCATTTGTGGTGTCAGTACGAGTCTGGTGGTGGAACAGAGGTTGAGGCCTGCGCTCCCTCTAGTAGCTCTCTGGGGCGTTGCCATTCTATGGGAGAATGCAGACTTGGCCACTGTTCTGGAGCTCTGGTCTCCTCTATTGCCCTATATATTTGAGGGCCCTGAGGACAAGGGCCCCATGTCCCGTTTTTTGGCCGTGCTCCCCTAAATCCTGCTGCTAGTGGTTGACCATTAATGTCTTTTAATGACCGGCATTCATTAGCCCAATTATTTCCTTTCCTGCATTTGGGACAGAGGCCAGGTGTACGTGGAGGAGGATTTTGACTAGTCTGATTAATCCCCCTGGGACACTGGTGTCTGAAATGTCCTTCTTTGCCGCACTTGAAGCAAATTTGAGGACCAGTAATTCCCTTTCTATTCCTTCCCTGGGCTGCCTGCATCACGGCTGCAGCCAATCCTGTATTTGATAATGGTCCTCCTATCTCTCTGCAGATCTTTAACCACACATCTAAAGATTTATGTTTGTATGGATTTATAGCTTGTCTACACTCCTTGGTACATTGCTCAAAAATAAGTTGTTTTATCAAAGGCATTGCAGTATCTGGGTCGCCGAAGATCTTTCCAGCGGCATCAACTAATCTGGCCACAAAGTCGGCAAATATTTCATTGCCTCCTTGTATAATTTTTGTGAGATTTCCAGATACTTCCCCTCGTTTAGGAAGGGCTTTCCATGCCCTTGTGCCAATAAAATTAATTTGCTCAAAAACTTGCGCCGGATATCCTGTCTGTTGGTTAGCGAAACATCCCTGCCCCATAAGCATATCCTGGTCCCATGCCGGTTGTCCATTAGCTGCATTGGCAGTTGCCTGCTCAGCTGAGAACTCAATGTAATAAGCTTTCCAATCTAAATAGGTGCCAGGTGAAAGGCAGGCTCGTGCTAAATTTTGTCAATCTGAGGGTGTCATGTAATATCTCCCTAGGGACTCCAACTGCGCCATAACAAAGGCTGCGGTCGTGCCATAAGCACGAACAGACTCAGCCAGTCTTTGGACAATTTTAAAATACAAGGGCTCGTGATAACGATTCCCTTGTGCATTCTGAAAAACTGGGTAACAATGAGGGGCATTTTGCAAATGAAATTGCCTCCATACCTCAGGACAGGCAGACCTACCTCCCCCTGGTATTTGGGGCGGGGGTCTTATTCTGCCTGGAGATTTAGGTGATTCTAGTTCAGGAGCTGACGGCTGCGTAATCTTGGTCTCCTTTTTTTGTATAATAATGCTACCTAGCTGTTCAGCCAACTCCTCTAATTCTTCATCCTCGGGGCCAGAATCATCCCCTTCAAACTGTTCCTCTTTCACTTTCCCCAAAATATAATTCCCCATTTTGTCCGAGTCCCGGAACTTTATTGTCTCAAAGCCTGAGAACTTAACAGTTATGTCTCACCTCCCGGGAACTTAATTCCCCATTTTGTCCGAGCCCCGGAACTTTATTGTCTCAAAACCTGAGAACTTAACAATTATTTCCCATTGACCGGGGAACTTACCAGCTAGCTGCCCTGGCTGCCACAAGTTCTGAGATTCCCTGTACGGGCCACCAAAATGCCGATGCCACTCCTGTCCAGCAGGAAAGACACCAACACAGGGAATTCTTCTTGCAGCAGTTTTTATTCAGGATCCTGGAGTGACCCTGAGAAAAGCTCCCACAGATCCTTTTATAGTGTGCCTGTCCTATCAGAAACTGCCACGTCTCCACTCCTAGTTGGTGCATTTGGATCACACCACCTGACGCTATGACTTGTTTGAATCACGCCACCTCACGCCTTGCCTTCAGGCATGCGCATAAGGGGCTTGCTCACTGCGCATGCGCATAAGGATTGCTCACTGCGCATG
Organism: Acomys minous; assembly: GCF_964271855.1. Taxonomy (NCBI): domain Eukaryota; kingdom Metazoa; phylum Chordata; class Mammalia; order Rodentia; family Muridae; genus Acomys; species Acomys minous. The sequence goes on from NC_140488.1 coordinate 8,468,588, forward strand.
CGCAAAAAGGGACGCACTGCGCATGCGCAAAAGTTTACTCACTGCTCACTCGCAAAGGGTTTTCTCATTGCGCATGCACAGAAGGGGGCACATTGCACCGGTGAAGCAGCAGGGGGCGCTGCTATTTTTGGCTCTCCACACCTGATCTCTCCAAGGCCTTTATCATGAAGTGGTGTTGCATTTTGTCAAATGGTTTTTAGCAACTAATGAGATGATCATATTTTTTCTTTCTGCTTGTTTATATGATAGATTACGTTGATGGATTTTTATATGTTGAACCACCACTGCATTCCCGGAATGGAGCCTACGTGGTCATGGTGAATGATATCTTTGATGTGTTCTTGGATTCCGTTTGTGACTATTTTTTTCATCAATGTTCATAAGGGAAATTTGCCTGAAATTCTTTTTCGTTGATGAGTCTTTCTGTGTTTTAGGTACCAGAATGACTGTGGCCATATAGAGTGAGTTTGACAATGGTCTTTCTGTTTCTATTTTGTGCAATAGTTTGAAGAGTATTGGTATTAGCTCTTCTTTGAAAGTCTGGTACAATTCTGAGCTAAAATCATCTGGACCTGAGGCTTTCCCGCCTTCCCCCCTGGTTGGGAGACATTCAATGACTGCTTCTTTTCCTTAGGGGTTATGGAGATATTCAACTTGTTTTCCTGATCTTGATTTAGATTTGGTAAATGGAATCTACCAAGAAAATTGTCCGTTCCGTTTAGATTTTCCAATTTTGTAGACTATGGTTTTTTGAAGTAAGACCTAATATTTCTTTGTTTTTTTTTTCCCCAGTGTCTGTTGTTATGTTCTGTTTTTCCTTTTTGGTTTTCTTGATTTGGATATTTTCTCTCCTCCTTTTAGTTAGGTTGGCTCAGTGTGTGTCTTTTGTCTATCTTGTTGACTTTCTTAAAGAACTGCCCCTTGATTCCATTCATTCTTCCTCTTGTCCTCTGTTTCTAGATTGTAGACTTCAGCTTGAGTTTGATTATTTGCAGCCTTCTACTCTTCTTGGGTGTGTCAGCCTCTTTTGTTGTGAAAGCTTCCAGAAGAGCTATTAAGTGGCTAGTATGCAATCTCCCCAATTTCTGTATGAAGGTGCTTAGTGCTCCGAACTTTCCTCTTAGTACTGCTTTCATTGTGTCCCATAAGCTTGGGTATGTTGCACCTTCATTTTCATTGAATTTTAGAAAGTCTCTAATTTCTTTTTCATTTCTTCCCTTGCCCAGTTGTCACTGAGTGGGGAGTTTTTTGTTATTTCTGTTGTTGAGATCCATCTTAATCCATGGTGATCGGAGAAAGCAGAATGGGTAATTTCAATTTTTTGTATATGGTTTGCTTTGTGACCGACTATATACTGACAACTTTCGAGAAGGTTTGGTGGGGTGCTAAGAGAAAGACTATTCTTTTGTACTTGGGTGAAAAATTCTGTAGATAACCATTGGGTCCATTGGATTCATTCCATCTGTTGGTTTCATTATTTCTCTATTTTGATTCTACCCCAGTGATCTGTCCATTGCTTAGAATAGGGCACTGAATTCTCCCACAAATGAGGTGTCTGCATCGTTGTGTACTTTTACCTTTAACAAAAACTGTGTCCTGGTTTTACTATTGTTTTTTGTTTCTGTTTTTCTTTCTTTTTTTTTTTTTTTAATAAATCTGGGTGCCCTTGTATATTGTTCAAAGATGTTCTGAATTGAGCATTATAGACTGAGCACATAGTGGCCTTGGTTCTGGTAATCACAGCTCCATGTGATCAGAAGACATGAGGTCACAGGATGTGGAGCCATAGCTCTTCCAAGGCCCCTGCCCGGGGCCATTACCAGCTCTACTAAACATAACTCTGGTTTTAGAGACTGAGCTACATTCCTTCCTTTCACATACATCAGTGCTTCCAGGGAGAAAGCTCCAAGGGCCTGGCCTCAGGCTATTTCTGGCTCTGCCAAACAGGATGCTAATTTTGAGAAGAAGGATATATTGCATTGTCCATAGGTCAGGGACTCAGGGAAAGCCTTGGTTGATCAGTCCAGGCCTCAGAAGTTCTCTTCTTTTTAATTATTATTTATTTTTAAAGTCCAGATGAGTTTACAAGTGTCTGAATCTCCAACAGACTCTTATGTCCTCCAAGCAACAAATACCTTCTAGCACTGTGAAAAGAATTATCAATACACGTATTCTAATCATAATATTGAATGGAGGTGGAGGGTTGTAAAGCAGATTAAATCCCGTAACTTGTACAGTGTATCTTTGGCTAGTTTGGATGGGAAATCTATACAATTAGAGAGAAACAGCTGATACAAATAATCTGGAAACAATCCCTACTTTTTGTAGCAGAGGAACTTTCCGAGTAAATAATATATGTGGAGGGCTAACATAAGCACTGATTCCAAACATGTTACAGTTGTTTTTCCTCTCTAAAAGTCCCATAGATGATCACGAGGTCCAGAGCTTTGGCTAACAGCCAAAGGTCTAGTTGTAATAGGATGGGGTTCAATGAGGGGATCTCAGGATATCAACCCTCACCCGGCGGGCACTCCCAGGACAATTCAGCCAGCCCCTCCTATTGTCCATCCAGAGGCACAGAGTCCTTTAGAACCAGGGACCATGTTAGAGCCATGGAACACAGCACCCAAAGGGGGATTGTGCTTTGAAAGCAGAGCATTGGCTGTTTATTTCAACCTAGGGACTATCTATCTGTTTGGGCAACCTATGGGTTGTTAGAAACCAGAAAATTCAAGTGATGAAGGAAGTGGTATTTTAAACACTGTATATCCGTCTCCATGGACCCCAAAGCCTTAAGCCTTATAGGTCATTAAGATGCAAGGGACACATAGGGACCGCCCAATGACAAACAAATAGGGCTAGTTGATGATATGCCAGAATTATTCAAGAGACCAATGCAAGGCAGTATGTGAAAATCACCCAGAAGATCGCTTACATCAGTCTGATACTTTCAGTTATTATGTAATGAGAGTCAGATATTTTAAAACCTTTATTTGATATACTTTACAGCCTGTTTTTAATTGCTAATCATGGACCTTTTAAACTTTAACAGCATAATACTGCCTTTAAGTTTTATTCTTCATATGCGTTCTATAGCTTATGCATCTTCTGTGTACTTTAAATAACTCACTGGGGATTTTATGGGTTAAGAGAAAGCCTCTTGGGTGTTTTTTTTTTTTTTTCAATTATATATCTATTTCAATATTTAAATACACAAACCCTTATTTATCAAAATATTTTTATTTTAACCACATCACATTTTTATTTATTAATACCATGAGATTTGACAGTATTATAGAGAAAGCCCCATCTCTCTTTTATAAAAAAATTCCTGAGAAGGCCTGCTCAGAACAACTAAGTACTCCTTAGGGAATTGAGACCCAACAGAGGCTACCTACTTTTAGCAGCTCTTTACCCCTAGCAACTTTATTTTGTTGTAGTTGTTGTTGTTGAAATTTGTCAGCTGTAAACTGTTGTTTGTGAAAGTACTACATTACTGTTATGTATCCTGTAAAATTGTATCAAAATTAAACTAAACAAAATATCAGCGTCTCTTTGTGTCTGGGAAGTTGATCTCATAAGTAGTTGATAGGGTGGGTGGAGAAGAGAGGAAGGATACATTGTAACTCTCTTCAAGGACATGTTACCAGCTCAGTTTTAGCCTGGATTTTTTGTATTTATCTCTTAGGCTGCTCTGTTCTCCTTGTCCCTGTCACAGAGCCAGAAGGATATTCTGTCGGACTGACCCAGGAGAGGGGGTTAAAGGACATATGGAGAAAGAAAAAACACCTATGAACCTGAAATGAGAGGGTCAAATGCCAGCCTTTAGGCTTAAATGCTACAGGTCATTTTGAGAGAAGTGGGTGCTCTGCTTGGATTGATGGGAGCCCATTAGACCTCCTTGCATCCAAGGAGTGTTGCTAATTAGAAATTTGAGGTGGTAAAACATGATGTGTAGAAATTAATCAGAGCAGAAAAGAAGAAAGAAAAAGGACTTGAAGGTCAGAAGTATTTTAGCATTGTCACTATGAAGCTGTGTGTGTCAGCGCCTGCCTGTGGCCTCTCAGGCTCATTTGTCCTACCTGCTCTGTGCCACATGCCAGGCCATGGCTTTGGCTCTTGTGCACTAGCAAGTGGCTCTCCTGAGAGGCTTGGGGTGGAAGAGGGTCTGGGGCCTAAGGCCAGGCTGCCAGGCTACTAGTCACCCCGCCATTTGTGCCCCCAGCCACCAGCATCTAGGCCAGCTTTAAAACACCCTTGATGTGCTGAGGTGAGTTGATGGGTGGGGGCTCTCATTTTCTGAGAAGGGGAGGGGGCTGAGAGAGAAAAGAGGGTAGGAGGGTGGGACCCAGAGGAGAGGAGGGAGTGGGCTGCTGTAGGGATGTAAAGCAAATGAGTGAGTGAGTGAGTGAGTGAGTGAGTGAGTGAATAACCAAACAACAGCCCCCACACAGGCAAGCTTCCTTCCCTGCTGTAGGTTCTGCTCACCTCCTGGAACTAGTGCAGAGGCCTTCAGAGCCACCCAGCCACTGCAGCTTATCTTCCTAATTTTCTTACCGTTTTCATGTATCTCTTCTTGTTTTTGGTCCATTGGTCTGTAAAACCCCTGCTGTGGTAGGAGCACTGGCTCAGAGGAACCAGTAGGAGCCATTTTTGGAGATTTTATAACTGTTTCACCAAACACAAAAACATAACACCAACAGAAAAAAAATCCAGTTTCCTTATTCCTTCTGGCATCACGAAGTAATTTAAGCACTGATGTCACTTTTTTTTCCTACACCTTTTTAATATTTTTAAAAAATGTTTTCTCTTCCAGTCTGCTTTGGACTATGGAGTAACCAGAAATTTGAGGTGTGGTATTACAGTTAAATTAACTTCATCCTGTGGATCTAAGCAATTTTAAAGCAAATTTCCTAGTGCAAATTATCCTTCCATTGCCTGCTCTTCCCTTGCTCTAAGCTCTACCCCTTCTGGGGTAGGTGGTGTATAGAAGCTTAGTTGGCCCTCTTAGGTGGTGTTCTGTCTTTCAGTTTTGCCTGCATGTTCTCATGCCTTTAAATTCACAGAAACTTTGTCAGGGAAGCAAGGGCAGGCTTTTAGAATGAATATAAGGAAACTTTTGTAGTGCTTTAATAATTCGTTATAAAAACTAGAGTGCTGAACCAAAGCATCTAAGGCGGCAAACGTCCTCTTCAGAATATGGCTGTCCCACGTTTACTGCTGATTCTTCTCTGCTGGGCACAACTTCTCATGTATCTATACGTAATCACTATACAGATATCGATAGAGGTATCACAGGAATGTCTAGTCTCTCTCCTGTACTCAGGTGCACCCCTTCAGGTGGCAGTTTGACTGTACCTGCTGGTCACTCTTCAGTAACAATATCCTGAGAGGGAGGTGCCAGG